>NC_086450.1:495413381-496013381 GCF_028390025.1 Pseudophryne corroboree
CATCTTTCCTTGGCTTCTTTTTGCACATTAAAATGAATTTTTGCCTGGGGTGCCCAAACTTTCAATCCCCACTGTATATAGACCACAGTCCTCCAGGACGCACAAGCAGATCCTGCTGATTAAAATGATATGCGGCATGCCTACATTCTGTGTGTAATAGCGGCTGTATCGGCATACAAAATGATGACAGTGTTTGGTAGGAAAACACTGTAGCATAATGTTTTATATGCAGATACAACCACAACTACACATAGAATACAGGCATGCAACATATCATTTTAATCAGCAGGAGATGCTTATGCATCCTATTACATAACATGGTATAAAGACACATTATCCAGGGAAATACAGTGGTGCTTGAACGTTTGAGGACCTCAGAAAAACAGTTGTTGATGCTCATCAGGCTGGAGAAGGTTACAAAGCCATCTCTAAAGAGTTTGGACTCCACCAATCAACAGTCAGACAGATTGTGTACAAATGGAGGAAATTCCAGACCATAATTACCCTCCCCAGGAGTGGTCGACCAACAAAGATCATGCCAAGAGCAAGGTGTCTAGTAGTGCACAAGGTCACAAAGGAACCCAAGGTAACCGCTAAGCAACTGAAGGCCTTTCTCACATTAGCTAATGTTAATGTTCACGAGTCCACCATAAGGAGGACACTGAACAACAATGGTGTGCATGGCAGGATTGCAGGGAGAAAGCCGCATCTCTCCAGAAAGAACAATGCTGCCCGTCTGCAGTTTGCTAAAAATCACCTGGACAAGCCAGACGGCTACTGGAACAGTGTTTTGTGGACAGATGAGTCCAAAATATAACTTTTTGGATTAAATGAGAAGCGTTAAGTTTGGAGTAAGGAGTACACTGAATTCCAGCGTAAAAACCTCATACCATCTGTGAGACACGGTGCTGGTGGTATCATGGTTTGGCCCTGATTTGCTAAATCCGGCCCAGGACAACTCGCCATCATTGATGGGACAATGAATTCTGAGTCTAAAGGAAAATGTCAGGAATTCTGTCCATGAGCGGCATCCCTAGAGAACGTGGGTCATGCAGCAAGACAACGACTCAAAGCACACAAGTCATTCAACCAAAGAATGGTCAAAGAAGAATAAATGTAAAGTTTTGGTATGGCCAAGTCAAAGCCCTGACCATAATCCAATGGAAATGTTGTGGAAGGACCTGACGCAAGCAGATCATGGGAGGAAACCCACCAACATAACAGAGATGAAGCTGTTTTGTACGGAGGAATGGGGTAATATTCCTCCAAGCCGATGTTCAGGACTCATCAACAATTACCGGAACGTTACATGCACTGATTGCTGCACAAGGGGTCATACTGTACCAGATACTGACAGCAAAGGGTCACATACTTCTGCCAGTCACAGATATGTGATATTGGATCATTGTCCTCAATAAAAACATGAGCACGTCTAATTTATTTGTCTCATTTGTGTGTTTTGGTTTCTTCATCTAGTTTTAGGACTTGTGTGACAATCTGAGGTAGTTTTAGACCAAATTTCAGGAGATAGAAAATCCGGAAGGGCTCACAAACTTTCAAGCACCACTGTATGTGCAAAAATGACACGTACAGTACATGGACTATATTGAGAGATGAAAGTATTTTTGTTTGATTTCGAGGTTAGAAATAATTTTAAAAAAATGTATATTTGCTGTAAATGTGCTGTAAATGTGTATTTGTAATTGATTTTCAACACTGACAAATACAACTCACCCCCCAAAAAACAGCTCTATTTATGTCTGACTTTTGTAGCGCTGTTTTGTGAGAGATTTTAAAAATCGGACTTCATTACTTCAGCTGAGATGTAAGTGTAACATGGGGAAAACATCTAGATCAGACTAGTCAGAGAGATAATGCCACAGCCACTTTTATATTGGTCCCTGCGGCCCTGGCATTAAATCACTAACTAGTCACCCCTGGCCGGGGTACCCTGGAGGAGTGGGGACCCCTTAAATCAAGGGGTCCCCCCCTCCAGCCACCCAAGGGCCAGGGGTGAAGCCCGAGGCTGTCCCCCCGATCCAAGGGCGGCGGATGGGGGGCTGATAGCCATGTGTCAGAAAAAAGAATATTGTTTTTTGTAGCAGAACTACAAGTCCCAGCAAGCCTCCCCCGCAAACTGGTACTTGGAGAACTACAAGTACCAGCATGTGGGGGGAAACGTGCCCGCTGGTACCTGTAGTTCTACTACAAAAAAATTACCCAAATAACACACCGTGACAGTATAACTTTATTACATACATGCACACCGACATACACACATACTTACCTATGTTGACACGAAGTGTCGGTCCCCTTGTCCACGTAGAATCCACGGGGTACCTGTAAATAAAATTATACCCACAACAATCCGGGGTAGATCGGTCCTCTTATTAGTTTGTAATCCACGTACTTGGCAAAATAAAAAAACGGAAACCACGGACCACGCACTGAAAGGGGTCCCATGTTTACACATGTGACCCCTTTCCCCGACTGCCGGGACCCCCCGTCACTGCTGTCAAAGAGGGTCCCTTCAGCCAATCAGGGAGCGCCACGTCGTGGCACTCTCCTGATTGGCTGTGCGTGTCTGAGCTGTCAGGCGGCGCACACTCGAGATACACAGTAGCGCATAGGCGCTCCATTGTATCCAATGGTGGGAACTTTGCGGTCAGCGGTTGATTGCGAGTAACCTCAACCGCTGGTACCCTGGAGGAGTGGGGACCCCTTAAATCAAGGGGTCCCCCCCTCCAGCCACCCAAGGGCCAGGGGTGAAGCCCGAGGCTGTCCCCCCGATCCAAGGGCGGCGGATGGGGGACAGCCTCGGGCTTCACCCCTGGCCCTTGGGTGGCTGGAGGGGGGACCCCTTGATTTAAGGGGTCCCCACTCCTCCAGGGTACCCCGGCCAGGGGTGACTAGTTAGTGATTTAATGCCAGGGCCGCAGGGACCGATATAAAAGTGTCCCCCGGCTGTGGCATTATCTCTCTGACTAGTGGAGCCCGGTGCTGGTGTTAAAAATACGGGGGACCCCTACGTGTTTTGTCCCCCGTATTTTTGGCACCAGGACCGGACGCAGAGCCTGGTGCTGGTTGTTAAAATACTGGGGATCCGGGGGGCGTGGCCTGGAGGCTGAATTGATAAGCAGCAAGTGCTGTGAGCTCCTCAGAACCTTGGGGAAAAACACTGTAAAAACCACATTTTTCACCATAGAAAACCCCTCTAAATCTGCTCCCTGATCTGGAGGTGCAGTGCTGAATGGTGGGGTAGCGCTGCGGAATCGGGGAGCCGGTCTGCTGGCTCCCGCGGGTTGCGGCCTACCCTCCACTACGAAGCCGGGGCCTAGATTTCAGCTACCTGCCCGTGGTGGGCCGTCTGGAGCTCCGGACTCGGGCCTCCCTCTGCCGTTTCCACAACTGCTGGCCTTGCTGCCTGCCCGGTGGTCTGCCCCATAGCCTACCTCCGCTGCCTGGACGCCATCCACCGACTGACCGCCCGTCCACTGCGCGGGCAGGGAGATACTGCCGGGACGCGGACTCCGCCACTCCGGCGCCTCAGGGACGGCGGCCATCTTCTGCTCCCAGGCCTACGAAGGTGCTGCGGCGACGGGACCCGACGGAGCTTCACACTCCTGCTCTCCCCCACCAACGCTTGCCTGCTCCTGCCGCATCAAGCGGGGGACCGTGGTCACCCCCCTCACGGCCGACCGCCGGGTGACGCGCGGCTCGGCGGCGGTTCTGGCTGGGGTCTCCTCTGGGGGCTGTCTCCCGGCTCCCGGACCCGGCGGGTGCCGGCCTCGCGCTGGAATTGAGGGTTGTCGGCCCTGCGCCCTGCTCCCGACGAGGTGAAGAGGATTAGGCCCGGCTCCGGGGCTCTCTGCTGAAGTGCCTCACCTGACGGCTGACTCCTGCTAACCCTCCCTCCTGGACCCACTGCACTGAGCTAACAAGGTACACCTGGGGGCCCTGAGCGGATTAACCCCACACAGGCTGGCACACCTTCCCTCTTCCCAGCATTTGCACTAAGTATATACACGGGAGGTGTCTTCTGGCCCTTTATGTGAGGCCTCCATTCACTAGGCCGCATTTCACTCACTCTCCCCCTAAGTACCATTTATACCCATATATAACTGGGGTTATCCGTCTCTGTCTTAAGACACTGGACTCTTTCTATACTACAGCCTACAGCCCGGGGGTGCCACCCTCCCCGGCCCATTGCCGGTGAATATCTCTATATGATACCCCAGCCCCCCATGATCTCTCCAAGCGGGGGAATGTTCTGCTGATTTCCTACGGGTGCGACCCGGGGGGTCGTCTCATGTGCTATTTCTATGCAGCCTGCATGATGGATCGCTAATTACTTACGTTAAACCTCAGCTCTGATCTCTGACCTTCGCTATCCTAGGGACTGTCTTACACCATGCCCAAATCTAAATCCAAGGCTAAGAAAGCCTCAGCTTCGGCAGAAATATCGACCTTTATATCCAAGATGAAGTCTAGTGCGGCCAAAACCCTAGTGGCCCCCCCCCCGGACCTGGTCTCGGAATCCGAGGAAGAATCGTCAACTCATGAACCCTCTATGAAAGATTGCTTCTCCTCAATTCTAACGGAAATGAAGTCGCTGAAGCAGGCTTTCCACTCGGAGATCCACAAAGCCATCTCTGGCCTCAAAGCCGAGATATCTGACCTCGGGGCCCGCACTAATGAGGTGGAACAGAAAATCGATGAAGTCATTACTTTCCAACAGGAGCTAGAGCGCTCGGTTCAAGTCATGCAGGAGGATATATACCTACTCCAGGACCAACAAGAGGACGCTGACAACCGCGCACGACGTAACAACCTGCGCATTAAATATATCCCAGAGTCAGTAGAACCAGCTCAACTGGAGGATTTTCTCATCAGGTTCTTCCAGCACCTCCTCCCGGACATTTCTAGTGAGCAGTTCCTCTTGGACAGAGCCCATCGCTCACTACGTCAAAAGCCCTCAACTTCGTCCCCCCCACGAGACGTAGTTTTACGCTGTCACTATTTCAAGATTAAAGAGAGAATTCTGTCGGCTGCCCGGAACAAAGATGTGTGCCTATTTGAATCACATAAGCTATTGGTGTTTCAGGACTTATCCCCCACTACTCTCAAAAGACGCTTCGAATTGAGGGAGTACACCCAAATCCTCAGGAATAATCAAATCCGCTACAGATGGGGCTTCCCTTTTGCTTTAATTGTACAGCTGGATGGGAAGAGACTGTTGGCACGATCCAAAGAAGAGGCTCACAGGCTCCTGTTGAGACTGAACCTGTCCCCCCCGGAGGCCAACAAATCTTCCTCCCCACGGGATGCTCCAGATCTCCGACACTCTCCAAATTCACCCCTCCCTCAGCGAGCGCCTAGACGTCTTTGGTCGATGGTCCCGGAGAAAACCTCTACAAGCCATGACCCGCCGTGAAAGTCTCTGTACAGAGGTGCTGCTGCTGGGTCACTATCCGTTAAATGTTAATGTTTTACAAACTAGTTTAGAGGTTTAGGAATTTCTTCTTGAGCTGAGATTGTTTATTTACTTATATAATTTTAACAGTGGTCCATTGTGGCGGGTTGTTGCGGCGACCCCCTTGGTCGCCCCTCCATATGTTTAATTGGTGGGCGTCCCGGCGGCCGGAGCCGCGCCCTCCACCGAGCCTCCATAGCCAGTTTTGAGCGTGAGGGAGTTCTTTTCTCCCTTAATTCCCCTTACGGGTGCTCAAACATTCAGACCCGTACGTAGCGTACGATGGGTCATTGGCTCGGTCAATTCTATTTGTTTATTTTACAGTTTTTTAAATGTCTTTTTGTGACTCTTTTGATTTTTCTTTTTTTTCATCTTTCTCTTTTCCCTCTCCTTCTTTTTCTTCCCCAACCTCCCGCTCTCCCTCTTCCCCTTGTTCCCCTCGTTTCCCAGGGAAACGACCTCAGGTTCACTAAGACCACTCATGCTATATTTACACTTGTAACAATATGTCTGTTAACGTAATATCTTACAATGTTAAGGGCCTTAACAGTCCTCAAAAGAGGACCAAGTTATTTCTTTTTCTGAAGCAGGTGAGGGGAGATCTGGTATTCCTTCAGGAGACGCATTTCAAAGGGACTTCCCACCCTGAACTTCGTTCTAGACGCCACCCTGTTGCCATACACGCTTGTGATCGCACCCAAAAGAAAAGAGGGGTTGCCATTCTAATCCCCGCTCATTTACATTTGGAATCAGACCGAATCATTAAGGATAAGCGCGGTAGGTTTCTTATTATAGTAGGTAAACTTAATAATGTCCCTATCACCATGGTTAATGTCTACGCTCCCAATATTAACCAGGCCTCGTTCTTTGCTTCCCTAGACTCCAAAATCGCCCAGTGTAGGAAAGGTGACCTCTTAATAGCAGGAGACTTTAACACCATACTACACCATAATCTGGATCGCTCCCATCCCCTCCCACGGTCTCAGTCCCATATCAGCACCCGCAACTCTAGAGCCCTACAATCACTACTTAAAAATCACCTCCTATTTGACTCCTGGAGGGTAGTCGATCCCCTAATTAAGGATTACACGTTCTATTCCCCAGTCCACAACCTATACACTAGAATTGATATGATTATGGTCGGAAGGGACCTAACATCTAGAATCCAGAACTGCTGTATTTATCCAATCACGTGGTCTGATCACGCCCCGATTTCTCTGACCCTGACTGGACTGTCCCGTACTCCTTCCCCCCCCTCCTGGTCGCTCAACGACGCCCTTCTCCAACAACCTGAAGTGTTACAGCAAACTACTCAGGTATTGACTGATTACTTCAATGAGAACCAAACCCCCGGCATTTCCGATATGACCCTGTGGGAGGCACACAAGGCGGTCCTCCGGGGCCACTTCATCCAGACTGCGGCCAGGATCAACAAGCAGCGTTCCCAAAAAACTCTGGAGTTATCTAGGCAGCTCCACCAAATGGAAGAGGTGCATAAGTCATCTCTTGACCCTGCTGATTTAGAGTTGGTACTTAAAATCAGAGGCGAACTTAATTTATTATTGTCTCATAAGACTGAAATGTGCCTTAGACGTCTCAACCAGATTTACTACGAAAAAGGGGATAAGGCGGATAAACTATTAGCCAGGAAATTGAGGGCTAGGATTTCCTCTAAAAATATCTTATCCATTCGTACCAAACAAGGGGCTCTGACCCATGATCCTGACCGCATTCTGGGTGAATTCGAGGAATTCTATAAATCGCTGTATAACTCGGAAACTACCCCCCCCCCCTCACCACCGAGGCTTGAAAAGGGAATTGACTCCCTTCTAGACAAATGTAACCTACCGTCACTGAGTGACGCGACGGTGTCCCAATTAGGCTCAGAGATTACCATCGAAGAAATAGAGAACGCACTTAAAACTCAGAAACCGGGCAAGGCCCCTGGACCCGATGGGATGTCAATTACTTATTATAAGAAATTTAAGGGGATGCTTCTGCCTCATCTCTGCCGGCTCTTCAATGGTTTCTTACATGGTAATCCTCTATCACCCCGTGCCTTAGAGGCACGAATAGTCTTAATACATAAACCTGGGAAAGATCCCAACTCCTGTGCCAGCTACCGCCCCATTTCCCTATTAAACAACGATATTAAATTATTTGCAAAAATTATAGCCTTAAGGTTAAACCCTGTTCTCCCGCGCTTAATACACGCTGATCAGGTGGGCTTCATCCCAGGCCGACAAGCCAGAGACAATACACGAAGAACTATTAATCTGGTCCATCTTATTAACAAAACTAAAATGCCTTCTGTCCTTCTCTCGCTAGACGCAGAGAAGGCTTTTGACAAAATACTATGGCCTTTCATGTTTGCCACTCTACGCAGATTTGGTCTGGGGGGAAGCCTACTTCAAGGTATTCAGGCACTTTACTCCAACCCCTCCGCTAGAGTACGGGTCAACGGCAAGGACTCTCAACTCTTTCACATTAGCAATGGAACACGCCAGGGATGTCCCTTGTCTCCACTAATCTTTGCCATGACGATTGAACCTCTGGCGTGTATGGTTAGGACCAACCCCGATATCAAAGGCATCCATGTGGGTGAGGAGGAATTCAAATTGTCATTATTCGCAGATGATGTCCTCTTGACTATCTCCTCTCCCAATATATCCATCCCTAACCTATTTAAAACCCTTTCACTATACTCTCATTACTCTGGATATCGCATTAATTACTCCAAATCGGAAGCCCTCCCACTGCATCTTGATGAGAGTGCCAGGTCTCTCCTAGCTGCTAACTATAACTTCTCTTGGCGCTCCAAGAAAATCAAGTACCTTGGCGTGTACATCACAAACTCCTACGACTCCTTATACTCCGAAAACTTCCCTGCCCTTTTTAAGTGTATAGAGTCTGACCTTAGAGTTTGGGACAAACAGATTATAGCCTGGTTCGGACGGATAGTTTCAATTAAAATGAACATCCTTCCGAGAATCCTTTATCTGATCCAAACAATCCCCGTGAGCATCCCCGCTAAGGCCTTATGTCGAATGCAGAAATTATTTGTAAAATTTATATGGTCTGGTAAGCCCCCTAGAATTAGGACCTCCACTCTGATACGTGACCCGTTGGCGGGGGGTAGGGGACTGCCGGACATTCGTAAATATTATCATGCAACCCACCTGAGTCAGGCTCTGGCATGGTTCTCCCCTGCCCCCCATCTGCCCTGGATACGAATCGAGCTTCTGGCAGCTGGGGTCTCCTCTTTGGTCCCCCTCCTCTCACCGACCAAGCCACTGCGGTCGTTACAAACCTGTGTCCCTTCGACGAAACTCACTTGCGACTTGTGGCTTTTCTGCATTCGACATTATGGCCTGTCCACTTTCCCATCTCCTATCACCCCCATCTGGGATAACAGGGACTTCCCCCCAGGTTCCACCTTACAATCTCATTCGTGGCTTCATCTGAACCCACGCCCGGGTCTCGTATTTGATTTTACAGAAGGTTCCTCATGGCGTTCCCTACAATCTTTATGTGACAAATACGATATCTCCCAACCCGTATTTTACGAATATTTACAACTCCGCTCCTTTTTAAACTCCCTCCCCAAATCCCAGGTTATTCGCCAACTCACCCCCTTGGAGCGTCTATGTATTTACTCCCCTATGAGGCAGGGTATTATCTCTATACTCTATGGTTTACTACGATCCCTGAAGGCAACAAGCACCCTCCCCCATGAACAGAGGTGGGAGCGGGACCTAGGCCCTCCACCTGATGAAGACTCATGGGAAACCATTAGACAAAAAGTAGCCCAATCATCAATTTCCTCTCTTGTGAAGGAAAACTCTTATAAAGTCTACACCAGATGGTATCGGGTCCCAGCAACAATGCATAAGATCTTCCCCGGGTCCTCCCCACTGTGCTGGCGTGGTTGTGGCCAGATTGGAGACTTTAAACACATCTGGTGGTCATGCCCCAAAATCCATACGTTCTGGTCTCAGGTGGAGGCGCTCTTAGGCTCTGTCTTTTGTTCACGGATAACTCTGGGTCCCTGGTCAGCTTTGCTGGGCCTACCCTTACCCAACCTAGACAGCCAAGCTAATAGCTTAGTGCTCCAAATCCTACATGCAGCTCGCTGTGTAGTAGCAAAAAATTGGAAAAACACCAATGCTCCCCCTAGGAGCATGCTAATAGCAAAAATCTGGCATATCTCCACGATGGAGAAAATCACAGCCTCCTTACATGACAGATCGGACAAATTTAGGAGGATATGGGAACCATGGTTCACCTATACTACGCCCCCCACTACTGGAACCTGACGAGATGTGTCACACGGTGAGGCAGTTCTCTATACCATACAGGACCCAATAAACATAAGAGATGTAATACAGACCCTGGGGGTACAGATGGTATGATTTGTAGCTGGGAAGTATTACCCTCCCATCTTATGTATTCACTTAGACCGCTTCTCTGACGAACCACCATTTTCCCATCCCCCTCCCCCCCTCCCTTTCCTCTCTTTCCCCCCATTATTTTTCTCTCTTCTCTTCTCAGAACCTTTCTTATTATTTTATTATTATTTTCTTTTTCTTTTTTTCTGCTTGTTTGATGTTTAAACATAAAAAATTATGATGGTCGTGACATGCATATACTGGATATTGTTACAATTTACCCTTGTTTCTGTAATATTTGGTTACCCCCCTAGGGGATAACTTGTATATGATTAAGCATCTACTTGGAGCTGTCATCTCTTGTCTGTTCTGTACCTGCATGCTCGACTTTTCTTTAATAAAAATATTAATTAAAAAAAAAAAATACTGGGGATCCCATGTCATTTTCCCCCCAGTATTTTTACAACCAGGACCGGCTCAAAGAGCCCGAGGCTGGTTATGCTTAGGAGGGGGGACCCCACGCATTTTTCTTCAGGATTTTTAACCCATTCCCACCCCTTCCCACTGAAAAACATGGTCTGATCTCTCCATATTATTTTAGTCAGTAAAAAAAATATATATATTCTTTTAAAAAATCTATTAAATAATACTTGTGGCTCCTAAATAGACACACCAAGTAGATAATCCCTTCTAATATAAATAGATATGCTATTAGCAATAAAAAACACACAAAAAAAAACATGTTTTTAAAAATTTTTATTAGATCACGACAGCAAAATGAGGCGGAATGAAATTGACGAAATGACTGTCAAAAAGCACTGTTGTCGAATCGACATTCTTCAATTGAATATACTTTTGTCGAAAAGCCGCATTATTACCATTGCAGGCATGTCGAATTTGAAAAATGTCGAATTGCAAAAAGTCGAATCTGAAACGGCAGGTTTTTTGACGAAAAGTACTGTATTGCATTGTCGAATCCAATTCGACAGGTATTTTTTGTCGAAAATGCCCCGTTTTGCGACATTTGCGGCAATCAGACCGCAACTGCATATACCCCATAATGGTGTATCTGTATAAGAGACGTAATAATGGTGTATCTGTATAAGGGAGACGTAATAATGGTGTATCTGTATAAAAGATGTAATAATGCTGTATCTGTATAAGAGATGTAATAATGGGTATTTGTATGACACGTAATAATGGTGTATCTGTATAAGAGACGTAATAATGATGTATTTGTATGAGACGTAATAATGATGTATTTGTATGAGACGTAATAATGGTGTATCTGTATAAGAGATGTAATAATGATGTATCTGTATAAGAGACGTAATAATGATGTATCTGTATAAGAGACGTAATAATGGTGTATCTGTATAAGAGACGTAATAATCGTGTATCTGTATACGAGACGTAATAATCGTGTATCTGTATAAGAGACGTAATAATGGTGTATCTGTATAAGAGATGTAATAATGGTGTATCTGTGTAAGAGACGTAATAATGGTGTATCTGTGTAAGAGACTTAATAATGATGTATATGCGGAAGAGACGTAATAATGGTGTATCTGTATAAGAGACGTAATAATGGTGTATCTGTATAAGGGAGACGTTATAATGGTGTATCTGTATATGAGATGTAATAATGCTGTATCTGTATAAGAGATGTAATAATGGCTATTTGTATGACACGTAATAATGGTGTATCTGTATAAGAGACGTAATAATGATGTATTTGTATGAGACGTAATAATTGTGTATCTGTATAAGAGACGTAATAATGATGTATCTGTATAAGAGACGTAATAATGATGTATCTGTATAAGAGACGTAATAATGGTGTATCTGTATAAGAGATGTAATAATGGTGTATCTGAATAAGAGACGTAATAATGGTGTATCTGAATAAGAGACGTAATAATGGTGTATCTGTGTAAGAGACGTAATAATGGTGTATCTGTGTAAGAGACTTAATAATGATGTATATGCGGAAGAGACGTAATAATGGTGTATCTGTATAAGAGACGTAATAATGGTGTATCTGTACAAGAGACGTAATAATGGTGTATCTGTACAAGAGATGTAATAATGGTGTATCTGTATTAGAGACGTAATAATGGTGTATCTGTATTAGAGACGTAATAATGGTGTATCTGTATTAGAGACGTAATAATGGTGTATCTGTATAAGAGACGTAATAATGGTGTATCTGTATTAGAGACGTAATAATGGTGTATCTGTATAAGGGAGACGTAATAATGGTGTATCTGTATAAGAGACGTAATAATGGTCTATCTCTATAAGAGAAGTAATAATGATGTATCTGTATAAGAGATGTAATAATGGTGTATCTGTATAAGAGACATAATAATGGTGTATCTGTATAAGAGACATAATAATGGTGTATCTGTATAAGAGACGTAGTAATGGTGTATCTGCGTAAGAGACGTAATAATGGTGTATCTGTATAAGAAATGTAATAATGGTGTATCTGTATAAGAGACGTAATAATGGTGTATCTGTATAAGAGACGTAATAATGGTGTATCTGTATAAGAGACGTAATAATGGTGTATCTGTATAAGAGACGTAATAATGGTGTATCTGTATAAGAGACGTAATAATGGTGTATTTGTATAAGAGACGTAATAATGGTGTATTTGTATTAAAGATGGAATAGTGGTGTATCTGTATAAGAGAGACGTAATAATGGTGTATCTGTATAAGAGACGTAATAATGGTGTATCTGTATAAGAGACGTAATAATGGTGTATCTGTATAAGAGAGACGTAATAATGGTGTATCTGTATAAGAGACGTATTAATGGTGTATCTGTATAAGAGAGACGTAATAATGATGTATCTGTATACGAGACGTAATAATGGTGTATCTGTATAAGAGACGTAATAATGGTGTATTTGTATTAGAGAAGTAATAATGGTGTGCCTGTGATCTTTAAGGAGTCAGTAATATCAGGTATGGTTCCCAAAGACTGGCGTATAGCGGAAGTAGTGCCTATATTCAAAAAGGGAAGTAAAGCTGAACCAGGTAATTATAGACCAGTTAGTCTTACATCTATAGTGGGGAAAGTATTGGAAGGTATTCTAAGAGATAGTATTCAGAAGTTCCTTGAAGTCAATCAGGTCATTAAAAGGAATCAACATGGGTTTATGAAGGACAGATCCTGTCAAACCAATTTACTTGGCTTTTATGAAACAGTAAGTGCAAACCTAGATCAGGGTAAAGAGGTGGATGTAATCTTTTTATATTTTGCCAAAGCATTCGACACTGTACCACACATGAGACTTATCTACAAGCTACAAGAATCAGGGCTAGGAAGCACAATATGCACTTGGTTCAAAAACTGGTTAGATAATAGGAAGCAGCGCGTTGTGGTTAATGGATCTTTTTCAACTTGGACTGAAGTGCTAAGTGGTGTGCCGCAAGGCTCAGTATTAGGACCGCTATTGTTCAATATTTTCATTAACGACCTAACAGAAGGTCTAGAGAGCATGATGTCAATTTTTGCAGATGATACCAAATTGTGTAAAGTTATAAATGCGGAGGGGGATGCTGAGTCACTTCAGAACGACTTAGTTAAATTAGAAGCTTGGGCAGCGAAATGGAGAATGCGCTTCAATACAGACAAGTGTAAGGTAATGCACTGTGGTAACAAGAACAAAAATAACACCTACCTACTAAATGGGGTCAAATTAGAGGATTCTGTACTGGAAAAGGACTTAGGTGTCCTCATAGATAGCAAACTAAGCAGTAGTACCCAAAGTAGAACTGCAGCAAAGAAGGCTAATAAGATATTAGCATGCATAAAACGGGGAATTGATGCTAGGGACGAGAGTATTATACTCCCGTTATATAAATCACTTGTGAGGCCACACCTTGAATACTGTGTACAATTCTGGGCACCTTACTACAAAAAGGATATCCTGGAGCTAGAAAATGTTCAAAGGCGGGTGACCAAACTAATTAAGGGTATGGAAACGCTGGAATACGAGGAAAGGTTTGCAAGACTAGGCATGTTTACACTGGAAAAGAGGAGATTAAAAGGGGACATGATCAACATTTACAAATATATAAGGGGACATTATACAGATCTTGCGCAGGACCTGTTTTTGGTTAGATCAACACAGAGAACTCGTGGACACTCGCTCAGGTTAGAGGAGAGGAGATTCCGCACAATACAGTGTAAAGGCTTTTTTACGGTAAGGACGATACGTGTTTGGAATTCCCTGCCTGAGGGAGTTGTAATGGCCAACTCAGTCAACACCTTTAAGAATGGGTTAGATAAATTCCTAATGGATAAGGATATCCAGGGTTACGGGGCATAGTCTCGCACTATGGTTATTATAATAAAGAGGCGTAAAACGTAACGGCAGTCATCAACTTCAGTCAAAATTTTCTACAAAATAATCGTGCATAGGAGACCACAAATAGGTTGAACTCGATGGACAATTGTCTTTTTTCAACCTTAGATACTATGTTACTATGTTACCATGTTACTGTATAAGAGATGTAATATTGGTGTATCTGTATAACAGAAGTATAGGGTAGGATAGGGACTGCCGATAATCAGAGAAGCTGTGACGTGACTCAGCAGCTTATTATGTATTTGCAAATATATGTAACAAATATCTCTGAAATTCTGGTACCGTATAGTTTTCAAATATTGTTACGAGTATTAGATGCTGTGTAGGGGGATACACAGGGGGAAAATGTTTGTGACATCATAAGAACATTTACTGCAAGCATGGACTGGATACCGGTAGTAAAATATATGCTGATCTATATGAGGTGCAGAGAGTGCAATATTATAAGTCAGCAAACTTGGGACGCAATAGAAAATTATAACGGCCATGGCGCTTTCACAGGGAGACGCGCCTGAGTCTGATCCCGGGGGCGGACGGAAGAGAACGAGGGATTTCATTTCTGAGCTTAAATTTTGTTTTGTATCCAGTTTCCTTCCCAAAGAATGAGAGATTGGAGCCCGTGCAGAGGTATGGTGCGTGCCGGGACTCTGGGTGTGAGCGGGGAACGCTGCAGTCAGATGTGTGAGTATTTACACTCAGGCTGCATAAGCTGTAATCACAGAGAGCGGCAGGAGGGGAAGGAACAAAAGGCAGTGCCCGCCGTCTCTGTGGGAGCCCCAGCGATGACATCCGCGCGGACTCACTCTCTCCGGCTCATCCACAGCATCCACGTAACTGCAGCTGACTCACCGCTGCCTGAGCAATCCCACAAACCTGTCATGTTCCATCCCGAACACCCTAATCTCCCCCGCCCACCAGTCACGTAGATTTCCCACGGAACACCCTTTCTGCCCTGTAACCCATCTCATTCAGAAGCTTATCTACGCTTCCGTCACCTGATAAAGGGGTCTGTGTACTAAGGGGGACGTGTACTAAGCAGTGATAAGAGCGGAGAAGTGAGCCAGTGGAGAAGTTGCCCATGGCAACCAATCAGCACTGAGGTAACATCTATAATTTGCATACTATAAAATGATACAGAGCAGCTGATTGGTTTCTGGGGCAACTTCTCCACTGGCTCACTTCTCCGCTCTTATCACTGCTTAGTAAATGTCCCCCTAAGGGATCTATTCATGAAGCAGTGAAAAGTGTGGAGAAGTGAGCCAGTGGTGAAGTTACCCATGGCAACCAATCAGCACTGAGGTAACATCTATCATTTGCATACTATAAAATGATACAGAGCAGCTGATTGGTTTCTGGGGCAACTTCTCCACTGGCTCACTTCTCCGCTCTTATCACTGCTTAGTAAATGTCCCCCTTAGGGGTCTATTCATGAAGCAGTGAAAAGAGTGGAGAAGTGAGCCAGTGGAGAAGTTGCCCATGGCAACCAATCAGCATTGAAGTAACATTTATAATTTGCATACTATACAATTGTACAGAGCAGCTGATTGGTTGCCATGGGCAACTTCGCCACAGTGTCATTTCTCCACTCTTTTCACTGCTTCATGAATAGACCCCTAAATTAGGAGCTGATTGTGTCATTTCCTATAATTTCACCATCGTTGCTCTAGTCAGTATAAACTCCGGTAAATATTATCTGTATAACAGGTAATTTCTGAAGCCATTGCGTATAATTAGTTCTGATGTCATCATTTACAGACGGTGAATTCTGACCTCATCACCTCAGTGTCATCACAGAACAAGGACGCTGTAAGGAATAACTACCCCCCCTCCCTCCCCCGCCCCCCTCCTCCGAACGTCTGGACATAATTTTGGATACTAGAAGTTACCCTGGCTTCTGTAACCTACATAAAAGCACTCAGGCCTGCAGCCCTGTGTCGCTATATAGTCACAGAGCCCGTAGACAGCTAATAAGACCATAATTTACAGCACGGAGTGCAATGCCTAAATATAAAGCAGCAGAGGTAACACAAAGCCATACGATTGCAGTCAGCGGCATAAACAGGCAAATTGATTCATATATAATTAATAGCACGAAGGAGCATGCAACATTTAAAGTGAACCTTTGCCGTACACACAGTGGATGGAGCCTGTTAATGGGCTGAAGATAATCAGTTTGCGGGGTAGTAACGTCACCAATTACTCGTGACTGACAGGGCTGCATGAGTACATTGTGGTGGCCATTTTGTGGCCCGGACCAATGAGTAGGCCAAAAGTGACCCTTCAAAATGTCTGCCATGATGGTGGTTTTCTCCTGTTCAGCACTGAGTAGCACATATGAATACACCACTATTGCTATAACTGTATGTGAAGAGGTGACTGTAATAGTGTGTGACTAAAGCTTCCTACAGTATTTATCAATCTTCAAGGAAGATGATAGAGTATCGAAGAGATAATGCAATCTCTTATCACCGCGATTTGTCAACAAAAATCTCGGGCAATACTGAGTGACCGTGACGGGTTAACACGCCACGTCCCCAGGCGAGTCCTTACAGATATGTGTAATCCTTTTACGTACATGGCATAGAGGAACGCAAAAAATATTTGGCATTTACACAATAAATCATACACTTTCTTGAAAAAAAAGAGTTAAAATAGATTTAAAAAAACTTTAGACGTTAAAAAAAATTATAAAAAAAAAAAAAGCATTTGCAATGAGTTTTCATCTGTTACCCCCTGAGAATTCCGGCACATCACGTGTAACATGTTTCTCCAGCCACAATACGTCGTAAGGAAAATAATACAGTGACGCTGATGCCTTTCCCTCTAACGTAAATAACACTGTTTCCTCACATTTAACTGCACGACATATAAATATATATTTACACCCTCTATTCATTTTGATGAAACAGCCTGGTGCTCTGTGCTATCATGAATCTGGCCACGTACAGTGAGATTATAGCACATTCCTACGCTTTGTGAAATGTAGATAAAAAGACTTTGCTACGTTCCGCCCCAATAGGAGCTGTAGAAAATAAGATTTTAAACCTACCGATAAATCTTTTTCTCCTTGTCCGTAGAGGATGCTGGGCACTCCGTAAGGACCAAGGGGTATAGACGGGCTCCGCAGGAGACATGGGCACTTTAAGACCTTTAATGGGTGTGAACTGGCTCCTCCCTCTATGCCCCTCCTCCAGACTCCAGTGACAGGGACTGTGCCCAAAGGAGACGGACATTTCGAGGAAAATTATTTTCTTAATCAAGGGTGAGACACATACCAGCTCACACCACAAACACACCGTACAACATGGTATATAAGTAAACCAGTTAACAGTATGAACAACAACAGAAAACAGCAACAGCCTGATTTCAACAGTAACACAACCTGTGTGTAATCTTATCAATAACTATGTACAATTATTGCAGATTTCAGTCCGCACTGGGACGGGCGCCCAGCATCCTCTACGGACTACGAGAAAAAGATTTACCGGTAGGTTTAAAATCTTATTTTCTCTTACGTCCTAGAGGATGCTGGGGACTCCGTAAGGAACATGGGGTTAATACCAATGCTCCAGACCGGGCGGGAGAGTGCGGATGACTCTGCAGCACCGATTGAGCAAACGCAAGGTCCTCATCAGCCAGGGTATCAAACTTATAGAACTTTGCAAAAGTGTTTGAACCCGACCACGTAGCTGCTCGGCAAAGTTGAAGCGCCAAGACCCCGCGGGCAGCCGCCCAAGATAAGCCCACCTTCCTGGTAGAATGGGCCTTCACTGACTTCGGCAACGACAATCCAGCCGTAGAATGAGCCTGCTGGATCGTATTACAAATCCAGCGTGCAATAGTCTGCTTGGAAGCAGGATATCCAATCCTGTTGGAAGCATACAGTACAAACAGTGCCTCTGTTTTCCTAATACGAGCCGTTCTGGCTACATAGATTTTTAAAGCCCTGACCACATCAAAGGGACTTGGAATCCTCCAAGACATCCGTAGCCACCGGCACCACAATAGGTTGGTTCATGTGAAACGACGAAACCACCTTGGGTAGACATTGAGGACGAGTTCTCAATTCCGCTCTATCTACATGGAAAATCAGATAGGGGCTCTTGTGAGACAAAGCCGCCAATTCTGACACCCGCCTTGCCGAAGCCAAGGCCAATAACATGACCACTTTCCAAGTGAGAAATTTCAAGTCAACAGTTTGAAGAGGTTCAAACCAATGTGATTTAAGGAACTGTATCACCACGTTAAGGTCCCATGGTGCCACTGGGGGCACTAAAGGAGGTTGAATGTGCAGCACGCCTTTCACAAAAATCTGCACTTCTGGAGGAGAAGCCAATTCCTTCTGAAAGAATATTGATAAGGCCGAAATCTGCACCTTAATGGAGCCTAACTTCAGGCCCATATCCACTCCTGTCTGTAGAAAGTGGAGAAAACGACCCAGCTGGAAATCCTCCGTAGGAGCATTCTTGGATTCACACCAAGACACATACTTCCTCCAGATACGGTGATAGTGCTTCGCCGTTACCTCCTTCCTAGCTTTAAGTAGAGTAGGGATGACTTCCCCTGGAATACCTTTCCTAGCTAGGATCTGCTGTTCAACCACTATGCCATCAAACGTAATCGCGGTAAGTCCTGGAAACACACACGGCCCCTGTTGTAACAGGTCCTCTCTGAGAGGAAGAGGCCAAGGATCATCCGTGATCATTTCCTGAAGATCTGGATACCAGGCCCTTCGAGGCCAATCTGGAACAATGAGTATCGTCTGAACTTTTGTTCTTCTTATGATTCTCAATATTTTTGAGATGAGTGGAAGCGGGGGGAACACATACACCGCCTGATACACCCATGGTGTTACCAGCGCGTCCACCGCTATCGCCTGAGGGTCCCTTGACCTTGAACGGTACGTCCGAAGCTTCTTGTTGAGGCGTGACGCCATCATGTCTATTTGAGGGAGTCCCCAGCAACTTGTCACTTCTGCAAAGACCTCTTGATGAAGTCCCCACTATCCTGGATGGAGATCGTGTTTGCTGAGGAAGTCTGCTTCCCAGTTGTCCACTCCCGGAATGAATACTGCTGACAGGGCGCTCACGTGATTTTCCGCCCAGCGAAGAATCCTGGTGGCCTCTGCCATTGCTGCTCTGCTCCTTGTTCCGCCTTGTCGGTTTACATGCGACACGGCTGTGACGTTGTCTGACTGGATCAGAACCGGTAGGTTGCGAAGAAAGTGCTCCGCCTGCCTCAGGCCGTTGTATATGGCCCTTAATTCCAGCACATTTATGTGCAGACAAGCCTCCTGGCTTGACCATATTCCCTGAAAGTTTATTCCCTGTGTGACCGCTCCCCATCCTCGGAGGCTCGCGTCCGTGGTCACGAGAACCCAAACGTGAATTCCGAACCTGCGACCTTCTAGAAGGTGAGCCCCCTGGAGCCACCACAGGAGAGAGATCCTGGCCCTGGGGGACAGGCATATCAACCGATGCATTTGGAGATGGGACCCTGACCACTTGTTCAGTAGGTCCCACTGAAAAGCTCTTGCATGAAACCTGCCAAACGGAATGGCCTCGTAGGCCGCCACCATCTTTCCCAACACTCGAGTGCATTGATGAATCGATACTCTTTTTGGTTTTAGCAGAGCCTTGACCATGTTCTGGATTTCCTGAGCTTTTTCCAGTGGGAGAAAAACCCTCTGTTTTTCTGTATCCAGAATCATGCCCAAGAACGACAGCTGAGTTGTCGGAACCAACTGTGACTTTTGCAAATTTAGAAGCCATCTGTGTTGTCGTAGCACATTCAGAGAAAGCTCCACATTTTTCAGTAATTGTTCTCTTGATCTCGCTTTTATCAGGTGATCGTCCAAGTACGGGATAATTGTGACACCCTGCTTGCGCAGGAGCACCATCATTTCTGCCATTACCTTGGTGAAAATTTTCGGGGCCGTGGAAAGCCCAAATCGGCAACGTCTGAAATTGGTAATGACAATCCTGCACAGCGAATCTCAGGAACGCCTGATGAGGAGGGTATATGGGGACATGAAGGTATGCATCCTTTATGTCCAGTGAGACCATAAACTCCCCCCCGTCCAGACTAGAGATCACCGCTCGGAGAGATTCCATCTTGAATTTGAATCTCCTCAAATACAGGTTTAGGGATTTTAGGTTTAGAATCGGTCTGACCGAGCCGTCCGGCTTCGGGACCACGAATAGAGTTGAATAAAACCCCTTCCTCTGTTGTAACCGGGGAACCATGATAATCACTTGCTGTTGACACAGCTTTTGTATTGCCGCTGCAACTATTGTTCTCTCTGGGAGAGAAGCTGGTAAGGCCGATTTGAAAAATCGGTGTGGAGGTACGTCTTCGAACTCCAGTTTGTACCCTTGGGTCACAATTCCTAGCACCCAAGGATCCAGGTCCGACTGAACCCAGACCTGGCTGAAGAGCCGAAGACGTGCCCCCACCGGTGCGGACTCCCGCAAGGGAGCCCCAGCGTCATGCGGTGGATTTGGCAGAAGCCGGAGAGGACTTTTGCTCCTGGGAACTAGCCGTAGCTGGTGTTCTTTTCCCTCTTCCTCTACCTCTGGCGAGAAAAGACGATCCACGCCCCTTTTCTGAATTTATGAGACCGAAAGGACTGCATCTGGTATGGAGGCGTTTTCTTTTGCTGTGGGGGAACAAAAGGCAAAAAAGAAGACTTACCCGCGGTAGCTGTGGAAACCAGGTCCGCGAGGCCATCCCCAAACAACACTTCACCTTTGTAAGGCAGAGCCTCCATAAGTCTCTTGGAGTCAGCATCACCAGTCCATTGGCGGGTCCACAGCGACCTCCTAGCTGAAATTGCCATTGCATTCGCCCTTGATCCCAAGAGGCCAATATCCCTCGCAGCCTCCCTTAGGTATAACGCTGCGTCTTTTATGTGACCCAAAGTTAACAGAACAGTATCCCTGTCGAGGGTGTCCATGTCAGATGACAAGTTATCTGCCCAAGCTGCAATAGCGCTACTCACCCATGCCGACGCAAGTGCCGGTCTGAGGAGGGCTCCCGTAGTCGCATAAATTGATTTTAAAGTGGTTTCCTGCTTGCGGTCCGCAGGATCCTTTAGTGTCGCCGTGTCCGGGGACGGTAGGGCCACTTTTTGGGATAACTGCGTCAAGGCTTTATCCACCGAGGGAGAGGATTCCCACCATAACCTGTCCTCTGAGGGGAAAGGATACGCCATAATAATTCTCTTGGGAACCTGCAGCCTCTTGTCTGGAGTTTCCCAAGCCTTCTCAAATAGAGCGTTCAGTTCATGAGATGGGGGAAACGTTACCTCACGTTTCTTCTCTTTAAACATACAGACCCTTGTGTCAGGGACAGAAGGGTCCTCTGTGATATGTAATACATCCCTTATTGCTACAATCATGTACTGATTGTGGGTGTAATCTCGCCTCATCATAGTCGACACTGGTGTCGGAATCAGTGTCTGCTATCTGGGTAAAGGGACGTTTCTGTGACCCTGATGGGTTCTGAGACACAGCAATATACATGGATTGACTCCATGGTTGGTTCTGAGACTCAGCTTTGTCCAATCTTTTATGCAATAAAGCCACACTTGCATTCAAAACATTCCACATGTCTACCCAATCAGCAGTCGGCGGTGCCGACGCAGTCACTATTACATTTTGCTCCTCTTCCTCCCTCGAATAGCCTTCCGCCTCAGACATGTCGACACACACGTACTGACACCACCACACACACTGAATTATAGGGGACAGACCCACAAGGAGGTCCTTTTCAGAGACAGAGAGGAAGTTGCCAGCTCACACCCAACGCCGCCACCGTCTGAAATATAACAATACCCCAGACCTGTATAGCGCGTTTTATATATAATATATATATATCAAATCAGCACCAAATATTGTGCCCCCCCCCCCCTCGTTTTGCACCCTGTTACTTGTAGATATCAGGGTAGGGTCCGGGAGCAGCGTCTCTGCAGCCAAGCTGTGGAGAAAAATGGCGCCAGTTAGAGCTGAGGGACGAAGCCTCGCCCCCTCAACGGCGGGCTTCGGTCCCACTAATATTTATACTGGCGGGGGTTTTAGTTACCCTGCAATGCAGTGTATATAGCTTGCCAGTCGTTTTTATGAGGTAATCTTTGCTGCCCAGGGCGCCCCCCCTGCGCCCTGCACCCTTGCAGTGCCTCGTGTGTGTGCGGGAACAAAGGCGCGCAGCGCGACCGCTGCACGGTACCTTCCAAAGCTCTGATGTCTTCTGCCGCCTGTGAAGTCTTCTTTCTTCCTATACTCACCCGGCTTCTATCTTCCGGCTCTGTGAGGAGGACGGCGGCGCGGCTCCGGGAACGAACAGCTAGACGACACCAGTGTTCAGACCCTCTGGAGCTAATGGTGTCCAGTAGCCAAAGAAGCAGAGCCCATCATTCCAGGAAAGTGGGTCTGCTTCTCTCCCCACAGTCCCACGAAGCCTGTTGCCAGCAGTGCTCCCTGAACATAAAAAACCTAACAAAGTCTATTTTCTAGAGAAACTCGGTAGAGCTACCCTAGTGTGTGACCAGTCTCCTCTGGGCACAGGATCTAACTGGAGTCTGGAGGAGGGGCATAGAGGGAGGAGCCAGTTCACGCCCATTAAAGGTCTTAAAGTGCCCATGTCTCCTGCGGAGCCCGTCTATACCCCCTGGTCCTTACGGAGTCCCCAGCATCCTCTAGGACGTAAGAGAAACATCTATCCTGGCCTACCAGCCCTGTGCTTCTGGAAGGAGACTGGACAATGAAAACGCTCCAGAAGAGCGCCTAGCTACGTCCCCACCCCGTGACCTCTCATTGAGGGGTGGCTTCTGCTTTAATGGTCATTATTAAACATATAATGGGTGCAGGATGTGCAGTGCACACCAGCCCCTGGGTCCAGAGAGGCCATTTTCCCAAAGATTTGCGAAGCAGAGAAATCACCGGGTTAACGGAACGGGCACCATGTTCCCGGAGACCCAGCCTCTGGCAAAGTGGCAAAGTTTATTGGGCAACTGTGCTGGTGAGAAAGAGGGGGACTGCTTGGAGAATGCAAGTGGGACCCCCTTCCTCTCTGTAGCCGCTGCTGCTAGCTGCGTCTTCCTGAGCTAAAATATACACTAGAAAGTACTTATCCTATATACAGGTACATGTCCGTAGTCTGTTCTATCTTCCAGGCGCTGAAATACTCTTGCTGAAAGTGGCGCTTCTCTACCTCACAATGGTCTGACATTTACAAGCTCAAAGCGGTGGATTAACAGCTTGCGGTCTCCTTGATAAAGAGTGATTGGTACAGGTTGTGAACGAAAACAGAGGGGGTGGAAGGAGGACCCGTTATGTCATGACTATGGTGGCCAATCCCAGGATCGGGATTGGCGGGATCCCGGGATTTTGGACTAAAATTGGCCGGGATTGAATCCCGGGATTGGAGCTTCCAGTCCCAGGATTCGGGACTATGCTTTTTTTTTTTTTTTTTTAAACTGGGCAGCGTCTGAGCCAGTTCAGCATACGAGTCAGAGGCTGCCCGGATCCCCATCCCCCCGGCAGTGTGCACTGCGCAGCGTGACATGGTGTTAGAGGTCACGCCGCACAGCACAAGCCTCACCGCCTGCCTGGAATGTTCACACCCGCCTCCTGCTGCACATACTCACCGCCTGCCGGACCCGCCACGACAGCATAGCTGCCTGCCACACGGACCCGGCGAGAGTACAGCCGCCTGCCACATGGACCCGCCGAGAGCACAGCTGCCTGCCGCATTGACCCGCCGAAAGCACAGCTGCCTGCCACACGGACCCGGTGAGAGTACAGCCGCCTGCCGCATGGACCCGCCGAGAGCACAGCTGCCTGCCGCATGGACCCGCCAAAAGCACAGCTGCCTGCCACACGGACCCGGTGAGAGTACAGCCGCCTGCCGCATGGACCCGCCGAGAGCACAGCTGCCTGCCGCATGGACCCGCCGAGAGCACAGCTGCCTGCCACATGGACCCGCCGAGAGCACAGCTGCCTGCCACAAGGACCCGGTGAAAGTACAGCCGCCTGCCGCATGGACCCGCCGAGAGCACAGCTGCCTGCCGCATGGACCCGCCGAGAGCACAGCTGCCTGCCACACGGACCCGCCGAGAGCACAGCTGCCTGCCGCACGAACCCGCCAAGAGCACAGCCGCCTGCCGTACGGACCCGCCGAGAGCACAGCCGCCTGCGGCACGGACCCGCCGAGAGCACATCTTTTGCCGTTTGCAAGGGTTCAGTATGACATACCGACAGACGCATTACCGATGGTCATAATCCCGACAGCCAATGACTGTCAGTCAAAATACCGACACGTCGAAATAGCGACATTCATTATACCGACATGTCTGAAATGCCGACATAGGTAGACCACTTAAAATGCCGACATGTCAAAAAACCGACATGAGCTTTTCTGGGGGGATTTTGTGTCAATGTTGAAGGATGTTGAGATGGACACCGTCTAAGTGTACCGCGTCCCCTCACATGGCGAGCTCTTCAGTAAACCCCCCTCCACCCCCCTCCAGGTCCATTGGGATGGTAAAGTATGAACAAGTCTGTTTTGGGCCAAAAATTCCCTTAAAACGCATGTCGGCATTGCAAACGCCGGTATTTTGACTGTGTCTGTGTTTTGGCTGTCAGGATTACGACTGCCGGTAAATCAACTGCTTCCCGTTTGCAGTGAGAAGAGAAGGAAACATTCCATCACACTCTGCTTTTAACAACAATGGAAAAACAAGCCGGTGGAAAGTTCGGGCAATGCGCAGCAATGCATTCCTCTATTTCCAGCAGCCGCGTCAATTATTAACCAGCCCTTCACCAGGCGGCTTTTACTGGGGCGACAAATAATAACCGTAACAATACAGCAGAAACATCCACTTCAATAATAAGGAGACTGTATCTGATTACTAACGCAGCAAAACTACTAGAAGAAAGGGGAAATGTTGCAGCCGGCCACTGATGACTGATTTTCTACATTTTTAAAACGATTCAATCAAAAAATTCTCACTCAGAATTCAGTGTCAGGTGAAAGTTCATCCGAATGAGCCGCTCATGCCGACACAACTTGGGCCTCACACACCACCGGTTAGATGGCCAAGGGGCAACGCCAAATGGTGACCGGATGGTAGGTCGACAGTCAATAGGTAAACACCATATGGTGGACATACATTAGACTGGTAGTTATATGAGGTATAAAAGGTCCACGGGGTACAAAAAGTCGACATGCATTGAGGTACAAAAGGTTGACTTGACAATTGTTGACACAAAAATGGTCGACACAAGGTTTTTTTAGGGGGATAAATGTTTTTCCAATTTTTGCCTGATTTACTAACCACGTGGACTACGACTGGGAATAGTGACCTGCCCGAAGCGTGGCGAGTGAAGTTAGCCCGTGAGAGTACACGTTTTCACGGATTGTGGTCACATACTATGAAACATACAAAATAACACCCCAAAAAACACAAAAACAAATGTTGTGTCAAACATTTTTTTTTGTGTCGACCTTTTGACCCCGTCAACCTTACCCAGTGTCTACCTTTTACTGTCCCGGTTGACCTTTCACCCTGCAGACCATATGGTGTCTACCTAGAACAGGCCTAACCAGCCTGTGGCTCTAAAGCTGTTGTGGAACTACACATCCCAACATGCCCTGCCACACTTTTAGCATTCCCTAATAGCAAAACTGTGGCAGTGCATGATGGGAATTGCAGTTTCATAACAGCTGGAAGGCCACAGGTTGGCCTGGACTGACCTAAACACTTCTATACCATACTGGTAGCGAGGTCTGAACTGGAGGGGGATGATTTATTATAGGATGATAAAACCTCTTTGCCAGTGTTACTCAGGATCGTTCCCCCCCCCCCCCCCCCCCCATCCTATACAGTAAGTGAGCCACTCCTGACCACATACCCATCAGCAATTGATGCTGCCGCGGACTGTACCACTTTTGTGAATAGGGGAAACCTATCAATTAAGTGAAATGGCTTCTAAAGAACAAACCACCGCAAAACAAAAATAACGTCAAGTAAAAAAATAGTATTTTTGAATTTCTGTACAGATCTGGTTACCCTATTTTCTGGAGGTGGCGGACCGGTAGGATTTATGGTACGGTACTGTATATAATCCACATTCCTGCTATACTGTTACAGATAAAATATTTTTCTTTTTTCCTTAGTAGAGCAGAACTCCAGTTACCGTCCCTCCCGTTACAGCTGCCCCATGCAAAGTACGGAAACCCTATGGAACAAGGATCGCGCCATTACATGCACCACCGCAATGCTCGGATCGCCGGGGTACGATAGCGGCAAAGGTGCTTTCATTAAATAACTCAATCATCTTCTCCATTTAAGCATAACCCCAAAATGTGTCCCCCTTTATTATTTCATATAGTTTTTCTAGGAGACTGTAATTACTATACCCACATTAGTTAAAATAAGAATTTACTTACCGATAATTCTATTTCTCATAGTCCGTAGTGGATGCTGGGACTCCGTCAGGACCATGGGGAATAGCGGGCTCCGCAGGAGACAGGGCACATCTAAATAAAGCTTTTAGGATCACATGGTGCGTACTGGCTCCTCCCCCTATGACCCTCCTCCAAGCCTCAGTTAGGTACTGTGCCCGGACGAGCGTACACAATAAGGAAGGATCTTGAATCCCGGGTAAGACTCATACCAGCCACACCAATCACACCGTACAACTTGTGATCTGAACCCAGTTAACAGTATGATAACAAAAAACGAAGTAGCCTCTGAAAAGATGGCTCACAACAATAGTAATAACCCGATCTTTGTAACAATAACTATGTACAAGTATTGCAGACAATCCGCACTTGGGATGGGCGCCCAGCATCCACTACGGACTATGAGAAATAGAATTATCGGTAAGTAAATTCTTATTTTCTCTAACGTCCTAGTGGATGCTGGGACTCCGTCAGGACCATGGGGATTATACCAAAGCTCCCAAACGGGCGGGAGAGTGCGGATGACTCTGCAGCACCGAATGAGAGAACTCCAGATCCTCCTTAGCCAGAGTATCAAATTTGTAAAATTTTACAAACGTGTTCTCCCCTGACCACGTAGCTGCTCGGCAAAGTTGTAATGCCGAGACCCCTCGGGCAGCCGCCCAAGATGAGCCCACTTTCCTTGTGGAGTGGGCCTTTACAGATTTAGGCTGTGGCAGGCCTGCCACAGAATGTGCAAGTTGGATTGTGCTACAGATCCAACGTGCAATCGTCTGTTTAGACGCAGGAGCACCCATCTTGTTGGGTGCATACAATATAAACAACGAGTCAGATTTTCTGACTCCAGCTGTCCTTGAAATATATATTTTTAATGCTCTGACAACGTCCAGTAACTTGGAGTCCTCCAAGTCGCTAGTAGCCGCAGGCACCACAATAGGCTGGTTCAAGTGAAAAGCCGAAACCACCTTAGGGAGAAAATGAGGACGTGTCCGCAGTTCTGCCCTGTCCGAATGGAAAATCAGATATGGGCTTTTGTATGATAAAGCCGCCAACTCTGAAACTCTCCTGGCTGAAGCCAGGGCCAATAGCATGGTTACCTTCCATGTAAGGTATTTTAAATCTACCGATTTTAGAGGCTCAAACCAATGAGATTTGAGAAAATTCAAAACTACGTTCAAATCCCACGGTGCCACTGGAGGCACTATTGGGGGTTGTATATGTAGTACACCTTTGACAAAAGTTTGTACTTCAGGCACTGATGCCAATTCCTTCTGGAAGAAGATTGATAAGGCCGAAATTTGAACTTTAATGGACCCCAATTTTAGGCCCATAGACAATCCTGCTTGCAGGAAATGTAAGAATCGACCCAATTGAAATTCTTCCGTTGGAGCCTTCTTGGCCTCACACCACGCAACATATTTTCGCCAAATGCGGTGATAATGTTGTACAGTCACTTCCTTTCTAGCCTTAATCAAGGTAGGAATAACTTCCTCTGGAATGCCCTTTTCTTTTAGAATCCGGCGTTCAACCGCCATGCCGTCAAACGCAGACGCGGTAAGTCTTGGAACATACAAGGTCCCTGCTGAAGCAGATCCCTTCTTAGAGGTAGAGGCCATGGATCCTCCGTGAGCATCTCTTGAAGTTCCGGATACCAAGTTCTTCTTGGCCAGTCCGGAGCCACCAGTATTGTTCTTACTCCTCTTTTCCGTATAATTCTCAGTACCTTTGGTATGAGAGGCAGAGGAGGGAACACATACACTGACTGGTACACCCACGGTGTTACCAGAGCGTCCACAGCTATTGCCTGAGGGTCTCTTGACCTGGCGCAATATCTGTCCAATTTTTTGTTGAGGCGAGACGCCATCATGTCCACCTTTGGTCTTTCCCAACGGTTCACAATCATGTGGAAGACTTCTGGATGAAGTCCCCACTCTCCCGGGTGAAGGTCGTGTCTGCTGAGGAAGTCTGCTTCCCAGTTGTCCACTCCCGGGATGAACACTGCTGACAGTGCTATGACATGATTCTCCGCCCAGCGCAGAATCCTTGCAGCTTCTGTCATTGCTCTTCTGCTTCTCGTGCCGCCTTGTCGGTTTACGTGGGCGACTGCCGTGATGTTGTCCGACTGGATCAACACCGGCTGACCCTGAAGCAGCGATTTTGCCAGGCTTAGAGCATTGTAGATCGCTCTTAGCTCCAGTATATTTATGTGAAGGGACGTCTCCAGGTTTGACCACACGCCCTGGAAGTTTCTTCCCTGTGTGACTGCTCCCCAGCCTCGTAGGCTGGCATCCGTAGTCACCAGGACCCAGTCCTGTATGCCGAATCTGCGGCCCTCTAACAGATGGGCACTCTGCAACCACCACAGGAGAGACAACCTTGTTCTTGGTGACAGTGTTATCCGCTGATGCATGTGCAGATGCGATCCGGACCATTTGTCCAGCAGATCCCACTGAAATGTCCGTGCATGGAATCTGCCGAATGGAATCGCTTCGTAAGAAGCCACCATCTTTCCCAGGACTCTTGTGCATTGATGTACTGACACAGTTCCTGGTTTTAGGAGGTTCCTGACAAGTTCGGATAACTCCCTTGCTTTCTCCTCCGGGAGAAACACCTTTTTCTGAACCGTGTCCAGAATCATTCCCAGGAACAGCAGACGAGTTGTCGGGGTCAATTGAGATTTTGGAAGATTCAGAATCCACCCGTGTTGCTGAAGCACTACCTGGGTTAGTGCTACACCGACTTCCAGCTGTTCTCTGGACTTTGCCCTTATCAGGAGATCGTCCAAGTAAGGGATAATTAATACGCCTTTTCTTCGTAGAAGAACCATCATTTCGGTCATTACCTTGGTAAAGACCCGAGGGGCCGTGGACAAACCAAACGGCAGCGTTTGAAACTGATAATGACAGTCTTGTATCACGAACCTGAGATACCCTTGGTGTGAGGGGTAAATTGGGACATGCAGATAAGCATCTTTTATGTCCAGGGACACCATGAAGTCCCCTTCTTCCAGATTCGCTATCACTGCTCTGAGTGACTCCATCTTGAACTTGAATTTCTGTATGTACAGGTTCAAGGATTTCAGGTTTAGAATAGGTCTTACCGAACCGTCCGGCTTCGGTACCACAAATAGTGTGGAATAATACCCCTTTCCCTGTTGTAGGAGGGGTACCTTGACTATCACCTGCTGAGAATACAGCTTGTGAATGGCTTCCAAAACCGACGTCCTTTCTGAGGGAGACGTTGGTAAAGCAGACTTTAGGAACCGGCGAGGGGGAGACCTTTCGAACTCCAACATGTAACCCTGAGATATTATCTGCAGGATCCATGGGTCCACTTGTGAGCGAGCCCACTGATTGCTGAAAATCTTGAGTCGACCCCCCACCGCTCCTGAGTCCGCTTGTAAAGCCCCAGCGTCATGCTGATGGCTTTGTAGAACCCGGGGCGGGCTTCTGGTCCTGGGCAGGGGCTGCTTGCTGCCCTCTCTTACCCTTTCCTCTGCCTCGCGGCAGATAAGACTGTCCTTTTGGTCGCTTGTTTTTATAGGAGCGAAAGGACTGCGGCTGAAAAGACGGTGTCTTTTTCTGTTGGGAGGGGGTCTGAGGTAAAAAAGTGGATTTGCCGGCAGTTGCCGTGGCCACCAGGTCCGAAAGACCAACCCCAAATAATTCCTCTCCTTTATATGGCAATACTTCCATATGCCTTTTGGAATCCGCATCACCTGACCACTGTCGCGTCCATAAACTTCTTCTGGCAGATATGGACATCGCGCTTACTCTTGATGCTAGAGTACAAATATCCCTCTGAGCATCTCGCATATAAAGAAAAGCATCCTTTAATTGCTCTAGAGTCAATAAAATACTGTCCCTATCCAGGGTATCAATATTTTCAGTCAGAGAATCCAACCACACTACCCCAGCACTGCACATCCAGGCTGAGGCTACTGCCGGTCGCAGTATAACACCAGTATGTGTGTATATACTCTTCAGTGTAGTTTCCAGCCTCCTATCTGCTGGATCCTTGAGGGCGGCCGTATCAGGAGACGGCAACGCCACTTGCTTTGATAAACGTGTGAGCGCCTTATCCACCCTAGGGGGTGTTTCCCAGCGCGCCCTAACCTCTGGTGGGAAAGGGTATAATGCCAATAACTTCTTGGAAAATAGCAGTTTTCTATCTGGGTTAACCCACGCTTCGTCACACACGTCATTCAATTCCTCTGATTCTGGAAAAGCTACAGGTAGTTTTTTCACCCCCCACATAATACCCCTTTTTGAGGTACCAGCAGTATCAGAGATCTGCAAAGCCTCCTTCATTGCCGTGATCATATAACGTGTGGCCCTATTGGAAAATACGTTTGTTTCTTCACCGTCGACACTAGATTCATCTGTGTCGGTACCCGTGTCGACTGACTGAGGTAAGGGACGTTTTACAGCCCCTGACGGTGTCTGAGACGCCTGAGCCGGTACTACCTGGTTTTCCGGCCGTCTCATTTCGTCAACTGACTTTTGTAATGTGCTAACATTATCACGTAATTCCATAACTAAAGCCATCCATTCCGGTGTCGACTCCCTAGGGGGTGACATCACTATTACCGGCAATTGCTCTGCCTCCACACCAACATCGTCCTCATACATGTCGACACACACGTACCGACACACAGCAGCCACACAGGGAATGCTCTAATCGAAGACAGGACCCTCTTAGCCCTTTGGGGAGACAGAGGGAGAGTTTGCCAGCACACACCAAAAGCGCTATAAATGTATATAAACAACCCTAGAAGGTGTTGTTTTTGATATAAGCGCTTTTAATATATCAATATCGCCAAATTATGCCCCCCTTCTCTTTGTTACCCTGTTTCTGTAGTGCAGTGCAGGGGAGAGTCCTGGGAGCCTTCCTCACCAGCGGAGCTGAGCAGGAAAATGGCGCTGAGTGCTGAGGAGAATAAGCTCCGCCCCTTTTTCGGCGGGCTTTTCTCCCGGGTTTTAAGAAAACTGGCCTGGGTTAAATACATACATATAGCCTTAATGGCTATATGTGATGTATTTATTTTGCCACTAAAGGTATTTAATATTGCTGCCCAGGGCGCCCCCAGCAGCGCCCTGCACCCTCCGTGACTGAATCAGTGAGACGTGTAGCAACAATGGCGCACAGCTGCAGTGCTGTGCGCTACCTTCATGAAGACTGAGGAGTCTTCTGCCGCCTGCTTTCTGGACCTCCGTCTTCAGCGTCTGTAAGGGGGATCGGCGGCGCGGCTCCGGGACGAACCCCAGGAGGACCTGTGTTCCGACTCCCTCTGGAGCTAAGTGTCCAGTAGCCTAAGACTCCAATCCATCCTGCACGCAGGTGAGTTGGAAATCTCTCCCCTAAGTCCCTCGATGCAGTGATCCTGTTGCCAGCAGGATTCACTGAGATTTAAACCTAAAAAAACTTTTTCTAAGCAGCTCTTTAGGAGAGCCACCTAGATTGCACCCTTCTCGGACGGGCACAAAAACCTAACTGAGGCTTGGAGGAGGGTCATAGGGGGAGGAGCCAGTACGCACCATGTGATCCTAAAAGCTTTATTTAGATGTGCCCTGTCTCCTGCGGAGCCCGCTATTCCCCATGGTCCTGACGGAGTCCCAGCATCCACTAGGACGTTAGAGAAATAAAAATATATATTTTATGCCATGAAAAATATCATTTTAATAAACAGTCTTGTATATCCGCAAATGAGTACAAATCAGGCATTTTACTAAGCTGTATACTGGCCCGGTGCTGAAGGATGTTTTCTCTCCCACCATGGCTAGTGCATTAGGAGGTGTAAATATTTCATTAGCCTCCGGAGCCCCCTCTAATGGGTCACAGTAACCGGCAGCGCATACGCCCGACCACGTCATGCGTGAAGTATAACACAAATAACTCTCCGTAGCTGCACCAGGACTTGTTGTCCTGGTACTAACATATAATTAGGGGATCTCTTGATGGGGTCCATTTATCAAAGGAGTAAGACCCAATTTACTAGTGATAGGGCTTGTTATCACATCGCTTCATATGAGACAGGATAACCGGGCGGTAGAGGATTCTCCTGTACATGGGGGAACATACAAAACCAGGACTGAGGCCCCGATCTCACAATAACAGCACAAAGACACTATACAACATGCTTCACACAACTACGGGTACTGTGGTGAGTTATTACATACCATCCAGAGCCTTATAATAAAACCTGTCCTGATAATAACACCCAGTTAGATCTCTGTATATTATATATAGACACCCGGCACTGTCTGACCCTGTCCTGATAATAACACCCAGTCAGGAGATCTCTGTATATTATATATAGACACCCGGAGCTGTCTGATCCTGTCCTGATAATAACACCCAGTCAGGAGATCTCTGTATATTATATATAGACACCCGGCGCTGTCTGATCCTGTACTGATAATAACACCCAGTCAGGAGATCTCTGTATATTATATATAGACACCCGGCGCTATCTGATCCTGTCCTGATAATAACACCCAGTCAGATCTCTGTATATTATATATAGACACCCGGCACTGTCTGACCCTGTCCTGATAATAACACCCAGTCAGGAGATCTCTGTATATTATATATAGACACCCGGCACTGTCTGACCCTGTCCTGATAATAACACCCAGTCAGATCTCTGTATATTATATATAGACACCCGGCGCTGTCTGATCCTGTACTGATAATAACACCCAGTCAGGAGATCTCTGTATATTATATATAGACACCCGGCGCTATCTGATCCTGTCCTGATAATAACACCCAGTCAGATCTCTGTATATTATATATAGACACCCGGCACTGTCTGACCCTGTCCTGATAATAACACCCAGTCAGGAGATCTCTGTATATTATATATAGACACCCGGCGCTGTCTGACCCTGTCCTGATAATAACACCCAGTCAGATCTCTGTATATTATATATAGACACCCGGCGCTGTCTGATCCTGTACTGATAATAACACCCAGTCAGGAGATCTCTGTATATTATATATAGACACCCGGCACTGTCTTATCCTGTCCTGATAATAACACCCAGTCAGGAGATCTCTGTATATTATATATAGATACCCGGAGCTGTCTGATTCTGTCCTGATAATAACACCCAGTTAGATCTCTGTATATTATATATAGACACCCGGCGCTGTCTGACCCTGTCCTGATAATAACACCCAGTCAGGAGATCTCTGTATATTATATATAGACACCCGGCGCTGTCTGATCCTGTCCTGATAATAACACCCAGTCAGGAGATCTCTGTATATTATATATAGACACCCGGCGCTTTCTGATCCTGTCCTGATAATAACACCCAGTCAGGAGATCTCTGTATATTATATATAGAAACCCGGCGCTGTCTGATCCTGTCCTGATAATAACACCCAGTCAGGAGATCTCTGTATATTATATATAGAAACCCGGCGCTGTCTGATCCTGTCCTGATAATAACACCCAGTCAGGGGATCTCTGTATATTATATATAGACACCCGGAGCTGTCTGACCCTGTCCTGATAATAACACCCAGTCAGGAGATCTCTGTATATTATATAAAGACACCCGGCGCCGTCTGATCCAGTCCTGATAATAACACCCAGTCAGGAGCTCTCTGTATATTATATATATACACCCGAAGCTGTCTGACCCTGTCCTGATAATAACACCCAGTCAGGAGATCTCTGTATATTATATATAGAAACCCGGCGCTGTCTGACCCTGTCCTGATAATAACACCCAGTCAGGAGATCTCTGTATATTATATATAGACACCCGGCGCTGTCTGATCCTGTCCTGATAATAACACCCAGTCAGGAGATCTCTGTATATTATATATAGACACCCGGCGCTGTCTGACCCTGTCCTGATAATAACACCCAGTCAGATCTCTGTATATTATATATAGACACCCAGTCAGGAGATCTCTGTATATTATATATAGACACCCGGAGCTGTCTGATCCTGTCCTGATAATAACACCCAGTCAGATCTCTGTATATTATATATAGACACCCGGCGCTGTCTGACCCTGTCCTGATAATAACACCCAGTCAGGAGATCTCTGTATATTATATATAGACACCCGGCGCTGTCTGATCCTGTCCTGATAATAACACCCAGTCAGGAGATCTCTGTATATTATATATAGACACCCGGCGCTGTCTGATCCTGTCCTGATAATAACACCCAGTCAGGAGATCTCTGTATATTATATAAAGAAACCCGGCGCTGTCTGACCCTGTCCTGATAATAACACCCAGTCAGGAGATCTCTGTATATTATATATAGACACCCGGAGCTGTCTGACCCTGTCCTGATAATAACACCCAGTCAGGAGATCTCTGTATATTATATATAGACACCCGGCGCTTTCTGATCCTGTGCTGATAATAACTCCCAGTCAGGAGATCTCTGTATATTATATATAGACACCCGGCGCTGTATGACCCTGTCCTGATAATAACACCCAGTCAGGAGATCTCTGTATATTATATATAGACACCCGGAGCTGTCTGACCCTGTCCTGATAATAACACCCAGTCAGGAGATCTCTGTATATTATATATAGACACCCGGCACTGTGTTACCCTGTCCTGATAATAACACCCAGTCAGATCTCTGTATATTATATATAGACACCCGGAGCTGTCTGACCCTGTCCTGATAATAACACCCAGTCAGGAGATTTCTGTATATTATATATAGACACCCGGAGCTGTCTGACCCTGTCCTGATAATAACACCCAGTCAGGAGATTTCTGTATATTATATATAGACACCCGGAGCTGTCTGACCCTGTCCTGATAATAACACCCAGTCAGGAGATCTCTGTATATTATATATAGACACCCGACACTGTCTGACCCTGTCCTGATAATAACACCCAGTCAGATCTCTGTATATTATATATAGACACCCGGCGCTGTCTGATCCTGTCCTGATAATAACACCCAGTCAGGAGATCTCTGTATATTATATATAGACACCCGACACTGTCTGACCCTGTCCTGATAATAACACCCAGTCAGGAGATCTCTGTATATTATATATAGACACCCGGAGCTGTCTGACCCTGTCCTGATAATAACACCCAGTCAGGAGATCTCTGTATATTATATATAGACACCCGGCGCTGTCTGATCCAGTCCTGATAATAACACCCAGTCAGGAGATCTCTGTATATTATATATAGACACCCGGAGCCGTCTGACCCTGTCCTGATAATAACACCCAGTCAGGAGATCTCTGTATATTATATATAGACACCCGGCACTGTCTGATCCTGTCCTGATAATAACACCCAGTCAGGAGATCTCTGTATATTATATATAGACACCCGGCGCTGTATGACCCTGTCCTGATAATAACACCCAGTCAGGAGATCTCTGTATATTATATATAGACACCCGGAGCTGTCTGACCCTGTCCTGATAATAACACCCAGTCAGGAGATCTCTGTATATTATACATAGACAACCGACACTGTCTGACCCTGTCCTGATAATAACACCCAGTCAGGAGATCTCTGTATATTATATATATACACCAGCAGCTGTCTGACCCTGTCCTGATAATAACACCCAGTCAGGAGATCTCTGTATATTATAAATAGACACCCGGAGCTGTCTGACCCTGTCCTGATAATAACACCCAGTCAGTAGATCTCTGTATATTATATATAGACACCCGGAGCTGTCTGACCCTGTCCTGATAATAACACCCAGTCAGGAGATCTCTGTATATTATATATAGACACCCGACACTGTCTAACCCTGTCCTGATAATAACACCCAGTCAGGAGATCTCTGTATATTATATATAGACACCCGGAGCTGTCTGACCCTGTCCTGATAATAACACCCAGTCAGGAGATCTCTGTATATTATATAAAGACACCCGGCGCCGTCTGATCCAGTCCTGATAATAACACCCAGTCAGAGGATCTCTGTATATTATATATATACACCCGGAGCTGTCTGACCCTGTCCTGATAATAACACCCAGTCAGGAGATCTCTGTATATTATATATAGACACCCGGCACTGTCTGATCCTGTCCTGATAATAACACCCAGTCAGATCTCTGTATATTATATATAGACACCCGACACTGTCTAACCCTGTCCTGATAATAACACCCAGTCAGGAGATCTCTGTATATTATATATAGACACCCGGAGCTGTCTGACCCTGTCCTGATAATAACACCCAGTCAGGAGATCTCTGTATATTATATAAAGACACCCGGCGCCGTCTGATCCAGTCCTGATAATAACACCCAGTCAGGAGATCTCTGTATATTATATATATACACCCGAAGCTGTCTGACCCTGTCCTGATAATAACACCCAGTCAGGAGATCTCTGTATATTATATATAGACACCCGGCACTGTCTGATCCTGTCCTGATAATAACACCCAGTCAGATCTCTGTATATTATATATAGATACCCGGCGCTGTCTGACCCTGTCCTGATAACACCCAGTCAGGAGATCTCTGTATATTATATATAGACACCCGGCGCTGTCTGACCCTGTCCTGATAATAACACCCAGTCAGGAGATCTCTGTATATTATATATAGACACCCGGCGCTGTCTGACCCTGTCCTGATAATAACACCCAGTCAGATCTCTGTATATTATATATAGACACCCGGCACTGTCTGACCCTGTCCTGATAATAACACCCAGTCAGGGGATCTCTGTATATTATATATAGACACCCGGCACTGTCTGATCCTGTCCTGATAATAACACCCAGTCAGGAGATCTCTGTATATTATATATAGACACCCGGCGCTGTCTGATCCTGTCCTGATAATAACACCCAGTCAGATCTCTGTATATTATATATAGACACCCGGTGCTGTCTGATCCTGTCCTGATAATAACACCCAGTCAGGAGATCTCTGTATATTATATATAGACACCCGGCGCTGTCTGATCCTGTCCTGATAATAACACCCAGTCAGGGGATCTCTGTATATTATATATAGACACCCGGCACTGTCTGACCCTGTCCTGATAATAACACCCAGTCAGATCTCTGTATATTAAATATAGACACCCGGAGCTGTCTGACCCTGTCCTGATAATAACACCCAGTCGGGAGATCTCTGTATATTATATATAGACACCCGGCGCTGTCTGATCCTGTCCTGATAATAACACCCAGTCAGATCTCTGTATATTATATATAGATACCCGGCGCTGTCTGACCCTGTCCTGATAACACCCAGTCAGGAGATCTCTGTATATTATATATAGACACCCGGCGCTGTCTGACCCTGTCCTGATAATAACACCCAGTCAGGAGATCTCTGTATATTATATATAGACACCCGGCGCTGTCTGACCCTGTCCTGATAATAACACCCAGTCAGATCTCTGTATATTATATATAGACACCCGGCACTGTCTGACCCTGTCCTGATAATAACACCCAGTCAGGGGATCTCTGTATATTATATATAGACACCCGGCACTGTCTGATCCTGTCCTGATAATAACACCCAGTCAGGAGATCTCTGTATATTATATATAGACACCCGGCGCTGTCTGATCCTGTCCTGATAATAACACCCAGTCAGATCTCTGTATATTATATATAGACACCCGGTGCTGTCTGATCCTGTCCTGATAATAACACCCAGTCAGGAGATCTCTGTATATTATATATAGACACCCGGCGCTGTCTGATCCTGTCCTGATAATAACACCCAGTCAGGGGATCTCTGTATATTATATATAGACACCCGGCACTGTCTGACCCTGTCCTGATAATAACACCCAGTCAGATCTCTGTATATTAAATATAGACACCTGGCACTGTCTGACCCTGTCCTGATAATAACACCCAGTCAGATCTCTGTATATTAAATATAGACACCCGGAGCTGTCTGACCCTGTCCTGATAATAACACCCAGTCAGATCTCTGTATATTATATATAGACACCCGGCGCTGTCTTACCCTGTCCTGATAATAACACCCAGTCAGGAGATCTCTGTATATTATATATATATACACCCGGCGCTGTCTGATCCTGTCCTGATAATAACACCCAGTCAGGAGATCTCTGTATATTATATATAGACACCCGGCGCTGTCTGATCCTGTCCTGATAATAACACCCAGTCAGGAGATTTCTGTATATTATATATAGACACCCGGCACTGTCTGACCCTGTCCTGATAATAACACCCAGTCAGGAGATCTCTGTATATTATATATAGACACCCGGCACTGTCTGATCCTGTCCTGATAATAACACCCAGTCAGGAGATCTCTGTATATTATATATAGACACCCGGCGCTGTCTGATCCTGTCCTGATAATAACACCCAGTCAGGGGATCTCTGTATATTATATATAAACACCCGGCACTGTCTGACCCTGTCCTGATAATAACACCCAGTCAGATCTCTGTATATTATATATAGACACTCGGAGCTGTCTGACCCTGTCCTGATAATAACACCCAGTCAGGAGATCTCTGTATATTATATATAGACACCCGGCGCTGTCTGATCCTGTCCTGATAATAACACCCAGTCAGGAGAGCTCTGTATATTATATATAGACACCCGGTGCTGTCTGACCCTGTCCTGATAATAACACCCAGTCAGGAGAGCTCTGTATATTATATATAGACACCCGGCGCTGTCTGACCCTGTCCTGATAATAACACCCAGTCAGGAGATCTCTGTATATTATATATAGACACCCGGCGCTGTCTGACCCTGTCCTGATAATAACACCCAGTCAGGAGATCTCTGTATATTATATATAGACACCCGGCGCTGTCTGATCCTGTCCTGATAATAACACCCAGTCAGACCTCTGTATATTATATATAGAGACCCGGCGCTGTCTGACCCTGTCCTGATGATAACACCCAGTCAGATCTCTGTATATTATATATAGACACCCAGTCAGGAGATCTCTGTATATTATATATAGACACCCAGTCAGGAGATCTCTGTATATTATATATAGACACCCGGCGCTGTGTGACCCTGTCCTGATAATAACACCCAGTCAGATCTCTGTATATTATATATAGACACCCAGTCAGGGGATCTCAGGACGCAGCAGGATGGGGACCTATTACAATGACAACAGATCTGTGTGTCACACACTGCACGCCTCTCTTGTACAGTATATAAAGCCCGGGGCAGTTGGAGAAGCGTGTCCCTGTGTCCGCATGTTATCCCTGCCTTTGTCTTTCTCCTCTCATTCCCGCTCTTGTGTCATATCTGCATTCTGCTGGAGTAACATGTTCTGTAATGTACTGCACCAAGCCGAGACTGACAGCATGCGAGAGACTGCAGGGAGGAGAGGGGAGAGACACTGCAGGGAGGTGAGGGGAGAGAGACTGCAGGGAGGTGAGGGGAGAGAGAGACTGCAGGGAGGTGAGGGGAGAGAGACTGCAGGGAGGTGAGGGGAAATAGGCTGCAGGGAGGTGAGGGGAGAGAGACTGCAGGGAGGTGAGGGGAGAGATAGACTGGAGAGAGACTGCAGGGAGGTGAGGGGAAAGAGACTGCAGGGAGGTGAGGGGAGATAGACTGCAGGGAGGTGAGGGGAAAGACTGCAGGGAGGTGAGGGGAAAGAGACTGCAGGGAGGTGAGGGGAGATAGACTGCAGGGAGGTGAGGGGAGATAGACTGCAGGGAGGTGAGGGGAAAGAGACTGCAGGGAGGTTAGGGGAGAGAGACTGCAGGGAGGTGAGGGGAGATAGACTGCAGGGAGGTGAGGGGAAAGAGACTGCAGGGAGGTGAGGGGAGAGAGACTGCAGGGAGGTGAGGGGAGAGAGACTGCAGGGAGGTGAGGGGAGATAGACTGCAGGGAGGTGAGGGGAAAGAGACTGCAGGGAGGTGAGGGGAGATTGACTGCAGGGAGGTGAGGGGAGATAGACTGCAGGGATGTGAGGGGAAAGAGACTGCAGGGAGGTGAGGGGAAAGAGACTGCAGGGAGGTGAGGGGAGAGAGACTGCAGGGAGGTGAGGGGAAAGAGACTGCAGGGAGGTGAGGGGAAAGAGACTGCAGGGAGGTGAGGGGAAAGAGACTGCAGGGAGGTGAGGGGAAAGAGACTGCAGGGAGGTGAGGGGAAAGAGGCTGCAGGGAGGTGAGGGGAAAGAGGCTGCAGGGAGGTGAGGGGAAAGAGACTGCAGGGAGGTGAGGGGAAAGAGACTGCAGGGAGGTGAGGGGAAAGAGGCTGCAGGGAGGTGAGGGGAAAGAGGCTGCAGGGAGGTGAGGGGAAAGAGACTGCAGGGAGGTGAGGGGAGATAGACTGCAGGGAGGTGAGGTGAAAGAGACTGCAGGGAGGTGAGGGGAAAGAGGCTGCAGGGAGGTGAGGGGAAAGAGACTGCAGGGAGGTGAGGGGAAAGAGACTGCAGGGAGGTGAGGGGAAAGAGGCTGCAGGGAGGTGAGGGGAAAGAGGCTGCAGGTAGACGAGGGGAGAGAGAGAGACAGTGAGGAATGCATTAGGAGAGGCAGAGGAGAGCGGAGCAGATGGAGACAGGGAGAGGAAGAATGCAGTAGAAGAGGACAATGTATGAAAGGCAGGACCCAGATGGGGAGAATGCAGACAGTCAGACAAGGAGAAGATATATTAATAGAGTGGGACAGGAGGAGACAGCCAGTACGGTGACAGATGCAGCCAGATGGATAGGTGGGCACCACTGTCTACACGAACAGAACTACGTCCGGTCATCGGCTGTCCTTCAGTGTCCTTCTGTCTTCATGTCTCACTACTCTCCACTGACCCCTACACAAAACTCTACCTTGAATCTATCTGCCCCAGAGGTCAAGGGGTCACCCACCCTCTGCCTAATAATGCTGTGTTAATGACCCGCACCCTCCGAGCTGATCGATCTTCCTGCAGCTGCCGGGCCGGGGACACTGATAAGTCCCATGCGGACATCCTGAGCTGATCAGTAATCAATACACACACAGAGAGAGCTCCAGATCTGCTCACACGTTCACACCCAGGCGACGGCTAGTCACACACCGCCGCCTTCATCCAGAGTTATCAATGACTTCTCCTACTCATCAGCAGCCCCCCTTCTGATCAGTGTAGTTCTCCGGCAACCCAGCCAGGTCACCCACCCACAAGCGCCCACCACTCATTATTGTGTAACTGCAGAAAGACCCCAGAATCTCCAACCCAACCTCCGACGGCTTCCTGCCTTCCGTGCAAATCCTTCTTTCTACCCATTAACAATACCGAATTAATGAGCGTCCCCTCTCCGAGGGTGAAACGTGACGGAACTGGGAGCGTGCTGCAGCAGGAAGGGCGATATTGTTATAGGAATCATATATGTAACATGTTCTATGTTTATTTTTCATTTTTGCAGTGAGAAATTAATACATCCCTGGAAGAATCACTTGTGATCCTTTCTGACATAATTGGGGCAGGATATTCTGTTTTATAGTGATTGCAATAAATAAGTTACACCCCTGGCTCTCGCTGACACATATGAATCTTTCAGAACGCTGCACTGTGTGGCTACCCATGAAAGGCAATGCAAGGAGAGGTCTTCATTCATACAGTTTATTAACTACGGATATTGTAATTATAAGTGAATATGGGTCCAGTCACAATATCTAGGCCATTCCTAAGCCCTGGTGCAGGTTTGTGGTATTAGGTCAGGTACATAATCAGGCAAACTGAGGTGGTGTTCTTGGAAACCAGGCTGAGGTGGGCAGGGATCATGGGAACCAGGCTGTGGAGGGCACGAATCTCAGGTGCCAGGCTGTGGTGGGCAAGGATCTCAGGTGCCAGGCTGTGGTGGGCAAGGATCTCAGGTGCCAGGCTGTGGTGTGCAGGGATCTCTGGTGCCAGGCTGTGGTGTGCAGGGATCTCAGGTGCCAGGCTGTGGTGTGCAAGGATCTCAGGTTCTAGGTTGTGGTGTGCAGGGATCTCAGGTACTAGGCCGTGGTGTGCAGGGATCTCAGGTTCTAGGCTGTGGTGTGCAGGGATCTCAGGTTCTAGGCTGCGGTGGGCGAGAATCTCAGGTTCTAGGCTGTGATGTGCAGGGATCTCAGGTTCTAAGCTGTGTTGGGAACGAATCTCAGGTGCCAGGCTGTGGCGGGAAGGGATCTCAGACATCAGGCTGAGGTGGGCACGAATCTCAGGTGCCAGGCTGCGGTTGGCAGGGATCTCAGGTTCTAGGCTGCGGTGGGCGAGAATCTCAGGTTCTAGGCTGTGATGTGCAGGGATCTCAGGTTCTAAGCTGCGGTGGGCATGAATCTCAGGTGCCAGGCTGTGGTGTGCAGGGATCTCAGGTTGTAAGCTGTGGTGTGCAAAGATCTCAGGTTCTAGGCTGTGGTGTGCAGAGATCTCAGGTTCTAGGCTGCGGTGTGCAGGGATCTCAGGTTCTAGGCTGCGGTGTGCAGGGATCTCAGGTTCTAGGCTATGGTGTGCAGGGATCTCAGGTTCTATGCTGTGGTGTGCAGAGATCTCAGGTTCTAAGCTGCGGTGGGCACGAATCTCAGGTGCCAGGCTGTGGTGTGCAGGGATCTCAGGTTGTAAGCTGTGGTGTGCAAAGATCTCAGGTTCTAGGCTGTGGTGTGCAGAGATCTCAGGTTCTAGGCTGCGGTGTGCAGGGATCTCAGGTTCTAGGCTGCGGTGTGCAGGGATCTCAGGTTCTAGGCTATGGTGTGCAGGGATCTCAGGTTCTATGCTGTGGTGTGCAGAGATCTCAGGTTCTAGGCTTCGGTGTGCAGGGATCTCAGGTTCTAGGCTGTGGTGTGCAGGGATCTCAGACTGTAGGCTGTGGTGTGCAGGGATCTCAGACTGTAGGCTGTGGTGTGCAGGGATCTCAGACTCTAGGCTGTGGTGTGCAGGTATCTCAGGTTGTAGGCTGTGGTGTGCAGGGATCTCAGGTTGTAGGCTGTGGTGTGCAGGGATCTCAGGTTCTAAGCTGTGGTGTGCAGAGATCTCAGGTTCTAGGCTGTGGTGTGCAGAGATCTCAGGTTCTAGGCTGCGGTCTGCAGGGATCTCAGGTTCGAGGCTGTGGTGTGCAGAGATCTCAGGTTCTAGGCTGCGGTGTGCAGGGATCTCAGGTTCTAGGCTGTGGTGTGCAGAGATCTCAGGTTCTAGGCTGCGGTGTGCAGGGATCTCAGGTTCTAGGCTATGGTGTGCAGGGATCTCAGGTTCTAGGCTGTGGTGTGCAGAGATCTCAGGTTCTAGGCTGCGGTGTGCAGGGATCTCAGGTTCTAGGCTGTGGTGTGCAGGGATCTCAGACTCTAGGCTGTGGTGTGCAGGTATCTCAGGTTGTAGGCTGTGGTGTGCAGGTATCTCAGGTTGTAGGCTGTGGTGTGCAGGGATCTCAGGTGCCAGGCTGTGGTGTGCAGGGATCTCAGGTTGTAGGCTGTGGTGTGCAGGGATCTCAGGTTCTAAGCTGTGGTGTGCAGAGATCTCAGATTCTAGGCTGTGGTGTGCAGAGATCTCAGGTTCTATGCTGCGGTCTGCAGGGATCTCAGGTTCGAGGCTGTGGTGTGCAGAGATCTCAGGTTCTAGGCTTCGGTGTGCAGGGATCTCAGGTTCTAGGCTGTGGTGTGCAGGGATCTCAGACTGTAGGCTGTGGTGTGCAGGGATCTCAGACTGTAGGCTGTGGTGTGCAGGGATCTCAGACTCTAGGCTGTGGTGTGCAGGTATCTCAGGTTGTAGGCTGTGGTGTGCAGGGATCTCAGGTTGTAGGCTGTGGTGTGCAGGGATCTCAGGTTCTAAGCTGTGGTGTGCAGAGATCTCAGGTTCTAGGCTGTGGTGTGCAGAGATCTCAGGTTCTAGGCTGCAGTCTGCAGGGATCTCAGGTTCGAGGCTGTGGTGTGCAGAGATCTCAGGTTCTAGGCTGCGGTGTGCAGGGATCTCAGGTTCTAGGCTGTGGTGTGCAGAGATCTCAGGTTCTAGGCTGCGGTGTGCAGGGTTCTCAGGTTCTAGGCTATGGTGTGCAGGGATCTCAGGTTCTAGGCTGTGGTGTGCAGAGATCTCAGGTTCTAGGCTGCGGTGTGCAGGGATCTCAGGTTCTAGGCTGTGGTGTGCAGGGATCTCAGACTCTAGGCTGTGGTGTGCAGGTATCTCAGGTTGTAGGCTGTGGTGTGCAGGTATCTCAGGTTGTAGGCTGTGGTGTGCAGGGATCTCAGGTGCCAGGCTGTGGTGTGCAGGGATCTCAGGTTGTAGGCTGTGGTGTGCAGGGATCTCAGGTTCTAAGCTGTGGTGTGCAGAGATCTCAGGTTCTAGGCTGTGGTGTGCAGAGATCTCAGGTTCTAGGCTGCGGTCTGCAGGGATCTCAGGTTCGAGGCTGTGGTGTGCAGAGATCTCAGGTTCTAGGCTGCGGTGTGCAGGGATCTCAGGTTCTAGGCTGTGGTGTGCAGAGATCTCAGGTTCTAGGCTGCGGTGTGCAGGGATCTCAGGTTCTAGGCTATGGTGTGCAGGGATCTCGGGTTGTAGGCTGTGGTGGGCAGGGATCTCAGGCACCAGTCTGTGGTGGGCAGGGATCTCGGGGACCAGGCCGAGGTGGGCAGAGATCTCGGGCACCAGGCCGAGGTGGGCAGGGGATCTCAGACGCTGGGCTACAGCGCACAGGGGTCTCAGCTGCCAGGCTGTGGTGGGCAGGAATCTCATACCAGGGCTTTTCTAATCACTGCATAATAATGTAATTTGTGGAAATCTGCAGTGGAGCCAGAATGCTGCAATTTGCATCACTGCGGCTTCATGCAGTGGAGGTGAGGCCTGATGATGAAATCGAGGCCCCTGCACAAGGGAAGCGAGATGCAGATGTTGCGCTCCTGACAGTTATACTCCCCTCCACCAATGAGCAGAAGGGCAGAGTTCTGGGCTCCTCCTCCTTCTGCAGGCTACCGGTCAGGACGCTCAGAATGTATAAGTGTCGGAGGCTCACACATCTGATGAGGGCCACTACATAGGCCATCATACAGCCTTCACCTTTCCCGGATTGCGGTGACTTCTCAACAAGGAGTGACCTCCCTGCCTCCGCTTACACATGTGCGTGTTAGTGTGTATGTGTATATACTGTATGTGTGCATATGTGCTAGCGTGGGTACATGTATGTAAGAATGTGTGTGTAAGTGTATATGTTTGTTAGTATATGTGTGAATATGTATAATCATGTGTTAGTGTGAGTATGTTAGTGTATGGCTGTGAGTGTGTGTATATGAGAAAGTGTGGGAGTGTGTGTGTGTGTGTGTGTGTGTGTGTGTGTGTGTGTGTGTGTGTGTGTGTGTGTATATGAGTGTGAACGTGTGTGTGTATATGAGTAAGTGTGTGAATGTGTGTTTATGAATAAGTGTGTGTGTGTGTATAAGAGTAAGTGTGTGCGTGTGTGTATATGAGAAAGTGTGTGTATATGTGTGTGTGTATATGAGTAAGTGTATGTGTAAGTGTGTGTATATGAGTAAGTGTGTGTGTGTGTGTGTGTGTGTGTATATGAGTAAGTGTGTGTGTATGAGTGAGTGTGTGTATGAGTGTGTGTACGTATGTGCGTATATGAGAATGTGTGTGTATATGAGTGTGTGAGCGTGTATATGAGTAAGTGTGTGTGTGTGTGTGTGTGTGTGTGTGTGTGTGTATATATGAGTAAGTGGGTGTATATGAGTAAATGTATGAGTGTGTATATGAGTGTGTGTACGTATGTGCGTATATGAGAATGTGTGTGTGTGTGTGTATGAGTGTGTGAGCGTGTATATGAGTAAGTGTGTGTGTATATGAGTAAGTGGGTGTATATGAGTAAGTGTGTGAGTGTGTATATGAGTGTGTGTACGTATGTGCGTATATGAGAATGTATGTGTGTATGAGTGTGTGAGCGTGTATATGAGTGAGTGTGTGTATATGAGTGTGTGTGTATATGAATAAGTGTGTGTGTGTGTGTATTTGTGTATATGAGTAAGTGTGTGAGTGTATATGAGTGAGTGTGTATATGAGTGAGTGTGTGTGTGTGTGTGTGTGTGTGCGTGTGTGTGTGTGTGTGTGTGCGTGTGTGTGTGAGTAAGTGTGTATGTGTGTATATGAGAAAGTGTGTGTGTATATTAGTAAGTGGGTGTATATGAGTAAGTGTGTGTGTGTGTGTGTGTGTGTATATATGAGTTAGAATGTGTGTGTGTATATATGAGTTAGAATGTGTGTGTGTGTGTGTGTGTGTGTGTGTGTGTGTGTGTGTGTATATGAGTTAGAATGTGTGTGTGTGTGTGTGTGTGTGTGTGTGTGTGTGTGTGTGTGTTAGAATGTGTGTGTGTGTGTGTGTGTGTGTGTGTGTGTGTGTGTGTGTGTGTGTGTGTGTGTATGAGTAAGCACATGTGTGTGTCCAGCTGTGTGAGATGTGTGGACTGTATACACAATGTACACATAAGTGCGGGGATAACGCAGTGTCTGTGAGTCACACTCCTGCAGTGGATGTAACACAATACACAATGATAACAGCCTGCACTTATGTCATTACACTGCGGCTCTGTAACTCAGGGCACGTCTCGCAGAATACATCTCACCAGCCTTCCATTAGTGCATGACGTCCAATTAATTAGAGGTACACCTTCATTAATCCCCCCCCCCCTCCGCGCTCCGCAGCACGGCCAGGCCTCCGTCAGCTGTTCTCACAGACATCATGGCTCCTGTACACAGGGAACGGGAGCCCTACCACGCTGGCCCCTGCGCCTGGGGAGACCCTCAGCATTACACCTTCAGCCTCGGAAAACCCCAGAGTCCCTAAACACCAAGATTATATTTCTAGCCCTTATTTCCCGTTACCTGCCATTCATCTTACTCTGGAAATCCTGAATGACGGGCTCTGCAGGGACCAGGACTGCCATCAGTGATAATTACATAATACGTTTCAGGAGGTATTGTCTGTAAATACGTCTATCGCCGGACTGAGCCGCAGATGAGCCCACGCAGTCATGGGCTGTAAGGGCCTTCCATCTGCTGCTGACCACTGCCTGACCTTCAAGGGTCACAAAGAAATTCAAAATGGACGTCCAGTCAACCGTGTTCCCGAGCCTAGGCTTTATAGATATATAGATAAAGTGCCTGTAAAATAAGTTAGGAGCTGATTTGATTATACTTTATCTCTCCACTTTATCGCTCCCTAAGGCTTAGTACATAGAGCCCCCCCCCCCCCCCCCACGTGTGTCTGCCCAGGGATAGTATCACCGAGACCCAGTCATACATTTTTGAAAGGTTGCGACGAAAACTGATGGCGATCAAATATTGTCTTTGTAGCCGCAACTAACGTTCCAATGATAAGCGGGCACCTACATTTAGGGGATAGGTTTATCTGGGTGCAAAATTGGCTTCCCATCTGTGCCTAGTACAGCAAGGAACGCTCACCTATAGCCTGGCCTGTAACACTAGGTGCAATTGCGCAAAATGAGGCCTGCGAGGTGGCAAGAGATCCCGTGTGCTGCAGTTATACCTGCTGCCTCTCTGCCTCGCTTCTCTCTTCCTCCCCCTAATTTACCATGGCCGGGTTACCCTATAGCCCGCAGTATGCCCCACGCCTGACACCCTCTCCCAGGCTTGTCCCACCAGAACCTGGTGTTAGGGTGACTCATTATAAACATGAACCACACAATGAAACAAAAATAAAATCTAGGTACACAAACAGAAGGTCGCGTAATAATAATTATTATCGCCCTATTCTGACCCCTCCGTCAGGCACGCCTCTGAACGCCGGACGCACGCATTTGGGCTACATAGGAAAAATGCACAGATCTGTTCTCAATTTGCCACGATACGTAAAACTCTTAGCAACTCGGAAACAGCAAAAACTTATGTAAGTGCAAAGTATTGCTTCTAAGATGATGTTCCACCTCCAGATTCATTTATGTCTGGTACGTGCTCTCCTGCAACTTTTACTAGGTACATTGCTTTAGTTATCTGGCTCACATCTCTGACTTTCAGCCTGTTATTAATATCACCAGGCCTCGGGGTTTATCCTATCCCATGGATACAACACTGCTCTTTGGTGCTCTCTGCACCATACCATATACAGTATATACACTGTATATATCTATATTGCTGGGCGCTGCAGGAAGGTGGCTTAGCTCACACATGGAGGCACTAGCGGTGGGTGTCTCAGTCCTAGCACATTCAGACGCACGGGTGTACGCAAGGGAAGGAGTTTGTAGCGGCATCTGGATAAAGTCGCAGACGGGAAACCGCCAACAGACACAGCTGCCGGCGCTTCTGCGACCACCTCTGGATCAGACCCTAATACCTCTTTTGAGACAGCTGGTTAATAGACGCAATCCCGAGATAGTATAACCAGAACCGACTTCTACATATTCATAAACAGACTTCCCCATTCACATTTATGGTCGGAGAGATTATGGGGCTTATTCAGCGTTTTTAGCAAACCAAAAAAAGTTATCAGTTGGGCAATACCGTGTTGCACTGCAGGGGAGGCAGATGTAACATGTGCAGAGAGAGTTCGATTTGGGTGGGTTATATTGTTTCTGTGCACGGTAAATACTGGCCGATTTATTTCTACACTGCAATTTAGATTTCAGTTTGAACACACCCCACCCAAATCTAACTCTCTCTGCACATGTTACATCTGCTAGGGGGACCATATTATCCCTTTTACCTGGGACGCTCATGGATTACACAGGTTCTGTCAGGGCCGGATTAAGCTTTGGGGGTGCCCGGGGAACTTAATACAGTGGGGCCCAGGTTGAAGGGGGATGTATACTTGATTGTGCATACCTCCCAACATGTCCCATTTTAAGAGAGACAAAATGCTCTCTACCTGGACTTCCCACTTAATATATGATTGGCGTCACCTGTGTTGAAATATTTAATTGATAAGAAAGGTGTTTCACCACAGGTGATTGTAATCATAAATTAAGAAGGATGTCACATGCAAGACTAGCATCTGCCTGTGTACTACTTACACACTGGGACAGGACTCAGGAGGACTCTCTGTGTGTCTCTACTTATAGACCCAAATGGTTCAGTTGCATAAAAGTTCACACATGTCTCAGACACCAAGCAGGAAGGAGGAGAACCTAGGATCCCTGTGTCACTTACAGCTCTCTCCACCCACCTATCTCTCCTCTGGTCAGGAAGCTCCTTTGGTAGCACATGAAACTTGATATTCCTGTGTCTCTGCCTGCACTGCATACTGTCCTGCTTGCATTCTGGCTCTCGCATTAAGAGGGAAAGCTAGTAATATCAGTGTGCTGTGGTCGGGGGGGAGAGGGGGGGGGTTGGGGTTGCCCTGACAAAGGGGGGCCCTGGGTACAGTATGCCCTGCGTCCCCCCCCCCCCCCTTAATCTGGCTATGGGTTCTGTGGCTGGCTGACTTCAAGCCTACATTTCAGTTGGTTTTAATCAGCCACAGAACCTGTGTAATCCATGAGCGTCCCAGGTAAAAGGGATAATATGGTCTGCCCCACCTGCACTGCACATTGGGGGTCATTCCGAGTTGTTCGCTCGCTAGCAGATTTTAGCAGCATTGCACACGCTAGGCCGCCGCCCTCTGGGAGTGTATCTTAGCTTAGCAGAATTGCGAACGAAAGATTAGCAGAATTGCGAATAAATAATTCTTAGCAGTTTCTGAGTAGCTCCAGACTTACTCCTACACTGCGATCAGTTCAGCCCGTTTCGTTCCTGGTTTGACGTCACAAACACGCCCTGCGTTAAGCCAGCCACTCCCCCATTTCTCCAGACACTCCCGCGTTTTATCCTGGCACGCCTGCGTTTTTCCGCACACTCCCAGAAAACGGTCAGTTTCCGCCCAGAAACACCCACTTCCTGTCAATCACACTCCGATCACTTCAACGATGAAAATTCTTCGTTCGGACGTGAGTAAATCTACTAAGTTTTGAGCTAAAATACTTAGCACATGCGCACTGCGTACCATGCGCATGCGCATTTTCGCCTTAATCGCTCCGTTGCCAAAATCGGCAACGAGCGAACAACTCGGAATGACCCCCATGGTTTTGTCCAACTGCTAACTTTCTTGGTTTTCTAACAACTCTGAATACCCCCCCTTAGTCTGCAGTAGCCCCAAGCCTATAGAACCTTTTTCAGGAACTGTCCCCCTGAATAATTTATTTAGAAATGTAATGGTTAAACAGAACAGTCTGGAACACGCTCGGAACGTCAGAACCGTTTCATCCTACAACCCGAGTACAGGGCGGTGCGGTATGGCTACATGTGACGGTAACAGCACAGGGTAAGGGGGATGCTCTCTGCCAAAAGTATCAGCGTACTGTATAATATTAATTACTGCACAATGTGTCAGGTTCTGGCCTGAAATACAAAACGTGGGTGTAAAGCTCGCCATGACCTCACACCGCCTAGTTATAATGATGGCGATCAGGCAAATCTTTTATTTTTTTAATTGCTACATATTTGTCCAAGGAAATGTAAATAATAAATAAAACAAGGGGGGTCATTCAGATGTGATTGCTAGGCAGCGATTTTTGCTGCCCTGCGATCAGGTAGTCGCCGCCTACAGGGGGAGTGTATTTTCGCTGTGCAAGTGTGCGATCGCATGTGTATTGTGCAGTCTCTGCGCAGCCCTGGACTTACTCAGCCGCTGCGATCGCTTCAGCCTGTCCGAGACCGGATTTGACGTCAGACACCCGCCCTGCAAACGCTTGGACACGCCTGCGTTTTTTCCGGACACTCCCTGAAAACGGTCAGTTGCCACCCACAAACGGCCCCTTCCATCAATCTCCTTGCGAACGCCCGTGCGAATGGATTTTTCGCACCATTCTGTTGCAGCCATGCAACTCGCCGGCGCAGTGCGGTGCATGCACGGTTCAGATCTGATCGCCCGCTGTGCAAAAACGCACAGCAGCGATCAGATATGAATTTCGTCCCATGACCTTTATGATTTAAAAAAGAATACGGTATATTGTAAGAAGCCGCATCGCGGCAGAGTGACACAGAGGGAAGCTGCACTGAAACTCAATCCATGTCATCTTATCCGGGAAGAGGAGGATGTTACGGTACATACACTGCAATACGAGTGACATCATAACGCTCCAGGGTGACCTCATGCAGAATGTGCTGGGTGGGTGGGGGCCATGACAGAGCTAAAAGTCAGATCCTATGGGGAAGACAGACGCGTGACCATCGGACAATAGCTCAGCTGTGACCCAGGGCTATAAAGCCGCAGCCCTCTGCTATATATCACACACTGCACAATCATGACATACTCTGGTTCAGAGGATATCCAAGGTCACACTCTCACTGAGGCACGAGGCACGAAAGTATCTCATTGGATTAGCCCAGACATAAGCTGTTTAGTGCTGGGCACTCAGACTGTGGGCCTGTATAACATATTGTCCTGCTCTAGGAGTGACTCTCTCAGGGGACGGTGCGATGGATACTTGCAGCCGGAGCGCAGGTTTTGGGTAAAGGCCCTTTCCCGTGTATTAGGCACAATGTCCCAATTCCAAACATCTTATCCAGCTGCAGCGTGACATGGTTTTCCCAAGCTGCAAATATGAACATCCTGTCCTGATTTTGTCAGGACAATCACGATTTGGGGAACGGCAATAGAAAATCTGATCCCTGCCGGGGGCAACACTTTCTATATTCTGTGACTGTAATTCTTACAGGCATCATCCAAACACGTCTGTTATCAGAGGATTTCCTGCAGAATACGTTTACTAGGCTAAAACTGCCTGTATGTGCCTCAGTGACATCATCCTGCCTGTATGTGCCTCAGTGACGTCTTCCTGCCTGTATGCGCCTCAGTGAAATCATCCTGCCTGTATGTGCCTCAGTGACATCATCCTGCCTGTATGTGCCTCAGTGACATCATCCTGCCTGTATGTGCCTCAGTGACATCATCCTGCCTGTATGTGCCTCAGTGACATCATCCTGCCTGTATGTGCCTCAGTGACATCATCCTGCCTGTATGTGCCTCAGTGACGTCTTCCTGCCTGTATGTGCCTCAGTGACATCTTCCTGCCTGTAAGTGCCTCAGTGACATCATCCTGTCTGTATGTGCCTCAGTGACATCATCCTGCCTGTATGTGCCTCAGTGACATCATCCTGCCTGTATGTGCCTCAGTGACATCATCCTGCCTGTATGTGCCTCAGTGACATCGTCCTGCCTGTATGTGCCTCAGTGACATCATCCTGCCTGTATGTGCCTCAGTGACGTCTTCTGTCTGTATGTGCCTCAGTGACATCTTCCTGCCTGTATGTGCCTCAGTGACGTCTTCCTGCCTGTATGTGCCTCAGTGACATCATCCTGCCTGTATGTGCCTCAGTGACATCATCCTGCCTGTATGTGCCTCAGTGACATCATCCTGCCTGTATGTGCCTCAGTGACATCATCCTGCCTGTATGTGCCTCAGTGACATCATCCTGCCTGTATGTGCCTCAGTGACATCATCCTGTGACATCATCCTGCCTGTATGTGCCTCAGTGACGTCTTCCTGCCTGTATGTGCCTCAGTGACATCTTCCTGCATGTATGTGCCTCAGTGACATCTTCCTGCATGTATGTGCCTCAGTGACATCTTCCTGCATGTATGTGCCTTAGTGACGTCTTCCTGCCTGTATGTGCCTCAGTGACATCATCCTACCTGTATGTTCCTCAGTGACATCATCCTGCCTGTATGTGCCTCAGTGACATCTTCCTGCATGTATGTGCCTCAGTGACATCATCCTGCCTGTATGTGCCTCAGTGACATCTTCCTGCCTGTATGTGCCTCAGTGACATCTTCCTGCCTGTATGTGCCTCAGTGACATCTTCCTGCATGTATGTGCCTCAGTGACATCTTCCTGCATGTATGTGCCTCAGTGACGTCTTCCTGTCTGTATGTGCCTCAGTGACATCTTCCTGCCTGTATGTGCCTCAGTGATATCTTCCTGCCTGTATGTGCCTCAGTGACATCTTCCTGCATGTATGTGCCTCAGTGACATCTTCCTGCATGTATGTGCCTCAGTGACGTCTTCCTGTCTGTATGTGCCTCAGTGACATCTTCCTGCCTGTATGTGCCTTAGTGACATCATCCTGCCTGTATGTGCCTCAGTGACATTGTCCTGTCTGTATGTGCCTGTATGTGCCTCAGTGACATCTTCCTGTCTGTTTGTGCCTGTATGTGCCTCAGTGACATCGTCCTGCCTGTATGTGCCTCAGTGACATCTTCCTGCCTGTATGTGCCTCAGTGACGTCTTCCTGTTTGTATGTGCCTGTATGTGCCTCAGTGACATCATCCTGCCTGTATGTGCCTCAGTGACGTCTTCCTGTCTGTATGTGCCTGTATGTGCCTCAGTGACATCATCCTGCCTGTATGTGCCTCAGTGACGTCTTCCTGTCTGTATGTGCCTGTATGTGCTTCAGTGACATCATCCTGCCTGTATGTGCCTCAGTGACATCTTCCTGCCTGTATGTACCTCAGTGACATCTTCCTGCCTGTATGTGCCTCAGTGACATCTTCCTGCCTGTATGTGCCTCAGTGACATCTTCCTGCCTGTATGTGCCTCAGTGACGTCTTCCTGTCTGTATGTGCCTGTATGTGCCTCAGTGACATCATCCTGCCTGTATGTGCCTCAGTGACGTCTTCCTGTCTGTATGTGCCTGTATGTGCCTCAGTGACATCTTCCTGCCTGTATGTGCCTCAGTGACGTCTTCCTGTCTGTATGTGCCTGTATGTGCCTCAGTGACATCTTCCTGCCTGTATGTGCCTCAGTGACGTCTTCCTGTCTGTATGTGCCTGTATGTGCCTCAGTGACATCTTCCTGCCTGTATGTGCCTCAGTGACATCGTCCTGCCTGTATGTGCCTCAGTGACATCATCCTGCCTGTATGTGCCTCAGTGACGTCTTCCTGTCTGTATGTGCTTGTATGTGCCTCAGTGACATCTTCCTGCCTGTATGTGCCTCAGTGACGTCTTCCTGTCTGTATGTTCCTGTATGTGCCTCAGTGACATCTTCCTGCCTGTATGTGCCTCAGTGACGTCTTCCTGTCTGTATGTGCCTGTATGTGCCTCAGTGACATCTTCCTGCCTGTATGTGCCTCAGTGACGTCTTCCTGTCTGTATGTGCCTCAGTGACATCGTCCTGCCTGTATGTGCCTCAGTGACATCGTCCTGCCTGTATGTGCCTCAGTGACATCGTCCTGCCTGTATGTGCCTCAGTGACATCATCCTACCTGTATGTGCCTCAGTGACTTCGTCCTGCCTGTATGTGCCTCAGTGACATTTTCCTGTCTGTATGTGCCTCAGTGACATTTTCCTGTCTGTATGTGCCTCAGTGACATCGTCCTGCCTGTATGTGCCTCAGTGACATCGCCCTGCCTGTATGTGCCTCAGTGACATTTTCCTGTCTGTATGTGCCTCAGTGACATCGTCCTGCCTGTATGTGCCTCAGTGACATCATCCTGCCTGTATGTGCCTCAGTGACATCTTCCTGCATGTATGTGCCTCAGTGACATTTTCCTGCATGTATGTGCCTCAGTGACATCTTCCTGCATGTATGTGCCTCAGTGACATTTTCCTGCATGTATGTGCCTCAGTGACATCGTCCTGCCTGTATGTGCCTCAGTGACATTGTCCTGCATGTATGTGCCTCAGTGACATCGTCCTGCCTGTATGTGCCTCAGTGACATCTTCCTGCATGTATGTGCCTCAGTGACATCTTCCTGCATGTATGTGCCTCAGTGACATCGTCCTGGCTGTATGTGCCTCAGTGACATCTGTATGTGCCTCAGTGACATCGTCCTACCTGTATGTGCCTCAGTGACATCGTCCTGCCTGTATGTGCCTCAGTGACATCTTCCTGCCTGTATGTGCCTCAGTGACATCTTCCTGCCTTAGTATGACTGAGTACCGGCGGGCAGCTGAGTATGACTGAGTACCGGCGGGCAGCTGAGTATGACTGAGTACTGGCGGGCAGCTGAGTATGACTGAGTACTGGCGAGCAGCTGAGTATGACTGAGTACCGGCGGGCAGCTGAGTATGACTGAGTACCGGTGGGCAGCTGAGTATGACTGAGTACTGGCGGGCAGCTGTGTATGACTGAGTACCGGCGGGCAGCTGAGTATGACTGAGTACTGGCGGGCAGCTGAGTATGACTGAGTACCGGCGGGCAGCTGAGTATGACTGAGTACTGGCGGGCAGCTGAGTATGACTGAGTACCGGCGGGCAGCTGAGTACGACAGTACCGGCGGGCAGCTGAGTATGACTGAGTAACGGCGGGCAGCTGAGTAACCGGCGGGCAGCTGAGTATGAGTGAGTACTGGTGGGCAGCTGAGTATGACTGAGTACTGGCGGGCAGCTGAGTATGACTGAGTACTGGCGGGCAGCTAAGTATGACTGAGTACCGGCGGGCAGCTGAGTATGACTGAGTACCGGCGGGCAGCTGAGTATGACTGAATACCGGCGGGCAGCTGAGTATGACTGAGTACCGGCGGACAGCTGAGTATGACTGAGTACCGGCGGGCAGCTGAGTATCGGCATCGAGGTGGTAAGAGGTTTCCCATTGCTGAGACAAGCGGTGTGAGAAAACCAGCCAATCACAACTAAATATTAACAAGACAACGACATTACACCAGCCACTGGCAGACCCCCAAATGTCAGCAGTGCCCCATGCTCCTGGATCCATACACTTCCCCAGGGAGGGCGGAGCTTTACGACGTGATACGCAAGACCGCGGTCCCGCCATAGCCCTCACATGTCCTACAGCCTGCGTACATACAAAGTGAGCTATTAATGCATCACCATGTGTTTCACTGTGAACATAGCATTACTCAGACTCATGATTCCACTCACACTCATATAACCAGATCCTATGTACAGGCGTCACCTCATGCTGCAGTCACGACAAACAGCCCTTCACAGCGCGCCAGGTCCCGTGTGCCCATCTTTTTCATGTCTTTTTTGCCTGAAAACGCGTCTTAGTCACAAACGGATGCGACAAGCCGCTGCATGAGAGTGCGCTGACTGATGTGCGACATCTTTCTGCGACTGCGTCTGGCTGGACCTGTATACAGAGTGCCACGATTGAGCGGCCGCGGCTTTTTATTTATGCTGAGTTCTGTGGTGCCTCATTTAACCCCCCCTTTCACATCACCAATGCCGGATCCCACCCGGGAATTGGAAACGGGTCCTTCCTGGGTGGGATTCGGCATTGGACCATAATAACAGGCTTCCCGACCTGGCAATATGCCGCGCCGGGTTGCCATAGCGGTGGAGGGTGGAGATGGGGGTGGGGCGAAGGCAGCGCTGGGAAATTAGACGTGCTCATGTTTTTATTGAGGAAAATGATTCAATATCACATATCTGTGAGTGGGAAAAGTATGTGACCCTTTGCTGTCAGTATCTGGTAGAGTATGACCCCTTGTGTAGCAATAACTGCATGTAAACGTTCCGGAAATTGTTGATGAGTCCTGAACATCGGCTTGGAGGAATTTTACCGCATTCCTCCGTACAAAACAGCTTCACCTCTGTTATGTTGGTGGGTTTCCTCCCATGATCTGCTCACTTCAGGTCCTTCCACAACATTTTGATTGGATTAAGGTCAGGACTTTGACTTGACCATTCCAAAATTTTACATTTATTCTTCTTTGACCATTCTTTGCTGGAATGACTTGTGTGCTTTGAGTCTTTGTCTTGCTGCATGACCCACATTCTCTTGAGATGCAGCTCATGGACAGAATTCCTGACAATTTCCATTAGAATATTCTGATATAATTCAGAATTCATTGCCACATCAATGATGACAAGTCGTCCTGGGCAAGATGCAGCAAATCAGGCCCAAACCATGATACCACCACCGTGTCTCACAGATGGTATGAGGTTTTTATGCTGGAATATGTTCTCCTTACTCCAAACTTAACACTTCTCATTTAATTCAAAAAGTTTTATTTTGGACTCGTCTGTTTTCAAAACATGTTCCAATAGCCTTCTGGCTTGCCTGGGTTATCTTTAGGAAACTGCAGACGGGCAGCAATGTTGTTTTTGAAGAGCAGCGGCTTTCTCCTTTCAATCCTGCCATGCACACCATTGTTGTTCACTGTCCTCCTGATGGTGGACTCGTGAACATTAACATAAGCTAATCTGAGAAGGGTCTTCAGGATACTTAGAGGTTACCTTGGGTTCCTATGTGACCTTGTGAACTACTAGACACCTTGCTCTTGGCGTGATCTTTGTTGGTCGACCACTCCTGGGGAGGGTAATAACGGTCTGGAATCTCCTTCATTTGTGCACAATCTGTCTGACTGTTGATTGGTGGAGTCCAAACTCTTTAGATATGGTTCTGCAACCTTCTCCAGCCTGATGAGCATCAACAACTCTTCTTCTGAGGTCCTCAGATATCTCCTTTGTGCATGGCATGATACACTTCCACAAACGTGTTGTGAACATCAGACTTTGAGAGATCTCATAGATCCCTGTTCTTTTAAAAAGATAGGTTGTCCACTCACGCCTGAGTGTCATCCCATAGCTTGAGAATACCTGACTCTAATTTCACCTTGAAAATATTTGCTAAGACTAAAGGTTCACAAACTTTTTTATTTTCCTCGATAAAAAATGATCACGTCTAATTTTTCTGTCTCATTTGTTGATTTGGTCTCTTTACTTTTAAGACTTCACTTCGCTCGCCGTGCTTCGGGCCAGGCGCCTCGCTGTGCTCGGCAGGTTACTATTCGCTACAATTGTAGTCCGCGTGGATCGTTAAGTATGAAAAAGTTCAAAAAAAGATTTTATTTTTTTTAAACTCATTTCAACCTTTTCACCTGTCTACCTAGAACATGTCGACCTAGAGACCCTGTAGATCTTGAAACCCTGTCAACCTAGTTACTGTCGACCAACAGTGGTCGACCTAAACATTGTCGACCTAGTTACTGACGGTCAAAATACAGACAACAATTGACCGACGGTCAAAATCCTCTCAATGTCAAAATACTGACTAGGTCAAAATACCGACATTTAAAATGTCGACAGGTCAAAAAGCAGACAGGGTTTTCATTGTTTTTTGGTGTGTATGTCGACATAGGTAGACTTGGACGCCGTATAAGTGTACCGTGTCCCCTCGCATGGCTCGCTGCGCTTGGCACACTATTATATTCCCCCTCCAGGTACACAGGGATGGTAAAATATGAACAAGTCTGTTTCAATGAAAAAACCATGAAACCCCCATGTCGACTTTTTGGCATGTCGATATTTTAAATGTCGGTATTTTGACCATGTCGGTATTTTGACCTTGTCGGGATTTTGACCGTCGGTCAATGGTTGTCTTTATTTGACCGACGGGATTTTGATTGTAGGCAAATTGACCGCATCCCGATCCCATGTATACATGTCGTTCTACATCAATTATATAATAAGGCAGATCCCATGTATACATGTAGATAAAGATCAGATATATAATAAGGCAGATCCCATGTTACAGTCACTCTACATCAGATATATAATAAGGCAGATCCCATGTATACATGTAGTTCTACATCAGATATATAATAAAGCAGATCCCATGTATACATGTAGATCTACAACAGATATATTATAAGGTAGATCCCATGTATACATGTAGATCTACAACAGATATATTATAAGGTAGATCCCATGTATACATGTAGATCTACAACAGATATATAATAAGGCAGATCCCATGTATACATGTAGTTTTACAACAGATATATAATAAACCAGATCCCATGTTACAGTCACTCTACATCATATATATAATAAGGCAGATCCCATGTATACATGTCGTTCTACATCAATTATATAATAAGGCAGATCCCATGTATACATGTAGTTCTACATTAGATATATAATAAGGTAGATCCCATGTATACATGTAGTTCTACATCAGATATATAATAAAGCAGATCCCATGTATACATGTCGTTCTACATCAATTATATAATAAGGCAGATCCCATGTATACATGTAGATATACATCAGATATATAATAAGGCAAATCCCATGTTACAGTCACTCTACATCAGATATATAATAAAGCAGATCCCATGTAAACATGTAGTTCTACATCAGATATATAATAAGGCAGATCCCATGTATACATGTAGTTCTACATCAGATATATAATAAGGCAGATCCCATGTATACATGTAGATCTACAACAGATATATAATAAGGCAGATCCCATGTATACATGTAGTTTTACAACAGATATGTAATAAACCAGATCCCATTTTACTGTCACTCTACATAAGATATATAATAAGGCAGATCCCATGTATACATGTAGTTGTACAACAGATATATAATAAACCAGATCCCATGTTACAGTCACTCTACATCAGATATATAAGCCAGATCCCATGTAAACATGTAGTTCTACAGCAGATATATAAGCCAGATTCCATGTAACCATGTAGTTCTACATCAGATTTATAATAAGCCAGATCCCATGTTAGTCACTCTACATCAGATATATAATAAGGCAGATCCCATGTATACATGTAGTTCTACATCAGATATATAATAAGGCAGATCCCATGTATACATGTAGTTCTACATCAGATATATAATAAGAAAGATCCCATGTTACAGTCACTCTACATCAGATATATAATAAGATAGATCCCATGTATACATGTAGTTCTACAACAGATATATAATAAGACAGATCCCATATTACAGTCACTCTACATCAGATATATAATAATCCAGATCCCATGTAAACATGCAGTTCTACAGCAGATATATAAGCCAGATCCCATGTAAACATGTAGTTCTACATCAGAAATATAATAAGCCAGATCCCATGTTACAGCCACTCTACATCAGATATATAAGGCAGATCCCATGTATACATGTAGTTCTACATCAGATATATAATAAAGCAGATCCCATGTATACATGTAGTTCTACATCAGATATATAATAAGGCAGATCCCATGTATACATGTAGTTTTACAACAGATATATAATAAGCCAGATCCCATGTTACAGTCACTTTACATCAGATATATAATAAGGCAGATCCCATGTATACATGTAGTTCTACATCAGATATATAATAAGGCAGATCCCATGTATACATGTAGTTCTACATCAGATATATAATAAGGCAGATCCCATGTTACAGTCACTCTACATCAGATATATAATAAGGCAGATCCCATGTATACATGTAGTTCTACAACAGATATATAATAAGGCAGAGCCCATTTTACAGTCACTCTACATCAGATATATAATAAGCCAGATCACATGTAAACATGTAGTTCTACATCAGATACAGTATATAATAAGGCAGATCCCATGTATACATGTACTTCTACATTAGATATATAATAAGGCAGATCCCATGTATACATGTAGTTCTACAACAGATATATAATAAGCCAGATCCCATGTTACAGTCACTCTACATCAGAAGTATAATAAGCCAGATCACATGTAAACATGTAGTTCTACAACAGATATATAATAAACCAGATCCCATGTATACATGTAGTTCTACATCAGATATATAATAAATCAGATCCCATGTATACATGTAGTTCTACAACAGATATATAATAAGGCAGATCCCATCTTACAATCACTCTACATCAGATATATAATAAGGCAGATCCCATATATACATGTAGTTCTACAACAGATATATTATAAGGTAGATCCCATGTATACATGTAGTTCTACATTAGATATATAATAAGGCAGATCCCATGTATACATGTAGTTCTACATTAGATATATAATAAGGCAGTTCCCATGTATACATGTAGTTCTACAACAGATATATAATAAACCAGATCCCATGTTACAGTCACTCTACATCAGAAGTATAATAAGCCAGATCACATGTAAACATGTAGTTCTACAACAGATATATAATAAACCAGATCCCATGTATACATGTAGTTCTACAACAGATATATAATAAGGCAGATCCCATCTTACAGTCACTCTACATCAGATATATAATAAGGCAGATCCCATGTATACATGTAGTTCTACATCAGATATATAATAAGGCAGATCCCATGTATACATGTAGATCTACAACAGATATATTATAAGGTAGATCCCATGAATACATGTAGTTCTACATTAGATATATAATAAGGCAGATCCCATGTATACATGTCGTTCTACATTAGATATATAATAAGGCAGTTCCCATGTATTCATGTAGTTCTACAACAGATATATAATAAACCAGATCCCATGTTACAGTCACTCTACATCAGAAGTATAATAAGCCAGATCACATGTAAACATGTTGTTCTACAACAGATATATAATAAACCAGATCCCATGTATACATTTAGTTCTACAGCAGATATATAAGCCAGATTCCATGTAACCATGTAGTTCTACATCAGATATATAATAAGCCAGATCCCATGTATGAGCCGAACATCACATTACGCCACACAGTATGAGCCGAACATCACATTACCCCACACAGTATGAGCCGAACATCACATTACCCCACACAGTATGAGCCGAACATCACATTACGCCACACAGTATGAGCCGAACATCACTACCCCACACAGTATGAGCCGAACATCCCTACCCCACACAGTATGAGCCGAACATCACATTACCCCACGCAGTATGAGCCGAACATCACATTACGCCACGCAGTATGAGCCGAACATCACTACCCCACACAGTATGAGCCGAACATCACATTACGCCACACAGCATGAGCCGAACATCACATTACCACACACAGTATGAGCCGAACATCACATTACCCCACACAGTATGAGCCGAACATCACATTACGCCACACAGTATGAGTAGTGTTCACTCTAGGATTTTTTTAGGGCAGGGTGCTGATCACGGGTAGGGCACATTTTTCATTCGGGAGGGCACATTTTTCATTCGGGAGGGCACATTTTTCGTTCGGGAGGGCACATTTTTCAGTTAGAAGGGCAAAATTAGGTACATACTATAATGCTTGGTCCTCCCATTCCCACATGGTAAAGAATGGGCAGTGGGGCGCAGCTAAAATTTCGGGGCGTTTTTCGTGGGGAAGGGGCACGGCCACATAATAGTGGCAATTCACATTACACCACACAGTAGTGCAGCTAATACACACTGCACCAGGTAGAACCTCCTATACACACTGCACCAGGTAGAACCTCCTATACACACTGCACCAGGCAGAGCACGTTATACATATTGCGCCAGATAGAGCACATTCTACACAATGCACCAGGTAGAGAGCACTGAGAAACATTGCACCAGGTAGAGAGCACCGAGAAACACTGCACCAGGTAGAGAGCACCGAGAAACATTGCACCAGGTAGAGAGCACTGAGAAACACTGCACCAGGTAGAGAGCACCGAGAAACACTGCACCAGGTAGAGAGCACCGAGAAACATTGCACCAGGTAGAGAGCACTGAGAAACACTGCACCAGGTAGAGAGCACCGAGAAACACTGCACCAGGTAGAGAGCACTCAGAAACATTGCACCAGGTAGAGAGCACTGAGAAACATTGCACCAGGTAGAGAGCACAAGACACACTGCACCAGGTAGAGAGCACTGAGAAACACTGCACCAGATAGAGAGCACTGAGAAACATTGCACCAGGTAGAGAGCACTGAGAAACATTGCACCAGGTAGAGAGCACTGAGAAACATTGCACCAGGTAGAGAGCACAAGACACACTGCACCAGGTAGAGAGCACTGAGAAACACTGCACCAGATAGAGAGCACTGAGAAACACTGCACCAGGTAGAGAGCACTGAGAAACATTGCACCAGGTAGAGAGCACTGAGAAACATTGCACCAGGTAAAGAGCACAAGACACACTGCCCCAGGTAGGGCACATTTTTGATCTCCGCTTTTTTTGTGCCAATCTTACATACTGGGGGCTGATGCTGCGGGTCCCCCCTCACACACCGCGGAGCTGGTTGAAAATGGCCACCACACTGATCCATGTACACAGATGAGGGAGGGCTGGGTTTGTCTCGGCGGGAGAGGCAAACCCTGCCCTCCTGTCTCATCAGATCATGAGCAGACCTATAGTCTGCTCACAGAGGAGGGGAGCTGCGACGGCTGACAGCTAAGGATGGGCAGGACGAGGCGGGCGGGACGCGGAGGTCTCTGTCTCTCATGCAGGGAGACACAGTGATCGCACTGAGCCAAAAAAAAAGTGGGTCCCAGGGACCCCTCAGTTTTAAAAATGTGGGTCCTACTTCAGTTTCTGGGTCCCATAGCAACGTATGCTTTTGAGCTCCCCTTATGCCTCCCCACATAGCATTAGACCACCCCACATGGTAGATAGCAGTTATGGCAGTATTGGGGGGAAAATAGAGGGTTAAGTGCAGGTAGTGCTGTAGGCAGTGTTAGGGGTAGGGAGGCATCAGTACCCAGGATTCGGTGCTTCCTGCTCCCCGTCAACTTTTAAGATCAGCTTCTCTGTGTCCTTGTTGAAGCCCTACCGCTATAACACGAGGTGTGTGCGTATGCTGGGCACTGTCTGAGTATGGGGTGTGTGCGTATGCTGGGCACTGCTTTGGTTTGGGGATTGTTTGTGTGTATGCTGAGCACTGTGTGGGTGTGGCAGTTGTGTCTATGCTGAGCACTGTGTGTGGATATGGGAGTTTATGTATGCTGGTCACTGTGTATAGGGGGATGTATCCTGGGCACTGTGGGTATGGAGTACCCATATGCTAGGCGCTTTGGGGGGGGGGAGAATGAGCAATGTGTGGGAATGGGTTGTGCGTATGATGGCCACTGTGCAGGTGTGTGGGTATAGAGGGTGCTATGAGCATTGTAAGTGTGTATAATGAGTACTGTGTGGGTATAGAGCATTATGAGAGCTGTGGGGGGTGTATAATGGGCCCTGTGTGGTATAGGGGTGTGCATATGATGGGCGCTGTGTGGTATGGGTGTGCGTATGATGGTCACTATGGGGGTGTGCATATTGGACATTGTGTGGGTTTAGAGGGTTTTATGAGTTCTGGCGGGTGTATTATAATGAGCACTGTGTGGGCATGGGGTGTGTGTATGATGGGCACTGTGGGGGTGTGAATACTGAGCACTGTGTGGGTATGGGGGTATAATGGGTGCAGTAGTGGTGGTAGCAGGGGACAGGATGGGTGCAGCAGTGGTGTTAGCAGGGGGCAGGATGGGTGCAATAATGCTAGGGGGTAGGATAGGTGCAGTAGTGGTAGCAGGGGGTAAGATAGGTGCAGCAGTGGTAGGGGGTAAGATAGGTGCAGCAGTGGTAGGAGGCAGGATGGGTGCAGCAGTGGTGGTAGCAGGGGGCAGGATGGGTGCAGTAGTGGTAGGGGGTAGGATAGGTGCAGTAGTGGTAGCAGGGGGTAAGATAGGTGCAGCAGTGGTAGCAGGGGGTAAGATAGGTGCAGCAGTGGTAGGAGGCAGGATGTGTGCAGTAGTGGTAGGGGGTAGGATAGGTGCAGTAGTGGTAGCAGGGGGTAAGATAGGTGCAGCAGTGGTAGCAGGGGGTAAGATAGGTGCAGCAGTGGTAGGAGGCAGGATGGGTGCAGTAGTGGTAGGGGGTAGGATAGGTGCAGTAGTGGTAGGGGGTAGGATAGGTGCAGTAGTGGTAGCAGGGGGTAAGATAGGTGTAGCAGTGGTAGGAGGCAGGATGGGTGCAGCAGTGGTGGTAGCAGGGGGCAGGATGGGTGCAGTAGTGGTAGGGGGTAGGATAGGTGCAGTAGTGGTAGCAGGGGGTAAGATAGGTGCAGCAGTGGTAGGAGGCAGGATGGGTGCAGTAGTGGTGGTAGCAGGGGGCAGGATGGGGGCAGTAGTGGTAGCAGAGTATAAGATAGGTGCAGTAGTGGTAGCAGGGGGCAGGATGGGTGCAGTAGTGGTAGCAGGGTATAAGATAGGTGCAGTAGTGGTAGCAGGGGGCAGGATGGGTGCAGTAGTGGTAGCAGGTGGTAAGATAGGTGCAGTAGTGGTAGCAGGGTATAAGATAGGTGCAGTAGTGGTAGCAGGGTATAAGATAGGTGCAGTAGTGGTAGCAGGGGGCAGGATGGGTGCAGTAGTGGTAGCAGGGTATAAGATAGGTGCAGTAGTGGTAGCAGGGGGCAGGATGGGTGCAGTAGTGGTAGCAGGGTATAAGATAGGTGCAGTAGTGGTAGCAGGGGGCAGGATGGGTGCAGTAGTGGTAGCAGGGTATAAGATAGGTGCAGTAGTGGTAGCAGGGGGCAGGATGGGTGCAGTAGTGGTAGCAGGGGGTAAGATAGGTGCAGCAGTGGTAGGAGGCAGGATGGGTGCAGTAGTGGTAGCAGGGGGTAAGATAGGTGCAGCAGTGGTAGGAGGCAGGATGGGTGCAGTAGTGGTGGTAGCAGGGGGCAGGATGGGGGCAGTAGTGGTAGCAGGGTATAAGATAGGTGCAGTAGTGGTAGCAGGGGGCAGGATGGGTGCAGTAGTGGTAGCAGGGGGTAAGATAGGTGCAGTAGTGGTAGCAGGGGGCAGGATGGGTGCAGTAGTGGTAGCAGGGGGTAAGATAGGTGCAGTAGTGGTAGGGGGTAGGATAGGTGCAGTAGTGGTAGGGGGTAGGATAGGTGCAGTAGTGGTAGCAGGGGGCAGGATGGGTGCAGTAGTGGTAGCAGGGTATAAGATAGGTGCAGTAGTGGTAGCAGGGGGCAGGATGGGTGCAGTAGTGGTAGCAGGGTATAAGATAGGTGCAGTAGTGGTAGCAGGGGGCAGGATGGGTGCAGTAGTGGTAGCAGGTGGTAAGATAGGTGCAGTAGTGGTAGCAGGGTATAAGATAGGTGCAGTAGTGGTAGCAGGGGGCAGGATGGGTGCAGTAGTGGTAGCAGGGTATAAGATAGGTGCAGTAGTGGTAGCAGGTGGTAAGATAGGTGCAGTAGTGGTAGCAGGGTATAAGATAGGTGCAGTAGTGGTAGCAGGGTATAAGATAGGTGCAGTAGTGGTAGCAGGGTATAAGATAGGTGCAGTAGTGGTAGCAGGGTATAAGATAGGTGCAGTAGTGGTAGCAGGGTATAAGATAGGTGCAGTAGTGGTAGCAGGGGGCAGGATGGGTGCAGTAGTGGTAGCAGGGTATAAGATAGGTGCAGTAGTGGTAGCAGGGGGCAGGATGGGTGCAGTAGTGGTAGCAGGGTATAAGATAGGTGCAGTAGTGGTAGCAGGGGGCAGGATGGGTGCAGTAGTGGTAGCAGGGTATAAGATAGGTGCAGTAGTGGTAGCAGGGGGCAGGATGGGTGCAGTAGTGGTAGCAGGGGGCAGGATGGGTGCAGTAGTGGTAGCAGGGGGTAAGATAGGTGCAGCAGTGGTAGGAGGCAGGATGGGTGCAGTAGTGGTGGTAGCAGGGGGCAGGATGGGGGCAGTAGTGGTAGCAGGGTATAAGATAGGTGCAGTAGTGGTAGCAGGGGGCAGGATGGGTGCAGTAGTGGTAGCAGGGGGTAAGATAGGTGCAGCAGTGGTAGGAGGCAGGATGGGTGCAGTAGTGGTAGCAGGGGGTAAGATAGGTGCAGCAGTGGTAGGAGGCAGGATGGGTGCAGTAGTGGTGGTAGCAGGGGGCAGGATGGGGGCAGTAGTGGTAGCAGGGTATAAGATAGGTGCAGTAGTGGTAGCAGGGGGCAGGATGGGTGCAGTAGTGGTAGCAGGGGGTAAGATAGGTGCAGTAGTGGTAGGGGGTAGGATAGGTGCAGTAGTGGTAGGGGGTAGGATAGGTGCAGTAGTGGTAGCAGGGGGCAGGATGGGTGCAGTAGTGGTAGCAGGGGGTAAGATAGGTGCAGTAGTGGTAGGGGGTAGGATAGGTGCAGTAGTGGTAGCAGGGGGCAGGGTGGGTGCAGTAGTGGTAGCAGGGTATAAGATAGGTGCAGTAGTGGTAGCAGGGGGCAGGATGGGTGCAGTAGTGGTAGCAGGGGGTAAGATAGGTGCAGCAGTGGTAGGAGGCAGGATGGGTGCAGTAGTGGTACCAGGGGGTAAGATAGGTGCAGCAGTGGTAGGAGGCAGGATGGGTGCAGTAGTGGTGGTAGCAGGGGGCAGGATGGGGGCAGTAGTGGTAGCAGGGTATAAGATAGGTGCAGTAGTGGTAGCAGGGGGCAGGATGGGTGCAGTAGTGGTAGCAGGGGGTAAGATAGGTGCAGTAGTGGTAGCAGGGGGCAGGATGGGTGCAGTAGTGGTAGCAGGGGGTAAGATAGGTGCAGTAGTGGTAGGGGGTAGGATAGGTGCAGTAGTGGTAGGGGGTAGGATAGGTGCAGTAGTGGTAGCAGGGGGCAGGATGGGTGCAGTAGTGGTAGCAGGGTATAAGATATGTGCAGTAGTGGTAGCAGGGGGCAGGATGGGTGCAGTAGTGGTAGCAGGGTATAAGATAGGTGCAGTAGTGGTAGCAGGGGGCAGGATGGGTGCAGTAGTGGTAGCAGGTGGTAAGATAGGTGCAGTAGTGGTAGCAGGGTATAAGATAGGTGCAGTAGTGGTAGCAGGGGGCAGGATGGGTGCAGTAGTGGTAGCAGGGTATAAGATAGGTGCAGTAGTGGTAGCAGGTGGTAAGATAGGTGCAGTAGTGGTAGCAGGGTATAAGATAGGTGCAGTAGTGGTAGCAGGGTATAAGATAGGTGCAGTAGTGGTAGCAGGGTATAAGATAGGTGCAGTAGTGGTAGCAGGGTATAAGATAGGTGCAGTAGTGGTAGCAGGGTATAAGATAGGTGCAGTAGTGGTAGCAGGGGGCAGGATGGGTGCAGTAGTGGTAGCAGGGTATAAGATAGGTGCAGTAGTGGTAGCAGGGGGCAGGATGGGTGCAGTAGTGGTAGCAGGGTATAAGATAGGTGCAGTAGTGGTAGCAGGGGGCAGGATGGGTGCAGTAGTGGTAGCAGGGTATAAGATAGGTGCAGTAGTGGTAGCAGGGGGCAGGATGGGTGCAGTAGTGGTAGCAGGGGGCAGGATGGGTGCAGTAGTGGTAGCAGGGGGTAAGATAGGTGCAGCAGTGGTAGGAGGCAGGATGGGTGCAGTAGTGGTAGCAGGGGGTAAGATAGGTGCAGCAGTGGTAGGAGGCAGGATGGGTGCAGTAGTGGTGGTAGCAGGGGGCAGGATGGGGGCAGTAGTGGTAGCAGGGTATAAGATAGGTGCAGTAGTGGTAGCAGGGGGCAGGATGGGTGCAGTAGTGGTAGCAGGGGGTAAGATAGGTGCAGCAGTGGTAGGAGGCAGGATGGGTGCAGTAGTGGTAGCAGGGGGTAAGATAGGTGCAGCAGTGGTAGGAGGCAGGATGGGTGCAGTAGTGGTGGTAGCAGGGGGCAGGATGGAGGCAGTAGTGGTAGCAGGGTATAAGATAGGTGCAGTAGTGGTAGCAGGGGGCAGGATGGGTGCAGTAGTGGTAGCAGGGGGTAAGATAGGTGCAGTAGTGGTAGGGGGTAGGATAGGTGCAGTAGTGGTAGGGGGTAGGATAGGTGCAGTAGTGGTAGCAGGGGGCAGGATGGGTGCAGTAGTGGTAGCAGGGGGTAAGATAGGTGCAGTAGTGGTAGGGGGTAGGATAGGTGCAGTAGTGGTAGCAGGGGGCAGGATGGGTGCAGTAGTGGTAGCAGGGGGTAAGATAGGTGCAGTAGTGGTAGGGGGTAGGATAGGTGCAGTAGTGGTAGGGGGTAGGATAGGTGCAGTAGTGGTAGCAGGGGGCAGGATGGGTGCAGTAGTGGTAGCAGGGGGTAAGATAGGTGCAGTAGTGGTAGGGGGTAGGATGGGTGCAGTAGTGGTAGCAGGGGGCAGGATGGGTGCAGTAGTGGTAGCAGGGGGTAAGATAGGTGCAGCAGTGGTAGGAGGCAGGATGGGTGCAGTAGTGGTAGCAGGGGGTAAGATAGGTGCAGCAGTGGTAGGAGGCAGGATGGGTGCAGTAGTGGTGGTAGCAGGGGGCAGGATGGGGGCAGTAGTGGTAGCAGGGTATAAGATAGGTGCAGTAGTGGTAGCAGGGGGCAGGATGGGTGCAGTAGTGGTAGCAGGGGGTAAGATAGGTGCAGCAGTGGTAGGAGGCAGGATGGGTGCAGTAGTGGTAGCAGGGGGTAAGATAGGTGCAGCAGTGGTAGGAGGCAGGATGGGTGCAGTAGTGGTGGTAGCAGGGGGCAGGATGGGGGCAGTAGTGGTAGCAGGGTATAAGATAGGTGCAGTAGTGGTAGCAGGGGGTAAGATAGGTGCAGTAGTGGTAGGGGGTAGGATAGGTGCAGTAGTGGTAGGGGGTAGGATAGGTGCAGTAGTGGTAGCAGGGGGCAGGATGGGTGCAGTAGTGGTAGCAGGGGGTAAGATAGGTGCAGTAGTGGTAGGGGGTAGGATAGGTGCAGTAGTGGTAGCAGGGGGCAGGATGGGTGCAGTAGTGGTAGCAGGGGGTAAGATAGGTGCAGCAGTGGTAGGAGGCAGGATGGGTGCAGTAGTGGTGGTAGCAGGGGGCAGGATGGGTGCACTAGTAGTTGGGACGCTGGGGGAATAAGATGCTGCGTAACAGGAAGCGCCCTCACAGGTATAATGTGCAGGTATTGGCCATGTTATTAAATAAATATAGGAAAGGCCCGCCCGCACGTTTGTGAAACTAAAGATTTATCACCATTCCCCCAGGTCGCAGCGTTCTGACCTCTTGGTACTTTGCGGTCGTGGTGCCCGACCGCACTGCCATGTTCCGCTCGGCCCCAGCTCATGTTCTCTGCAGCAGACCCACCGGGCTGCCCGTGGTGAAGGCGCTCCTCTCCTTCTCCTCGGCTCCCTCCTGCATCTTCCATTCTCCTGTCATCGTGATGTCCGCGCCCGGTTGCCACCAGCACATTCAATGGGTTGGAGATCAGCGCAGGGAGGAGGGACCGACGTCTCAGGTGGAGCTTGGATTGGGAGACGCTGCCGGCAGCAATTGGATGTTGAGAAGCTGCCGGCGGCTATTGGCTGGTGAGGCAGGGCTTGAGGATTTCTATTGGCTGTGAGGCGGCGGTCAGCAAAAAACAGCGCGTCCTGCCGGACCCGCTCACTTTTAAAATCCGAGTCCCTCTTTGCGATCACTGCAGTGTGCTTAATGTGTCCGGCGGGCAGCAAAGTGCGGGGCGGGAGGGCGCACACAAACGGGCAGGGCGGCATTCAGGTGTCTAAAAAAGGGGCAGGGCGCAGCGCCCTGTGAAAGACACCTAGAGTGAACACTAGTATGAGCCGAACATCACATTACGCCACACAGTATGAGCCGAACATCACATTACCCCACACAGTATGAGCCGAACATCACATTACCCCACACAGTATGAGCCGAACATCACTACCCCACACAGTAACATAGAAACATAGAAACATAGAAACATAGAATTTGACGGCAGATAAGAACCACTTGGCCCATCTAGTCTGCCCCTTTTTTATTTTATCCTTTAGGCAATCTCAACCCTTTTTTAACCTTGATTCTTTGTAAGGATATTCATATGCCTGTCCCAAGCATGTTTAAATTGCCCTACAGTCTTAGCCTCTACCACCTCTGATGGGAGGCTATTCCACTTATCCACTACCCTTTCTGTGAAGTAATTTTTCCTTAAATTTCCCCTGAACCTCCCCCCCTCCAGTCTCAATGTATGCCCTCGAGTTCTAATGCTTCTTTTCCTTTGAAGAATGTTTCCCTCCTGAACTTTGTTAAGACCCTTTATATATTTGAAAGTTTCTATCATGTCTCCCCTTTCCCTTCTCTCCTCCAAACTATACATGTTAAGATCTTTTAGCCTTTCCGGGTAAGTTTTGTGATGTAGGCCATGCACCATTTTAGTTGCCCTTCTTTGTACACTCTCTAATGTATTTATATCCTTCTGGAGATAGGGTCTCCAGAACTGGACACAGTATTCCAGATGGGGCCTTACCAATGACCTATACAGTGGCATTATCACTTCTTTTTTCCTGCTACTGATTCCTCTCCCAATGCAACCAAGCATCTGACTTGCCTTTCTCATTGCTTTGTTGCATTGCTTTCCTGCCTTCAAGTCACTTGAAATAGTGACTCCTAAATCTCTTTCCTCCTCAGTAGTTTCCATTATAGTACCCTTGATACTATACTTAGCCTTTGGGTTTTTGAGACCCAAGTGCATGATTTTGCATTTTTTAGCATTAAACTGTAGTTGCCACGTTCTTGACCATTTCTCAAGCCTACCTAGGTCATCAATCATTTGTTTGACCCCTCCCGGTGTGTCTACCCTGTTGCATATCTTTGTATCATCTGCAAAAAGGCATATCTTCCCTTCAATACCATCTGCAATGTCACCAACAAAGATATTAAAGAGAACTGGACCTAGTACAGATCCCTGGGGTACTCCACTGGTAACATTTCCCTCCATAGATTGCACTCCATTAACTACAACTGTCTGTTTCCTATCCTGCAACCAGGTTCTTATCCATTTCACTAATTTATAATCCACCCCCAGGCTTTCAAGTTTATTTAGCAGTCTGTGATGTGGGACAGTGTCAAATGCCTTACTAAAGTCTAGATATGCTACATCTACAGCTCCCCCTTGATCTATTATTTTCATCACAGAGTCAAAAAAGTCAATAAGATTTGTTTGGCATGATCTCCCACCAGTAAATCCATGCTGTTTTGGATCCTGTAAGTTGTTCGATTTAAGATATTCCACTACTCTTTCTTTTAATAGTTTTTCCATTACTTTCCCTACTACTGATGTAAGGCTTACTGGTCTGTAGTTACTTGCTTCTTCCTTGCTTCCACTTTTGTGCAGTGGAACTACATTTGCTCTTTTCCAGTCCTCTGGAATATCACCTGTATTTAGTGACTGGTTAAATAATTCTGTTAAAGGTGTAACCAGGACATCTTTTAGCTCTTTGAGTATCCTTGGGTGTATTCCATCTGGTCCCATTGATTTATCCACTTTTAGTTTTGAAAGTTCTGTTAGGACCTTCTCCTCTGTAAATGTATTTTCATCTACCTTATTTTTATGAATGTCCTTGCAATTTAACTGTGGCCCCATCCCTTCTTCTGTAGTAAATACTGAGCAAAAATAATTATTTAGGTGATCTGCTATTGCCTTGTCTCCCTCCACCAAATGCCCACTCTCTGTCTTAAGTCTGAGCCGTACATCACATTACGCCACACAGTATGAGCCGAACATCACATTACCACACACAGTATGAGCCGAACATCACATTACCCCACACAGTATGAGCCGAACATCACATTACGCCACACAGTATGAGCCGAACATCACTACCCCACACAGTATGAGCCGAACATCACATTACGCCACACAGTATGAGCCGAACATCACATTACGCCACACTGTATGAGCCGAGCATCACATTACCACACACAGTATGAGCCGAACATCACATTACGCCACGCAGTATGAGCTGAACATCACATTACCACACACAGTATGAGCCAAACTCACATTACCCCACACAGTATGAGCTGAACATCACATTACCGCACACAGTATGAGCTGAACATCACATTACCGCACACAGTATGAGCCGAACATCACATTACGCCACACTGTATGAGCCGAACATCACATTACCACACACAGTATGAGCCGAACATCACATTACGCCACACTGTATGAGCCGAGCATCACATTACGCCACACAGTATGAGCCGAACATCACATTACCACACACAGTATGAGCCGAACATCACATTACCACACACAGTATGAGCCGAACATCACATTACCCCACACAGTATGAGCCGAACATCACATTACCCCACACAGTATGAGCCGAACATCACATTACCCCACACAGTATGAGCCGAACATCACATTACGCCACACAGTATGAGCCGAACATCACATTACCCCACACAGTATGAGCCGAACATCACATTACCCCACACAGTATGAGCCGAGCATCACATTACGCCACACAGTATGAGCCGAACATCACATTACCACACACAGTATGAGCCGAACATCACATTACCCCACACAGTATGAGCCGAACATCACATTACCACACACAGTATGAGCCGAACATCACATTACGCCACACTGTATGAGCCGAATATCACATTACCCCACACAGTATGAGCCGAACATCACTACCCCACACAGTATGAGCCGAACATCACATTACGCCACACTGTATGAGCCGAACATCACATTACCCCACACTGTATGAGCCGAACATCACATTACGCTACACAGTATGAGCCGAACATCACATTACGCCACACAGTATGAGCCGAACATCACATTACCGCACACAGTATGAGCCGAACATCACATTACGCCACACTGTATGAGCCGAGCATCACATTACCACACACAGTATGAGCCAAACTCACATTACCACACACAGTATGAGCCAAACTCACATTACCCCACACAGTATGAGCTGAACATCACATTACCGCACACAGTATGAGCTGAACATCACATTACCGCACACAGTATGAGCCGAACATCACATTACGCCACACAGTATGAGCCGAGCATCACATTACCACACACAGTATGAGCTGAACATCACATTACCACACACAGTATGAGCCAAACTCACATTACCCCACAGTATGAGCTGAACATCACATTACCGCACACAGTATGAGCTGAACATCACATTACCGCACACAGTATGAGCCGAACATCACATTACGCCACACTGTATGAGCCGAACATCACATTACCACACACAGTATGAGCCGAACATCACATTACCCCACACAGTATGAGCCGAACATCACTACCCCACACAGTATGAGCCGAACATCACATTATGCCACGCAGTATGAGCCGAACATCACATTACCCCACACAGTATGAGCCGAACATCACATTACCCCACACAGTATGAGCCGAACATCACATTACCCCACACAGTATGAGCCGAACATCACATTACGACACCCAGTATGAGCCGAACATCACATTACGCCACGCAGTATGAGCCGAACATCACATTACCCCACACAGTATGAGCCGAACATCACATTACCCCAGGCAGTATGAGCCGAACATCACATTACCCCACACAGTATGAGCCGAACATCACATTACCCCACGCAGTATGAGCCGAACATCACATTACGCCACCCAGTATGAGCCGAACATCACATTACCCCACGCAGTATGAATCAAACATCACATTACCCCACGCAGTATGAGCCGAACATCACATTACGCCACACAGTATGAGCCGAACATCACATTACCCCACACAGTATGAGCCGAACATCACATTACCCCACGCAGTATGAGCCGAACATCACATTACGCCACCCAGTATGAGCCGAACATCACATTACGCCACCCAGTATGAGCCGAACATCACATTACCCCACACAGTATGAGCCAAACATCACATTACGCCACACAGTATGAGCCGAACATCACTACCCCACACAGTATGAGCCGAACATCACATTACGCCACACAGTATGAGCCGAACATCACATTACCCCACGCAGTATGAGCCGAACATCACATTACCCCACACAGTATGAGCCGAACATCACATTACGCCACACAATATGAGCCGAACATCACATTACGCCACGCAGTATGAGCCGAACATCACATTACGCCACGCAGTATGAGCCGAACATCACATTACCGCACACAGTATGAGCCGAACATTACATTACCCCACACAGTATGAGCCAAACATCACATTACCACACGCAGTATGAGCCGAACATCACATTACCCCACGCAGTATGATCCGAACATCACATTACCCCGCACAGTATGAGCCGAACATCACATTACGCCACACAGTATGAGCCGAACATCACATTACGCCACGCAGTATGAGCCGAACATCACATTACCCCACGCAGTATGAGCCGAACATCACACTACCCCACACAGTATGAGCCGAACATCACATTACCCCACACAGTATGAGCCGAACATCACATTACGCCACACAGTATGAGCCGAACATCACATTACCACACACAGTATGAGCCGAACATCACATTACCCCACACAGTATGAGCCGAACATCACATTACGCCACACAGTATGAGCCGAACATCACATTACCCCACACAGTATGAGCCGAACATCACATTACCCCACGCAGTATGAGCCGAACATCACATTACGCCACACAGTATGAGCCGAACATCACATTACGCCACACAGTATGAGCCGAACATCACATTACGCCACACAGTATGAGCCGAACATCACATTACGCCACACAGTATGAGCCGAACATCACATTACCCCACACAGTATGAGCCGAACATCACATTACCCCACACAGTATGAGCCGAACATCACTACCCCACACAGTATGAGCCGTACATCACATTACGCCACACAGTATGAGCCGAACATCACATTACCACACACAGTATGAGCCGAACATCACATTACCCCACACAGTATGAGCCGAACATCACATTACGCCACACAGTATGAGCCGAACATCACTACCCCACACAGTATGAGCCGAACATCACATTACGCCACACAGTATGAGCCGAACATCACATTACGCCACACTGTATGAGCCGAGCATCACATTACCACACACAGTATGAGCCGAACATCACATTACGCCACGCAGTATGAGCTGAACATCACATTACCACACACAGTATGAGCCAAACTCACATTACCCCACACAGTATGAGCTGAACATCACATTACCGCACACAGTATGAGCTGAACATCACATTACCGCACACAGTATGAGCCGAACATCACATTACGCCACACTGTATGAGCCGAACATCACATTACCACACACAGTATGAGCCGAACATCACATTACGCCACACTGTATGAGCCGAGCATCACATTACGCCACACAGTATGAGCCGAACATCACATTACCACACACAGTATGAGCCGAACATCACATTACCCCACACAGTATGAGCCGAACATCACATTACCCCACACAGTATGAGCCGAACATCACATTACCCCACACAGTATGAGCCGAACATCACATTACGCCACACAGTATGAGCCGAACATCACATTACCCCACACAGTATGAGCCGAACATCACATTACCCCACACAGTATGAGCCGAGCATCACATTACGCCACACAGTATGAGCCGAACATCACATTACCACACACAGTATGAGCCGAACATCACATTACCCCACACAGTATGAGCCGAACATCACATTACCACACACAGTATGAGCCGAACATCACATTACGCCACACTGTATGAGCCGAACATCACATTACCCCACACAGTATGAGCCGAACATCACTACCCCACACAGTATGAGCCGAACATCACATTACGCCACACTGTATGAGCCGAACATCACATTACCCCACACTGTATGAGCCGAACATCACATTACGCCACACAGTATGAGCCGAACATCACATTACGCCACACTGTATGAGCCGAACATCACATTACCGCACACAGTATGAGCCGAACATCACATTACGCCACACTGTATGAGCCGAGCATCACATTACCACACACAGTATGAGCCAAACTCACATTACCACACACAGTATGAGCCAAACTCACATTACCCCACACAGTATGAGCTGAACATCACATTACCGCACACAGTATGAGCTGAACATCACATTACCGCACACAGTATGAGCCGAACATCACATTACGCCACACAGTATGAGCCGAGCATCACATTACCACACACAGTATGAGCTGAACATCACATTACCACACACAGTATGAGCCAAACTCACATTACCCCACAGTATGAGCTGAACATCACATTACCGCACACAGTATGAGCTGAACATCACATTACCGCACACAGTATGAGCCGAACATCACATTACGCCACACTGTATGAGCCGAACATCACATTACCACACACAGTATGAGCCGAACATCACATTACCCCACACAGTATGAGCCGAACATCACTACCCCACACAGTATGAGCCGAACATCACATTATGCCACGCAGTATGAGCCGAACATCACATTACCCCACACAGTATGAGCCGAACATCACATTACCCCACACAGTATGAGCCGAACATTACATTACCCCACACAGTATGAGCCGAACATCACATTACGCCACACAGTATGAGCCGAACATCACATTACGCCACGCAGTATGAGCCGAACATCACATTACCCCACACAGTATGAGCCGAACATCACATTACCCCACGCAGTATGAGCCGAACATCACATTACCCCACACAGTATGAGCCGAACATCACATTACCCCACGCAGTATGAGCCGAACATCACATTACGCCACCCAGTATGAGCCGAACATCACATTACCCCACGCAGTATGAATCAAACATCACATTACCCCACGCAGTATGAGCCGAACATCACATTACGCCACACAGTATGAGCCGAACATCACATTACCCCACACAGTATGAGCCGAACATCACATTACCCCACGCAGTATGAGCCGAACATCACATTACGCCACCCAGTATGAGCCGAACATCACATTACGCCACCCAGTATGAGCCGAACATCACATTACCCCACACAGTATGAGCCAAACATCACATTACGCCACACAGTATGAGCCGAACATCACTACCCCACACAGTATGAGCCGAACATCACATTACGCCACACAGTATGAGCCGAACATCACATTACCCCACGCAGTATGAGCCGAACATCACATTACCCCACACAGTATGAGCCGAACATCACATTACGCCACACAATATGAGCCGAACATCACATTACGCCACGTAGTATGAGCCGAACATCACATTACGCCACGCAGTATGAGCCGAACATCACATTACCGCACACAGTATGAGCCGAACATTACATTACCCCACACAGTATGAGCCAAACATCACATTACCACACGCAGTATGAGCTGAACATCACATTACCCCACGCAGTATGATCCGAACATCACATTACCCCGCACAGTATGAGCCGAACATCACATTACGCCACACAGTATGAGCCGAACATCACATTACGCCACGCAGTATGAGCCGAACATCACATTACCCCACGCAGTATGAGCCGAACATCACACTACCCCACACAGTATGAGCCGAACATCACATTACCCCACACAGTATGAGCCGAACATCACATTACGCCACACAGTATGAGCCGAACATCACATTACCACACACAGTATGAGCCGAACATCACATTACCCCACACAGTATGAGCCGAACATCACATTACGCCACACAGTATGAGCCGAACATCACATTACCCCACACAGTATGAGCCGAACATCACATTACCCCACGCAGTATGAGCCGAACATCACATTACGCCACACAGTATGAGCCGAACATCACATTACGCCACACAGTATGAGCCGAACATCACATTACGCCACACAGTATGAGCCAAACATCACATTACCAAACGCAGTATGAGCCGAACATCACATTACCCCACACAGTATGAGCCGAACATCACATTACCCCACGCAGTATGAGCCGAACATCACATTACGCCACACAGTATGAGCCGAACATCACATTACGCCACACAGTATGAGCCGAACATCACATTACGCCACACAGTATGAGCCAAACATCACATTACCAAACGCAGTATGAGCCGAACATCACATTACCCCACACAGTATGAGCCGAACATCACATTGTGTGGCGTCACACAAGGACAGAGAGAGCGCGTGCGGGAGAGAGAACGCGGGCAGGAGAGAGAGGGAGAGGGCATGGGCGGCTGGGAGGGGGGGACACGATGTGACACCATGATGTCACATCGCGAGGCGGAGCGGGGTGGATGCATTAACGTTAATGCACCCAGTGGCCAGTAAAGTAAATAATATATTCCGGGCAGCGGGCGCAGCTTGGGGGGCACAGGAATGAGCTGGAGCGCCTGGTGAACAGTGTGCTGCAGGCGTGATGTGTTGGGGGTGCCGGACATTAGGGGGTGCCTGTGCGCACCAAGCACCCCCCGTGTGCACGCGTATGGATAGTACAAAACCCCATGATGGTGATACAACCCCCACCCAATATTATTTACCAGCCCACTCCCCTTAAGATAACACTAATACAAAAGCCCTAGATAATATTAATATATACCCCAACCCCATATACAGTATATAAAAATAAAAAAAACATCCCCCCCCACAGATACTTACCTCTCATAGGCCCTCATTCCGAGTTGTTCGCTCGCTAGCTGCTTTTAGCAGCATTGCACACGCTAAGCCGCCGCCCTCTGGGAGTGAATCTTAGCTTAGCAGAATTGCGAACGAAAGATTAGCAGAATTGCGATTAAATAATTCTTAGCAGTTTCTGAGTAGCTCCAAACCTACTCACAGATTGCGATCAGCTCGGTCCGTTTAGTTTCTGGTCTGACGACCCACACACGCCCTGCGTTCGGCCAGCCACTCCCCCGTTTCTCCAGACACTCCCGCGTTTTATCCTGGCACGCCTACGTTTTTCCACACACTCCCAGAAAACGGCCAGTTTCCGCCCAGAAACACCCACTTCCTGTCAATCACACTCCGATCACTTCAACGATTAAAATTCTTCATTCGGACGTGAGTAAATCTACTAAGTTTTGTGTTAAAATACTTAGCACATGCGCACTGCGAACCATGCGCATGCGCATTTTTGCCTTAATCGCTCCGTTGCGAAAATCGGCAACGAGCGAACAACTCGGAATGACCCCCATTGTGGGAGGCTGCAGACTCTGTATATTCCCTGGTTCACGGAGTTGGCTGGGGAGGAATCACATCTTCCAGACAGCCACACTTGAGCAGGAAGGGGGCGTGGTCCTCGCCGTGAGGGGGCGGGGCCTCAGGAGGGGAGGAAGCAGGGACATATTGCTGCAGTAGATTGGTGGCAGGTCCCGGGGGGAGGGAGCAGCCATGCAGATAGGGTATGGGGGAGCAGGCATCAGGCACTGCTGCTGCTGATGGCTGTACTGCAGCAGACATGTCAGACTGTGTGACATGTCTGCATTCTCAGGCAGACAGCAGCTGAATGGGGAGGAGGGAGGGCAGCGGCCGCAGCATACAGCGCCCAATAAGATAAGGGGGGGATATGATCCACCACTGGCCAATCGCTTCTGCATGCAAGAGCGAGGGCCGTGCTCTCATATGAGCTGAAAGCCTGCCCCTTCCAAAGCGGCACTTCTGTTAGGTGCCGCTTCTGCTGCTTTTTTTTAACAGGCTTTCCTTGCCCAACGCTTGGCCCCGCCTCCCGCTTCCATCCCATTCACACTGACAGTGGGAGGCACCGAGAGCGGTGCCTCCATAACACATTTAACAGTTTTTTTTACAGTGGTAAAAATATTTAAATAATTTCAACGCTAAAATCAGATACTTATAGCACAGAATTTGTGTCATAAGTATCTTTTTGTATTATTTTAATTATTAATGACAGGGGAGGCACTGCCTCCTACCTCCCCTGACTGCACGTCCCTGCTACATCAGATATATAATAAGGCAGATCCCATGTATACATGTAGTTCTACAACAGATATATAATAAACCAGATCCCATGTTACAGTCACTCTACATCAGATATATAATAAGGCAGATCCCATGTATACATGTAGTTCTACATCAGATATATAATAAGGCAGATCCCATGTAAACATGTAGTTCTACAACAGATATATAAAAAACCAGATCCCATGTTACAGTCACTCTACATCAGATATATAATAAGGCAGATCCCATGTATACATGTAGTTCTACATCAGATATATAATAAGGCAGATCCCATGTATACATGTAGTTCTACATTAGATATATAAGGTAGATCCCATGTATACATGTAGTTCTACATCAGATATATAATAAGGCAGATCCCATGTATACATGTAGTTCTACATCAGATATATAATAAGGCAGATCCCATGTATACATGTAGTTCTACATTAGATATATAAGGTAGATCCCATGTATACATGTAGTTCTACATCAGATATATAATAAGGCAGATCCCATGTATACATGTAGTTCTACATCAGATATATAATAAGGCAGATCCCATGTATACATGTAGTTCTACATTAGATATATAAGGTAGATCCCATATATACATGTAGTTCTACATCAGATATATAATAAGGCAGATCCCATGTATACATGTAGTTCTACATCAGATATATAATAAGGCAGATCCCATGTATACATGTAGTTCTACATTAGATATATAAGGTAGATCCCATATATACATGTAGTTCTACATTAGATATATAATAAGGTAGATCCCATGTATACATGTAGTTCTACATTAGGTATATAATAAGGTAGATCCCATGTATACATGTAGTTCTACAACAGATATATAATAAGGTAGATCCCATGTATACATGTAGTTCTACAACAGATATATAATAAACCAGATCCCATGTATACATGTAGCTGAATATCTGGTGTATAATAAGTCGGAATGGTATCCGGACTCTGGGCCGACACCCATTGGTCGACAGTGTCTAGGTCGACACTAGAAATAGGCCAACACGGCCATGAACATGGTCGACATGCATAAGATCGACATGAGTTTTTCACTTCTTTTTACTTTCTCATACTACGTGGACTACAATTGGGAACGGTAACCGGTGCCGAGTGCAGCGGTAGCAGAGCGAGGCACCTTGCCTGCAGCTCGCGCGCCTTGCAAGGGGACGTGGTGCACTAATTGTGGTTCCCGGTCACTTGACGTAGAAAATTACACCAATAAAACAAAAAAAACTCATGATGACCTTTTTTCATGTCAACCTAATAGCCGTGTCGACCTATTTCTAGTGTCGGTCTAGACACTGTCGACCAATTGGTGTCGACCTAATGGGTGTTGACCTAATTGGTGTCAACCCTGAGTCCAATACCGGTCAGAATACACACATGTAGCTGAATATCATATATATAATAGGTCAGGTCCCATGTATACATGTAGTACTACATCAGCCATATTACAGGCCAGATGCCATGTATACAAGTTGCACTCACCATATAATGTGCTAAGAGCAGTTCCGTCACCTCCACGCGTTCTCACTGGGTACATATAACAGAGCGCGGTAGGTAATCCGCCGAATGCTGGGCTCATATTACTAGTCACATGTACATGGGATCAGTATGAATTACCGCCGGCCGGGACGCCACCCGTCAGTATACCGTCAGCAGCATCACGTCCACCAGTATGCCGGCAGGGGGGCGAAGGCAAAGATTACCCTTGCGGGCTCGCTGCGCTTGCCACGCTGACGTCTCGGTCGTGGTCACCCACGAGTGTGAACAGCCCGTGTGCGCCGGGTTTCCCGCTGTCGGCACTGTCGGCTGTCAGAATGCCAGCGTCGGCATTCTGACCGCCGGGAACCTGACATTCGGCAAGTTAACTGCATCCCACATATATAATGTTCCCATGTGTACATGTAGCTGAATATCATATATAAAATAGGTCAGTTCCCATGTATGCATGTCAACCTACATGAAATACAGTAGGGTCACCGCTTGATATATAGAACACAATACATGAAAATTACATTTCACATAACCGCTAACGTGTTAGTATATTTATAGTGTTCCCCCCTAGGACGAGGCAGGGGAAGGGCGCCGGAGTTCGGGGGCACACTGGCGCGCGCACGAACGAAACGGGGGGGGTTAAATGCAAATTAGGGGGCGTGGCCACGCCCCCATCATTTTGGTGGGCGGTGCGGCCCACAGACGTTACTATAGAGGGCGTCTGTGGCCGGCGACGTTACATTTCTGAAATGTGAAAAAGCACCCTGCCCTTTTTTCAGTGCACCCTGCAGGACCATAAATCGCCCCCTTGTATACAGAATGCAACAGTCAGAGCGCATGTTACAATGTTGTCGTCTACTCCTTGCCTACCTCTGAAATTGGAACACAATTTCTATCCTTTATCCAACTGGATGGCAGAGGAGGCTCTGTAAATAACACAGCACTCTGATAAAGAGGGAAAGAACAGGGTAAGCAGTGAGCTTACAGTATGTCCCTAGTAGAACAGACTTATTTTTTTCCTATATATTTTAACCCATTGTTTAACTTTTCTGTTTTATAGCACAAGGATTATAACCACTTCAGCACTGGAAAAGACATTTATAATTATCTACTTATGTATATGCTGCAGCCGATCTTTCAAGAAGACTGGACACATAGGGGTATATTTACAAAGATTCGTGTTTTGGCCGTTTTGAAGGGTGTTTGAACTCGAATGGTATCGGGTGCATTTTACTGCAACTTTTTGAATCCTGATACGATCATTCACTAAGCTGCCGAGTTTTGCTCAATCGTTTTTTCCGATGCCGATGTGATTCGTAATATCAGGCAGTGTTTTACGGGAGTGATGAGTAAAACACTGCCTGACAAAACACAAGGAATCCCGGCCGGATCTGTGAGATCCGTGCAGGGCTTCATTGTGTAGCTTAAAAAGTTGATTAAAGTCTAAAAAATTCTGAAAAAAATTGCGTGGGGTCCCCCCTAATAAGCACAACCAGCCTCAGGCTCTTTGAGCCGGTCCTGGTTGAAAAAATATGAGGGAAAAAATGACAGGGGTTCCCCCATATTTAATCAACCAGCACCGGGCTCTGCGCCTGGTCCTGGTTCCAAAAATACGGGGGACAAAAAGCGTAGGGGTCCCCCGTATTTTTGAAACCAGCACCGGGCTCCACTAGCCAGGTACATAATGCCACAGCCGGGGGACACTTTTATACTGGTCCCTGCGGCCCTGGCATTACATACCCAACTAGTCACCCCTGGCCGGGGTACCCTGGAGGAGTGGGAACCCCTTAAATCAAGGGGTCCCCCCCCTCCAGCCACCCAAGGGCCAGGGGTGAAGCCCGAGGCTGTCCCCCCCATCCAAGGGCGGCGGATGGGGGGCTGATAGCCTTGTGAAAAAATGTGAATATTTGTTTTTAGTAGCAGTACTACAAGTCCCAGCAAGCCTCCCCGCAAGCTGGTACTTGGAGAACCACAAGTACCAGCATGCGGTGGAAAACCGGGCCCGCTGGTACCTGTAGTACTACTAAAAAAATACCCCAAAAAAAACAGGACACACACACCGTGAAAGTATAAGTTTATTACATACATGCACACCTCCATACACACATACTTACCTATGTTCCCACGAGGCTCGGTTCTCTTCTCCATGTAGAATCCTCGGGGTACCTGTGAAAAAAATTATACTCACATAATCCAGTGTAGAATCAGACCTTTGTATAATCCACGTACTTGGCAAAATAATAAAACGGAAACCCGACCACGCTCTGAAAGGGGTCCCATGTTTACACATGGGACCCCTTTCCCCGACTGCCAGGACCCCCCCTGACTCCAGTCAAAGAGGGTCCCTTCAGCCAATCAGGGAGCGCCACGTCGTGGCACTCTCCTGATTGGCTGTGTGCTCCTCTAGTGTCTGTGAGGCAGCACACGGCAGAGATACAATGTAGCGCCTATGCGCTCCATTGTAGCCAATGGTGGGAACTTTGCGGTCAGCGGTGAGGTTACTTTCGGTCAACCGCTGACCGCAAAGTTCCCACCATTGGCTACAATGGAGCACATAGGCGCTACATTGTATCTGTGCCGTGTGCTGCCTGACAGACACTACAGGAGCACACAGCCAATCAGGAGAGTGCCACGACGTGGCGCTCCCTGACTGGCTGAAGGGACCATCTTTGACAGGAGTCAGGGGTGGTCCTGGCAGTCGGGGAAAGGGGTCCCATGTGTAAACATGGGACCCCTTTCAGTGCGTGGTCGGGTTTCCGTTTTATTATTTTGCCAAGTACGTGGATTATACAAAGGTCTGATTCTACACTGGATTATGTGAGTATAATTTTTTTCACAGGTACCCCGAGGATTCTACATGGAGAAGAGGACCGAGCCTCGTGGGAACATAGGTAAGTATGTATGTATGTATGTATGTAGGTGTGCATGTATGTAATAAACTTATACTTTCACGGTGTGTGTGTCCTGGTTTTTTTGGGGTATTTTTTTAGTAGTAGTACTACAGGTACCAGCGGGCCCGGTTTTCCACCGCATGCTGGTACTTGTGGTTCTCCAAGTACCAGCTTGCGGGGAATGCTTGCTGGGACTTGTAGTACTGCTACTAAAAACAATATTCACATTTTTTCACAAGGCTATCAGCCCACCATCCGCCGCCCTTGGATGGGGGGGACAGCCTCGGGCTTCACCCCTGGCCCTTGGTTGGCTGGAGGGGGGGACGGACCCCTTGATTTAAGGGGTTCCCACTCCTCCAGGGTACCCCGGCCAGGGGTGACTAGTTGGGTATGTAATGCCAGGGCCGCAGGGACCAGTATAAAAGTGTCCTCCGGCTGTGGCATTATGTACTTGGCTAGTGGAGCCCGGTGCTGGTTTCAAAAATACGGGGGACCCCTACGCTTTTTGTCCCCCGTATTTTTGGAACCAGGACCAGGCGCAGAGCCCGGTGCTGGTTGATTAAATATGGGGGAACCTCTGTCATTTTTTATGCTTAGGAGGGGGGACCCCACACAATTTTTTTTTCATTTTTTACACTAAACAGACCCTTTCCCATAGATAACCATGCACAGATCTCACTGATCCGTGCATGGTTATCCAAACTCGACTGGAAAAAGCAGGTCTATTTTTTTGCTGCTTTTTTTAACGAATCGAAATAAAACAGACCCGCACTTGAACACTCAGAAACTAACACCCAAATACGAATGAATAGTGAATGCCCGTATTGTATGAAATAACAGCCGTGTTTGACCGATGGTCTATTCATTCATATTTCGGAACTTTGCAAATCAAACCATTACGAATACTCCAAACACTGCCGAGATTGCTGCTTAGTGAATTCCCGGATTGGGACACAAATCGGACAAACTCGAATTCTTAGTAAATATTGGCACTACAGTATGTATCTCAGTACAGATGTTAGGTGTCTTATATGTATGCATGGGTATATGATTTACTAAGGGCAACATGTATGTACAAAAACTATAAACATGTCCGCTATGCTTTGTGCGCAAAGCGTCACATCAAAAAAGTGCCCTTCAAAATAAAAATGTGCCCTCTTCAATGCTCAGCACCCTGCCCTAAAAAAATCCTAGAGTGAACACTACATGCGCATGGCATCTTTACACGCTGGGAGGGCAGGAAGCGGGCGGCTGTTCTAGCAGGGCGCCGCAAAAGGGGCAGGGCGGGTTTTGCCTTCTAAAAAACGGGCAGGGTGCGGTGCCCTGCTAAAACAGCCTAGAGTGAACACTATATTTATGCTGCTAAAAGATTGTAGTATATCGTGTGATCATTGAAAATCGATATTTAACGCTTATCGATATCCTGCGTGTGTAAACGTTGAACACATATGGACGTTACTGAAGCGGATGCAAAAACGGCTGATTTCCAAGTCTTTTATATGGGTGTGGAATTGAAGGTCGACCACTATTGGTTGACAGTAACTAGGTCGACAGGGATTCTAGGCCGAAAGGGACTCTAGGTCGACATGGCCTAGGTCAACAGGACAAAAGGTCGACATACGTTTTTTAATCTTTTTTGGTGTCGTTTTCACTATACAGTGACCCCAATTAGTACACCGCGTCCCCTCGCAATGCTTCGGGTGATTCCCAATCATAGTCCACGTGGATCGTAAAGTATGAAAAAGTAAAAAAAAAAATGTTAAAGACACATGTCGAATTTTTCACCTGCCGACATAGAACATGCCTACCTAGAGACCCTGTCGACCTAGTTACTGTCGACCAATAGTGGTCGACCTAGACACTGTCGACCTAGAGACCGGATACCATTTTATATGCCCATCATCATGAAATATTTGATCACAATTAATCAGGGAGATTATCATTAATTAATTCACGTGAAATCTGTATCAGAGCCCTGTGACTGGGGACAGACACGTAACGTGAGTCACACCCGTATGTAACATAAGTCACGCGTCAAAACTGATTTTAAGTAAAGTTTGGTTACCATTGAATTATTGGGTTTGTGTGTCAATCAATCATAAGTTTAGGGTCTTGTAAGTGTATGGTCAAACAATCATACTGCAAAATAATGAGGCGAGCAGGTTTACATATATACAAGTCCCCTCAGATCCTATCTCCATTCTGCTGTAACGAGTCACGCGCATACACAATAACATGTAACTAGTCAGAGTGTATATTATTTTCTGCTTCTAAGCACTAATTGTGACCACCGACCCCGTATATTACTGTCAAGATTTTTAAAATGTTGAATTTCAGCTTAATTTGTGTGTGTGGTGCAGGAAAACTTCCAAAAATTAACATGAGATGTAACGTGAGTCACACGGAATGAGCCAGTATATAATAGTACAGATCTCATGTAGGTTTATATCAGACATATAATGGGTTAGTATCCACACATGTAGCTGAATATCAGATCTATAACAGGTCAGAACCCTTGAATATATGAAGCTGAATGTCATATAAAGATATATTAGGCTAGATTCCATGTACACATGTAGCTCTACAACAGATATATAATAGGTCATATGCCATGTATACATCAGAAAAATAATCCGATATAATAAAAGGCTAACGCCGCTCCTCACCTTTACAGGGGGAATTCAAATGTTTTGCGTGCCAACAGCCACTAGATGGCGCCTGACGGTAAAATTCAAGTGTTCTCCGTTCAGGTGCGCACAGCCACCGACACTCACATTACTGTTATGTTATTCCGTCATTTTGACGGGATGGTAACTAGTAGATCATATGTCATGTATACATCAGATATAAAATGGGTCAGTAGTCCCATTCATTATCCTACAGCCAGATCTCATGTACCTATATACTTCTGAATATATTCGCACACACATAATCATTGTCATCACACTTACACAATGCTCTGTACCGATGTCCACAGTGTTATTCACTATACATACACCCCGATACCATAGTTACTGTACAATGCAGAAAGGTAATCATACAGTAACCCTGACACGCTATACTGTCGCACCTGCTCATATAGGAACACTGACACGCTACACTGTCCCACCTGCTCATATAGGTACACTGACACACTATACTGTCTCGCCTGCTCATATAGGAACACTGACACGCTATACTGTCCCACCTGCTCATATAGGAACACTGACACGCTATACTGTCTCACCTGCTCATATAGGAACACTGACACGCCACACTGACCTACCTGCTCATATAGGTACACTGACACGCTATACTGTCTCACCTGCTCATATAGGAACACTGACACGCTATACTGTGCCACCTGCTCACATAGGAATACTGACACGCTATACTGTACCACCTGCTCATATAGGAACACTGATACGCTATACTGTCCCACCTGCTCGGATAGGAACACTGACACGCTATACTGTCCCACCTGCTCATACAGCAATACTGACACGCTATACTGTCCCACCTGCTCATATAGGAACACTGACACACTATACTGTCTCGCCTGCTCATATAGGAACACTGACACGCTATACTGTCCCACCTGCTCATATAGGAACACTGACACGCTATACTGTCCCACCTGCTCATATAGGAACACTGACACGCTATACTGTCCCACCTGCTCATATAGGAACACTGACACGCTATACTGTCCCACCTGCTCATATAGGAACACTGATACACTATACTGTAATACCTGCTCATATAGGAACACTGACACGCTATACTGACTCAACTGCTCATATAGGAACACAGACACGCTATACTGTCGCACCCACTCATATAGGAACACTGATACGCTATACTGTCCCACCTGCTCATATAGGAACAGTGACACGTTATACTGTCCAACCTGCTCATATATGAACACTGATATGCTATACTGTCTAACCGGCTCAATTAGAAACACTGACACGCTATACTGTCTAACCTGCTCATATAGGAACACTGACATGCTATACTGTCCCACCTGCTCATATAGGAACACTGACACGCTATACTGTCTCACCTGCTCATATAAGAACACTGACATGCTGTATTGTCTCACCTGCTCATATAGGAACATTAACACACTGTACTGTCTCACCTGCTCATATAGGAAACTGACACACTATACTGTCTCACCTGCTCATATAGAAACACTGACACGCTATACTGTCTCACCTGCTCAAATAGGAACACTGACACGCTATACTGTCTCACTTGCTCATGTAAAAACACTGAAAAGTTATACTGTCTCACCTGCTCATGTAAAAACACTGAAAAGCTATACTGTCTCACCTGCTTATATAGGAGCACTGACACACTATAATGTCTCACCTGCTCATGTAGGAACACTGGCAAGCTATACTGTCTCACTTGCTCATATAGGAACACTGATACGTTATACTGTCTCAACCTGCTCATATAGGAACACTGACATGCTATACTGTCTCACCTGCTCATGTAGGAACACTGACATGCTATACTGTCTCACCTGCTCATATAGGAACACTGACATGCTATACTGTCTCACTTTCTCATATAGGAACACTGACATGCTATACTGTCTCACCTACTCATGTGGTGTAGGAACACTGACACGCTATACTGTCCCACCTGCTCGGATAGGAACACTGACACGCTATACTGTCCCACCTGCTCATACAGCAATACTGACACGCTATACTGTCCCACCTGCTCATATAGGAACACTGACACACTATACTGTCTCGCCTGCTCATATAGGAACACTGACACGCTATACTGTCCCACCTGCTCATATAGGAACACTGACACGCTATACTGTCCCACCTGCTCATTAAGGAACACTGACACGCTATACTGTCCCACCTGCTCATATAGGAACACTGACACGCTATACTGTCCCACCTGCTCATATAGGAACACTGATACACTATACTGTAATACCTGCTCATATAGGAACACTGACACGCTATACTGACTCAACTGCGCATATAGGAACACAGACACACTATACTGTCGCACCTACTCATATAGGAACACTGATACGCTATACTGTCCCACCTGCTCATATAGGAACAGTGACACGTTATACTGTCCAACCTGCTCATATAGGAACACTGATATGCTATACTGTCTAACCGGCTCAATTAGGAACACTGACACGCTATACTGTCTAACCTGCTCATATAGGAACACTGACATGCTATACTGTCCCACCTGCTCATATAGGAACACTGACACGCTATACTGTCTCACCTGCTCATATAAGAACACTGACATGCTGTATTGTCTCACCTGCTCATATAGGAACACTAACACACTGTACTGTCTCACCTGCTCATATAGGAAACTGACACACTATACTGTCTAACCTGCTCATATAGGAACACTGACATGCTATACTGTCCCACCTGCTCATATAGGAACACTGACACGCTATACTGCCTCACCTGCTCATATAAGAACACTGACATGCTGTATTGTCTCACCTGCTCATATAGGAACACTAACACGCTATACTGTCTCACCTGCTCATATAGAAACACTGACACGCTATACTGTCTCACCTGCTCAAATAGGAACACTGACACGCTATAATGTCTAACCTGCTCATATAGAAACACTGACACGCTATACTGTCTCACCTGCTCATATAGGAACACTGACACGCTTCACTGTCTCACCTGCTCATATAGGAAAACTGACATGCTATACTGTCTCACTTGCTCATGTAAAAACACTGAAAAGTTATACTGTCTCACCTGCTCATGTAAAAACACTGAAAAGCTATACTGTCTCACCTGCTTATATAGGAGCACTGACACACTATAATGTCTCACCTGCTCATGTAGGAACACTGGCAAGCTATACTGTCTCACTTGCTCATATAGGAACACTGATACGTTATACTGTCTCAACCTGCTCATATAGGAACACTGACATGCTATACTGTCTCACCTGCTCATGTAGGAACACTGACACGCTATACTGTCTCACCTGCTCATATAGGAACACTGACATGCTATACTGTCTCACTTTCTCATATAGGAACACTAACATGCTATACTGTCTCACCTACTCATGTGGTGTAGGAACACTGACACGCTATACTGTCCCACCTGCTCGGGTAGGAACACTGACACGCTATACTGTCCCACCTGCTCATACAGCAATACTGACACGCTATACTGTCCCACCTGCTCATATAGGAACACTGACACACTATACTGTCTCGCCTGCTCATATAGGAACACTGACACGCTATACTGTCCCACCTGCTCATATAGGAACACTGACACGCTATACTGTCCCACCTGCTCATTAAGGAACACTGACACGCTATACTGTCCCACCTGCTCATATAGGAACACTGACACGCTATACTGACTCAACTGCTCATATAGGAACACAGACACGCTATACTGTCGCACCTACTCATATAGGAACACTGATACGCTATACTGTCCCACCTGCTCATATAGGAACAGTGACACGTTATACTGTCCAACCTGCTCATATAGGAACACTGATATGCTATACTGTCTAACCTGCTCAATTAGGTACACTGACACGCTATACTGTCCCACCTGCTCATATAGGAACAATGACACGCTATACTGTCTCACCTGCTCATAAAAGAACACTGACATGCTGTATTGTCTCACCTGCTCATATAGGAACACTAACACACTGTACTGTCTCACCTGCTCATATAGGAAACTGACACGCTATACTGTCTCACCTGCTCATATAAGAACACTGACATGCTGTATTGTCTCACCTGCTCATATAGGAACACTAACACACTATACTGTCTCACCTGCTCATATAGAAACACTGACACGCTATACTGTCTCACCTGCTCAAATAGGAACACTGACACGCTATAATGTCTAACCTGCTCATATAGAAACACTGACACGCTTCACTGTCTCACCTGCTCATATAGGAAAACTGACATGCTATACTGTCTCACTTGCTCATGTAAAAACACTGAAAAGTTATACTGTCTCACCTGCTCATGTAAAAACACTGAAAAGCTATACTGTCTCACCTGCTTATATAGGAGCACTGACACACTATAATGTCTCACCTGCTCATGTAGGAACACTGGCAAGCTATACTGTCTCACTTGCTCATATAGGAACACTGATACGTTATACTATCTCAAACCTGCTCATATAGGAACACTGACATGCTATACTGTCTCACCTGCTCATGTAGGAACACTGACACACTATACTGTCTCACCTGCTCATATAGGAACACTGACATGCTATACTGTCTCACTTTCTCATATGGGAACACTGACATGCTATACTGTCTCACCTACTCATGTGGTGTAGGAACACTGACACGCTATACTGTCCCACTTGCTCATATAGGAACACTGACATGCTATACTGTCCCACCTGCTCATAAAGGAACACTGACATGCTATACTGTCCCACCTGCTCATATAGGAACATTGACAAGCTATACTGTCTCACCTGCTCATATAGGAACACTGATACGCTATACTGTTTCACCAGCTCATATAGGAACACTGATGCGCTATACTGTCTCACCTGCTCATATAGGAACACTGACACGCTATACTGTGTAACCTGTTCATATAGGAACACTGACACGCTATAGTATTTCACCTGCACATATAGGAACACTGACACGCTATACTGTCCCACCTGCTCATGTAGGAATACTGACACGCTATACTGTCTCACCTGCTCATGTAGGAACACTGAAAAGCTATACTGTCTCACCTGCTTATATAGGAACACTGACATGATATACGGTCATACCTGCTCATATAGGAACACTGACACGCTATACTGTCTCACCTGCTCATGTAGTGTAGGAACACTGACACGCTATACTGTACCACCTGCTCATATAGGAACAATGACACGCTATACTGTCGCACCTGCTTATATAGGAACACTGACATGCTATACTGTCCCTACTGCTCATATAGGAACATTGACACACTACACTGTCTCACCTGCTCACATAGGAACACTGACATGCTATAGTGTCTCACCTGCTCATATAGGAACACTGACACACTATACTGTCCCACCTGCAAATATAGGAACCACTGACATGCTATACTGTCTCACCTGCTCATATAGGAACACTGACACGCTATACAGTCCCAACTACTCATATAAGAACACTGACACGCTATACTGTCTCACCTGCTCATATAGGAACACTGACATGCTATATTGTCTCACCTGCTCATATAGGAACACTGACACGCTATACAGTCCCAACTACTCATATAAGAACACTGACACGCTATACTGTCTCACCTGCTCATATAGGAACACTGAAACGCTATACTGTCTCACCTGCTCATATAGGAACACTGACACGCTATACTGTCTCATCAGCTCATGTAGGAACATTGACACGCTATACTGTCTCACCTGCTCATATAGGAACACTGACACGCTATACTGTCTCACCTGCTCATGTAGGAACACTGGCACACTATACTGTCTCACCTGCTCATGTAAAAACACTGGCAAGCTATACTGTCTCACCTGCTAATATATGAACACTGACAAGCTATACTGTCTAAACTGCTCATATAGGAACACTGATACGCTATACTGTCTGACCTGCTCATATAGGAACACTGGCACGCTATACTGTCAAACCTGCTCATATAGGAACACTGACATGATATACTGTCCCACCTGCTCATATAAGAACACTGACCCGCTATACTGTCTTACATGCTCATATAAGAACACTGACACGCTGTACTTTCTCACCAGCTCATATAGGAAAACAAACACGCTGTACTGTCTCACCTGCTCATATAGGAAACTGACACGCTATACTGTCCCACCTGCTCATATAGAAACACTGACACGCTATACTGTCTCACCTGCTCATATAGGAACATTGACACGCTATACTGTCTCACATGCTCATATAGGAACACTGAAACGCTATACTGTCTCACCTGCTCATGTAGGAACACTGAAACACTATACTGTCTCACCTGCTCATATAGGAACACTGACACGCTATAATGTCTCACCTGCTCATGTAGGAACACTGACAAGCTATACTGTCTCACTTGCTCATATAGGAACACTGATACGTTATACTGTCTCACCTGCTATATAGGAACACTGACACGCTATACTGTCTCACCTGCTCATGTAGGAACAATGACACGCTATACTGTCTCACCTGCTCATATAGGAACACTGACATGCTATACTGTCTCACTTGCTCATATAGGAACACTGACACGCTATACTGTCTCACTTGCTCATATAGGAACACTGACACGCTATACTGTCTCACCTACTCATGTGGTGTAGGCACACTGACACGCTATACTGTCCCACTTGCTCATATAGGAACACTGACACACTATACTGTCCCACCTGCTCATATAGGAACACTGACATGCTATACTGTCAAACCTGCTCATATAGGAACATTGACAAGCTATACTGTCTCACCTGCTCATATAGGAACACTGACATGCTATACTGTTTCACCAGTTCATATAGGAACACTGACAGGCTATACTGTCTCACCTGCTCATATAGGAACACTGACACGCTATACTGTATAACCTGTTCATATAGGAACACTGAAACGCTATACTGTCTCACCTGCTCATATAGGAACACTGACACGCTATACTATCTCGCCTGCTCATATAGGAACACTGACACGCTATACTGTCTTACCTGTTCATATAGGAACACTGACACGCTATAGTGTCTCACCTGCTCATAAAGGAACACTGACATGTTATACTGTCCCACCTGCTCATATAGGAACATTGACAAGCTATACTGTCTCACCTGCTCATATAGGAATACTGATACGCTATACTGTTTCACCAGCTCATATAGGAACACTGACACGCTATACTGTCTCACCTGCTCATATAGGAACACTGACACGCTATACTGTGTAACCTGTTCATATAGGAACACTGACACGCTATAGTATTTCATCTGCACATATAGGAACACTGACACGCTATACTGTCCCACCTGCTCATATAGGAATACTGACACGCCATACTGTCTCACCTGCTCATGTAGGAACACTGAAACTCTATACTGTCTCACCTGCTTATATAGGAACACTGACATGATATACGGTCATACCTGCTCATATAGGAACACTGACACGCTATACTGTCTCACCTGCTCATGTAGTGTAGGAACACTGACACGCTATACTGTACCACCTGCTCATATAGGAACAATGACACGCTATACTGTCGCACCTGCTTATATAGGAACACTGACATGCTATACTGTCCCTACTGCTCATATAGGAACATTGACACACTACACTGTCTCACCTGCTCACATAGGAACACTGACACGCTATAGTGTCTCACCTGCTCATATAGGAACACTGACACACTATACTGCCCCACCTGCTCATATAGGAACCACTGACATGCTATACTGTCTCACCTGATCATATAGGAACACTGACATGCTATATTGTCTCACCTGCTCATAATGGAACACTGACACGCTATACAGTCCCAACTACTCATATAAGAATACTGACACGCTATACTGTCTCACCTGCTCATATAGGAACACTGACACGCTATACTGTCTCACCACCTCATGTAGGAACACTGGCACACTATACTGTCTCACCTGCTCATGTAAAAACACTGGCAAGCTATACTGTCTCACCTGCTAATATATGAACACTGACATGCTATACTGTCTAAACTGCTCATATAGGAACACTGATACGCTATACTGTCTCAACTGCTCATATAGGACACTGACACGCTATACTGTCTGACCTGCTCATATAGGAACACTGGCACGCTATACTTTCAAACCTGCTCATATAGGAACACTGACATGATATACTGTCCCACCTGCTCATATAAGAACACTGACCCGCTATACTGTCTTACATGCTCATATAAGAACACTGACACGCTGTACTTTCTCACCAGCTCATACAGGAAAACAAACACGCTGTACTGTCTCACCTGCTCATATAGGAAACTGACACGCTATACTGTCTCACCTGCTCATATAGAAACACTGACACGCTATACTGTCTCACCTGCTCATATAGGAACATTGACACGCTATACTGTCTCACATGCTCATATAGGAACACTGAAACGCTATACTGTCTCACCTGCTCATGTAGGAACACTGAAACGCTATACTGTCTCACCTGCTCATATAGGAACACTGACACGCTATAATGTCTCACCTGCTCATGTAGGAACACTGACAAGCTATACTGTCTCACTCTCTCATATAGGAACACTGATACGTTATACTGTCTCACCTGCTCATATAGGAACACTGACACGCTATACTGTCTCACCTGCTCATGTAGGAACAATGACACGCTATACTGTCTCACCTGCTCATATAGGAACACTGACATGCTATACTGTCTCACTTGCTCATATAGGAACACTGACACACTATACTGTCTCACTTGCTCATATAGGAGCACTGACACACTATACTGTCTCACTTGCTCATATAGGAACACTGACACGCTATACTGTCTCACCTACTCATGTGGTGTAGGAACACTGACACACTATACTGTCCCACCTGCTCATATAGGAACACTGACATGCTATACTGTCAAACCTGCTCATATAGGAACATTGACAAGCTATACTGTCTCACCTGCTCATATAGGAACACTGACATGCTATACTGTTTCACCAGTTCATATAGGAACACTGACAGGCTATACTGTCTCACCTACTCATGTGGTGTAGGAACACTGACACGCTATACTGTCCCACCTGCTCGGATAGGAACACTGACACGCTATACTGTCCCACCTGCTCATACAGCAATACTGACACGCTATACTGTCCCACCTGCTCATATAGGAACACTGACACACTATACTGTCTCGCCTGCTCATATAGGAACACTGACACGCTATACTGTCCCACCTGCTCATATAGGAACACTGACACGCTATACTGTCCCACCTGCTCATATAGGAACACTGACACGCTATACTGTCCCACCTGCTCATATAGGAACACTGATACACTATACTGTAATACCTGCTCATATAGGAATACTGACACGCTATACTGACTCAACTGCTCATATAGGAACACAGACACGCTATACTGTCGCACCTACTCATATAGGAACACTGATACGCTATACTGTCCCACCTGCTCATATAGGAACAGTGACACGTTATACTGTCCAACCTGCTCATATAGGAACACTGATATGCTATACTGTCTAACCTGCTCAATTAGGTACACTGACACGCTATACTGTCCCACCTGCTCATATAGGAACACTGACACGCTATACTGTCTCACCTGCTCATATAAGAACACTGACATGCTGTATTGTCTCACCTGCTCATATAGGAACACTAACACACTGTACTGTCTCACCTGCTCATATAGGAAACTGACACGCTATACTGTCTCACCTGCTCATATAAGAACACTGACATGCTGTATTGTCTCACCTGCTCATATAGGAACACTAACACACTATACTGTCTCACCTGCTCAAATAGGAACACTGACACGCTATAATGTCTAACCTGCTCATATAGAAACACTGACACGCTTCACTGTCTCACCTGCTCATATAGGAAAACTGACATGCTATACTGTCTCACTTGCTCATGTAAAAACACTGAAAAGTTATACTGTCTCACCTGCTCATGTAAAAACACTGAAAAGCTATACTGTCTCACCTGCATATATAGGAGCACTGACACACTATAATGTCTCACCTGCTCATGTAGGAACACTGGCAAGCTATACTGTCTCACTTGCTCATATAGGAACACTGATACGTTATACTATCTCAACCTGCTTATATAGGAACACTGACATGCTATACTGTCTCACCTGCTCATGAAGGAACACTGACACACTATACTGTCTCACCTGCTCATATAGGAACACTGACATGCTATACTGTCTCACTTTCTCATATGGGAACACTGACATGCTATACTGTCTCACCTACTCATGTGGTGTAGGAACACTGACACGCTATACTGTCCCACTTGCTCATATAGGAACACTGACATGCTATACTGTCCCACCTGCTCATAAAGGAACACTGACATGCTATACTGTCCCACCTGCTCATATAGGAACATTGACAAGCTATACTGTCTCACCTGCTCATATAGGAACACTGATACGCTATACTGTTTCACCAGCTCATATAGGAACACTGACACGCTATACTGTCTCACCTGCTCATATAGGAACACTGACACGCTATACTGTGTATCCTGTTCATATAGGAACACTGACACGCTATAGTATTTCACCTGCACATATAGGAACACTGACACGCTATACTGTCCCACCTGCTCATGTAGGAATACTGACACGCTATACTGTCTCACCTGCTCATGTAGGAACACTGAAACGCTATACTGTCTCACCTGCTTATATAGGAACACTGACATGATATACGGTCATACCTGCTCATATAGGAACACTGACACGCTATACTGTCTCACCTGCTCATGTAGTGTAGGAACACTGACACGCTATACTGTACCACCTGCTCATATAGGAACAATGACACGCTATACTGTCGCACCTGCTTATATAGGAACACTGACATGCTATACTGTCCCTACTGCTCATATAGGAACATTGACACACTACACTGTCTCACCTGCTCACATAGGAACACTGACATGCTATAGTGTCTCACCTGCTCATATAGGAACACTGACACACTATACTGTCCCACCTGCTCATATAGGAACCACTGACATGCTATACTGTCTCACCTGATCATATAGGAACACTGACATGCTATACTGTCTCACCTGCTCATATAGAAACACTGACACGCTATACTGTCTCACCTGCTCATATAGGAACATTGACACGCTATACTGTCTCACATGCTCATATAGGAACACTGAAACGCTATACTGTCTCACCTGCTCATGTAGGAACACTGAAACGCTATACTGTCTCACCTGCTCATATAGGAACACTGACACGCTATAATGTCTCACCTGCTCATGTAGGAACACTGACAAGCTATACTGTCTCACTTGCTCATATAGGAACACTGATACGTTATACTGTCTCACCTGCTCATATAGGAACACTGACACGCTATACTGTCTCACCTGCTCATGTAGGAACACTGACACGCTATACTGTCTCACCTGCTCATATAGGAACACTGACAAGCTATACTGTCTCACTTGCTCATATAGGAACACTGACACACTATACAGTCTCACTTGCTCATATAGGAACACTGACACACTATACTGTCTCACTTGCTCATATAGGAACACTGACACGCTATACTGTCTCACCTACTCATGTGGTGTAGGAACACTGACACACTATACTGTCCCACCTGCTCATATAGGAACACTGACATGCTATACTGTCAAACCTGCTCATATAGGAACATTGACAAGCTATACTGTCTCACCTGCTCATATAGGAACACTGACATGCTACACTGTTTCACCAGTTCATATAGGAACACTGACAGGCTATACTGTCTCACCTACTCATGTGGTGTAGGAACACTGACACGCTATACTGTCCCACCTGCTCGGATAGGAACACTGACACGCTATACTGTCCCACCTGCTCATACAGCAATACTGACACGCTATACTGTCCCACCTGCTCATATAGGAACACTGACACACTATACTGTCTCGCCTGCTCATATAGGAACACTGACACGCTATACTGTCCCACCTGCTCATATAGGAACACTGACACGCTATACTGTCCCACCTGCTCATTAAGGAACACTGACACGCTATACTGTCCCACCTGCTCATATAGGAACACTGACACGCTATACTGTCCCACCTGCTCATATAGGAACACTGATACACTATACTGTAATACCTGCTCATATAGGAACACTGACACGCTATACTGACTCAACTGCTCATATAGGAACACAGACACGCTATACTGTCGCACCTACTCATATAGGAACACTGATACGCTATACTGTCCCACCTGCTCATATAGGAACAGTGACACGTTATACTGTCCAACCTGCTCATATAGGAACACTGATATGCTATACTGTCTAACCTGCTCAATTAGGTACACTGACACGCTATACTGTCCCACCTGCTCATATAGGAACACTGACACGCTATACTGTCTCACCTGCTCATATAAGAACACTGACATGCTGTATTGTCTCACCTGCTCATATAGGAACACTAACACACTGTACTGTCTCACCTGCTCATATAGGAAACTGACACGCTATACTGTCTCACCTGCTCATATAAGAACACTGACATGCTGTATTGTCTCACCTGCTCATATAGGAACACTAACACACTATACTGTCTCACCTGCTCATATAGAAACACTGACACGCGATACTGTCTCACCTGCTCATACAGCAATACTGACACGCTATACTGTCCCACCTGCTCATATAGGAACACTGACACACTATACTGTCTCGCCTGCTCATATAGGAACACTGACACGCTATACTGTCGCACCTACTCATATAGGAACACTGATACGCTATACTGTCCCACCTGCTCATATAGGAACAGTGACACGTTATACTGTCCAACCTGCTCATATAGGAACACTGATATGCTATACTGTCTAACCTGCTCAATTAGGTACACTGACACGCTATACTGTCCCACCTGCTCATATAGGAACACTGACACGCTATACTGTCTCACCTGCTCATATAAGAACACTGACATGCTGTATTGTCTCACCTGCTCATATAGGAACACTAACACACTGTACTGTCTCACCTGCTCATATAGGAAACTGACACGCTATACTGTCTCACCTGCTCATATAAGAACACTGACATGCTGTATTGTCTCACCTGCTCATACAGGAACACTAACACACTATACTGTCTCACCTGCTCATATAGAAACACTGACACGCGATACTGTCTCACCTGCTCAAATAGGAACACTGACACGCTATAATGTCTAACCTGCTCATATAGAAACACTGACACGCTTCACTGTCTCACTTGCTCATATAGGAAAACTGACATGCTATACTGTCTCACTTGCTCATGTAAAAACACTGAAAAGTTATACTGTCTCACCTGCTCATGTAAAAACACTGAAAAGCTATACTGTCTCACCTGCTTATATAGGAGCACTGACACACTATAATGTCTCACCTGCTCATGTAGGAACACTGGCAAGCTATACTGTCTCACTTGCTCATATAGGAACACTGATACGTTATACTATCTCAACCTGCTCATATAGGAACACTGACATGCTATACTGTCTCACCTGCTCATGTAGGAACACTGACACACTATACTGTCTCACCTGCTCATATAGGAACACTGACATGCTATACTGTCTCACTTTCTCATATGGGAACACTGACATGCTATACTGTCTCACCTACTCATGTGGTGTAGGAACACTGACACGCTATACTGTCCCACTTGCTCATATAGGAACACTGACATGCTATATTGTCTCACCTGCTCATATAGGAACACTGACACGCTATACAGTCCCAACTACTCATATAAGAACACTGACATGCTATACTGTCTCACCTGCTCATATAGGAACACTGAAACGCTATACTGTCTCACCTGCTCATATAGGAACACTGACACGCTATACTGTCTCATCAGCTCATGTAGGAACATTGACACGCTATACTGTCTCACCTGCTCATATAGGAACACTGACACGCTATACTGTCTCACCTGCTCATGTAGGAACAATGACACGCTATACTGTCTCACCTGCTCATATAGGAACACTGACATGCTATACTGTCTCACTTGCTCATATAGGAACACTGACACACTATACTGTCTCACTTGCTCATATAGGAACACTGACACACTATACTGTCTCACTTGCTCATATAGGAACACTGACACGCTATACTGTCTCACCTACTCATGTGGTGTAGGAACACTGACACACTATACTGTCCCACCTGCTCATATAGGAACATTGACATGCTATACTGTCAAACCTGCTCATATAGGAACATTGACAAGCTATACTGTCTCACCTGCTCATATAGGAACACTGACATGCTATACTGTTTCACCAGTTCATATAGGAACACTGACAGGCTATACTGTCTCACCTACTCATGTGGTGTAGGAACACTGACACGCTATACTGTCCCACCTGCTCGGATAGGAACACTGACACGCTATACTGTCCCACCTGCTCATACAGCAATACTGACACGCTATACTGTCCCACCTGCTCATATAGGAACACTGACACACTATACTGTCTCGCCTGCTCATATAGGAACACTGACACGCTATACTGTCCCACCTGCTCATATAGGAACACTGACACGCTATACTGTCCCACCTGCTCATTAAGGAACACTGACACGCTATACTGTCCCACCTGCTCATATAGGAACACTGACACGCTATACTGTCCCACCTGCTCATATAGGAACACTGATACACTATACTGTAATACCTGCTCATATAGGAACACTGACATGCTATACTGACTCAACTGCTCATATAGGAACACAGACACGCTACACTGTCGCACCTACTCATATAGGAACACTGATACGCTATACTGTCCCACCTGCTCATATAGGAACAGTGACACGTTATACTGTCCAACCTGCTCATATAGGAACACTGATATGCTATACTGTCTAACCTGCTCAATTAGGTACACTGACACGCTATACTGTCCCACCTGCTCATATAGGAACACTGACACGCTATACTGTCTCACCTGCTCATATAAGAACACTGACATGCTGTATTGTCTCACCTGCTCATATAGGAACACTAACACACTGTACTGTCTCACCTGCTCATATAGGAAACTGACACGCTATACTGTCTCACCTGCTCATATAAGAACACTGACATGCTGTATTGTCTCACCTGCTCATATAGGAACACTAACACACTATACTGTCTCACCTGCTCATATAGAAACACTGACACGCTATACTGTCTCACCTGCTCAAATAGGAACACTGACACGCTATAATGTCTAACCTGCTCATATAGAAACACTGACACGCTTCACTGTCTCACCTGCTCATATAGGAAAACTGACATGCTATACTGTCTCACTTGCTCATGTAAAAACACTGAAAAGTTATACTGTCTCACCTGCTCATGTAAAAACACTGAAAAGCTATACTGTCTCACCTGCTTATATAGGAGCACTGACACACTATAATGTCTCACCTGCTCATGTAGGAACACTGGCAAGCTATACTGTCTCACTTGCTCATATAGGAACACTGATACGTTATACTATCTCAACCTGCTCATATAGGAACACTGAAATGCTATACTGTCTCACCTGCTCATGTAGGAACACTGACACACTATACTGTCTCACCTGCTCATATAGGAACACTGACATGCTATACTGTCTCACTTTCTCATATGGGAACACTGACATGCTATACTGTCTCACCTACTCATGTGGTGTAGGAACACTGACACGCTATACTGTCCCACTTGCTCATATAGGAACACTGACATGCTATACTGTCCCACCTGCTCATAAAGGAACACTGACATGCTATACTGTCCCACCTGCTCATATAGGAACATTGACAAGCTATACTGTCTCACCTGCTCATATAGGAACACTGATACGCTATACTGTTTCACCAGCTCATATAGGAACACTGACACGCTATACTGTCTCACCTGCTCATATAGGAACACTGACACGCTATACTGTGTATCCTGTTCATATAGGAACACTGACACGCTATAGTATTTCACCTGCACATATAGGAACACTGACACGCTATACTGTCCCACCTGCTCATGTAGGAATACTGACACGCTATACTGTCTCACCTGCTCATGTAGGAACACTGAAACGCTATACTGTCTCACCTGCTTATATAGGAACACTGACATGATATACGGTCATACCTGCTCATATAGGAACACTGACACGCTATACTGTCTCACCTGCTCATGTAGTGTAGGAACACTGACACGCTATACTGTACCACCTGCTCATATAGGAACAATGACACGCTATACTGTCGCACCTGCTTATATAGGAACACTGACATGCTATACTGTCCCTACTGCTCATATAGGAACATTGACACACTACACTGTCTCACCTGCTCACATAGGAACACTGACATGCTATAGTGTCTCACCTGCTCATATAGGAACACTGACACACTATACTGTCCCACCTGCTCATATAGGAACCACTGACATGCTATACTGTCTCACCTGATCATATAGGAACACTGACATGCTATACTGTCTCACCTGCTCATATAGAAACACTGACACGCTATACTGTCTCACCTGCTCATATAGGAACATTGACACGCTATACTGTCTCACATGCTCATATAGGAACACTGAAACGCTATACTGTCTCACCTGCTCATGTAGGAACACTGAAACGCTATACTGTCTCACCTGCTCATATAGGAACACTGACACGCTATAATGTCTCACCTGCTCATGTAGGAACACTGACAAGCTATACTGTCTCACTTGCTCATATAGGAACACTGATACGTTATACTGTCTCACCTGCTCATATAGGAACACTGACACGCTATACTGTCTCACCTGCTCATGTAAGAACAATGACACGCTATACTGTCTCACCTGCTCATATAGGAACACTGACAAGCTATACTGTCTCACTTGCTCATATAGGAACACTGACACACTATACTGTCTCACTTGCTCATATAGGAACACTGACACACTATACTGTCTCACTTGCTCATATAGGAACACTGACACGCTATACTGTCTCACCTACTCATGTGGTGTAGGAACACTGACACACTATACTGTCCCACCTGCTCATATAGGAACACTGACATGCTATACTGTCAAACCTGCTCATATAGGAACATTGACAAGCTATACTGTCTCACCTGCTCATATAGGAACACTGACATGCTATACTGTTTCACCAGTTCATATAGGAACACTGACAGGCTATACTGTCTCACCTACTCATGTGGTGTAGGAACACTGACACGCTATACTGTCCCACCTGCTCGGATAGGAACACTGACACGCTATACTGTCCCACCTGCTCATACAGCAATACTGACACGCTATACTGTCCCACCTGCTCATATAGGAACACTGACACACTATACTGTCTCGCCTGCTCATATAGGAACACTGACACGCTATACTGTCCCACCTGCTCATATAGGAACACTGACACGCTATACTGTCCCACCTGCTCATTAAGGAACACTGACACGCTATACTGTCCCACCTGCTCATATAGGAACACTGACACGCTATACTGTCCCACCTGCTCATATAGGAACACTGATACACTATACTGTAATACCTGCTCATATAGGAACACTGACACGCTATACTGACTCAACTGCTCATATAGGAACACAGACACGCTATACTGTCGCACCTACTCATATAGGAACACTGATACGCTATACTGTCCCACCTGCTCATATAGGAACAGTGACACGTTATACTGTCCAACCTGCTCATATAGGAACACTGATATGCTATACTGTCTAACCTGCTCAATTAGGTACACTGACACGCTATACTGTCCCACCTGCTCATATAGGAACACTGACACGCTATACTGTCTCACCTGCTCATATAAGAACACTGACATGCTGTATTGTCTCACCTGCTCATATAGGAACACTAACACACTGTACTGTCTCACCTGCTCATATAGGAAACTGACACGCTATACTGTCTCACCTGCTCATATAAGAACACTGACATGCTGTATTGTCTCACCTGCTCATATAGGAACACTAACACACTATACTGTCTCACCTGCTCATATAGAAACACTGACACGCTATACTGTCTCACCTGCTCAAATAGGAACACTGACACGCTATAATGTCTAACCTGCTCATATAGAAACACTGACACGCTTCACTGTCTCACCTGCTCATATAGGAAAACTGACATGCTATACTGTCTCACTTGCTCATGTAAAAACACTGAAAAGTTATACTGTCTCACCTGCTCATGTAAAAACACTGAAAAGCTATACTGTCTCACCTGCTTATATAGGAGCACTGACACACTATAATGTCTCACCTGCTCATGTAGGAACACTGGCAAGCTATACTGTCTCACTTGCTCATATAGGAACACTGATACGTTATACTATCTCAACCTGCTCATATAGGAACACTGACATGCTATACTGTCTCACCTGCTCATGTAGGAACACTGACACACTATACTGTCTCACCTGCTCATATAGGAACACTGACATGCTATACTGTCTCACTTTCTCATATGGGAACACTGACATGCTATACTGTCTCACCTACTCATGTGGTGTAGGAACACTGACACGCTATACTGTCCCACTTGCTCATATAGGAACACTGACATGCTATACTGTCCCACCTGCTCATAAAGGAACACTGACATGCTATACTGTCCCACCTGCTCATATAGGAACATTGACAAGCTATACTGTCTCACCTGCTCATATAGGAACACTGATACGCTATACTGTTTCACCAGCTCATATAGGAACACTGACACGCAATACTGTCTCACCTGCTCATATAGGAACACTGACACGCTATACTGTGTAACCTGTTCATATAGGAACACTGACACGCTATAGTATTTCACCTGCACATATAGGAACACTGACACGCTATACTGTCCCACCTGCTCATGTAGGAATACTGACACGCTATACTGTCTCATCTGCTCATGTAGGAACACTGAAACGCTATACTGTCTCACCTGCTTATATAGGAACACTGACATGATATACGGTCATACCTGCTCATATAGGAACACTGACACGCTATACTGTCTCACCTGCTCATGTAGTGTAGGAACACTGACACGCTATACTGTACCACCTGCTCATATAGGAACAATGACACTCTATACTGTCGCACCTGCTTATATAGGAACACTGACATGCTATACTGTCCCTACTGCTCATATAGGAACATTGACACACTACACTGTCTCACCTACTCACATAGGAACACTGAAAAGCTATAGTGTCTCACCTGCTCATATAGGAACACTGACACACTATACTGTCCCACCTGCTCATATAGAAACCACTGGCATGCTATACTGTCTCACCTGATCATATAGGAACACTGACATGCTATATTGTCTCACCTGCTCATATAGGAACACTGACACGCTATACAGTCCCAACTACTCATATAAGAACACTGACACGCTATACTGTCTCACCTGCTCATATAGGAACACTGAAACGCTGTACTGTCTCACCTGCTCATATAGGAACACTGACACGCTATACTGTCTCATCAGCTCATGTAGGAACATTGACACGCTATACTGTCTCACCTGCTCATATAGGAACACTGACACGCTATACTGTCTCACCTGCTCATGTAGGAACAATGACACGCTATACTGTCTCACCTGCTCATATAGGAACACTGACATGCTATACTGTCTCACTTGCTCATATAGGAACACTGACACACTATACTGTCTCACTTGCTCATATAGGAACACTGACACACTATACTGTCTCACTTGCTCATATAGGAACACTGACACGCTATACTGTCTCACCTACTCATGTGGTGTAGGAACACTGACACACTATACTGTCCCACCTGCTCATATAGGAACACTGACATGCTATACTGTCAAACCTGCTCATATAGGAACATTGACAAGCTATACTGTCTCACCTGCTCATATAGGAACACTGACATGCTATACTGTTTCACCAGTTCATATAGGAACACTGACAGGCTATACTGTCTCACCTACTCATGTGGTGTAGGAACACTGACACGCTATACTGTCCCACCTGCTCGGATAGGAACACTGACACGCTATACTGTCCCACCTGCTCATACAGCAATACTGACACGCTATACTGTCCCACCTGCTCATATAGGAACACTGACACACTATACTGTCTCGCCTGCTCATATAGGAACACTGACACGCTATACTGTCCCACCTGCTCATATAGGAACACTGACACGCTATACTGTCCCACCTGCTCATTAAGGAACACTGACACGCTATACTGTCCCACCTGCTCATATAGGAACACTGACACGCTATACTGTCCCACCTGCTCATATAGGAACACTGATACACTATACTGTAATACCTGCTCATATAGGAATACTGACACGCTATACTGACTCAACTGCTCATATAGGAACACAGACACGCTATACTGTCGCACCTACTCATATAGGAACACTGATACGCTATACTGTCCCACCTGCTCATATAGGAACAGTGACACGTTATACTGTCCAACCTGCTCATATAGGAACACTGATATGCTATACTGTCTAACCTGCTCAATTAGGTACACTGACACGCTATACTGTCCCACCTGCTCATATAGGAACACTGACACGCTATACTGTCTCACCTGCTCATATAAGAACACTGACATGCTGTATTGTCTCACCTGCTCATATAGGAACACTAACACTGTACTGTCTCACCTGCTCATATAGGAAACTGACACGCTATACTGTCTCACCTGCTCATATAAGAACACTGACATGCTGTATTGTCTCACCTGCTCATATAGGAACACTAACACACTATACTGTCTCACCTGCTCATATAGAAACACTGACACGCTATACTGTCTCACCTGCTCAAATAGGAACACTGACACGCTATAATGTCTAACCTGCTCATATAGAAACACTGACACGCTTCACTGTCTCACCTGCTCATATAGGAAAACTGACATGCTATACTGTCTCACTTGCTCATGTAAAAACACTGAAAAGTTATACTGTCTCACCTGCTCATGTAAAAACACTGAAAAGCTATACTGTCTCACCTGCTTATATAGGAGCACTGACACACTATAATGTCTCACCTGCTCATGTAGGAACACTGGCAAGCTATACTGTCTCACTTGCTCATATAGGAACACTGATACGTTATACTATCTCAACCTGCTCATATAGGAACACTGAAATGCTATACTGTCTCACCTGCTCATGTAGGAACACTGACACACTATACTGTCTCACCTGCTCATATAGGAACACTGACATGCTATACTGTCTCACTTTCTCATATGGGAACACTGACATGCTATACTGTCTCACCTACTCATGTGGTGTAGGAACACTGACGCTATACTGTCCCACTTGCTCATATAGGAACACTGACATGCTATACTGTCCCACCTGCTCATAAAGGAACACTGACATGCTATACTGTCCCACCTGCTCATATAGGAACATTGACAAGCTATACTGTCTCACCTGCTCATATAGGAACACTGATACGCTATACTGTTTCACCAGCTCATATAGGAACACTGACACGCTATACTGTCTCACCTGCTCATATAGGAACACTGACACGCTATACTGTGTATCCTGTTCATATAGGAACACTGACACGCTATAGTATTTCACCTGCACATATAGGAACACTGACACGCTATACTGTCCCACCTGCTCATGTAGGAATACTGACACGCTATACTGTCTCACCTGCTCATGTAGGAACACTGAAACGCTATACTGTCTCACCTGCTTATATAGGAACACTGACATGATATACGGTCATACCTGCTCATATAGGAACACTGACACGCTATACTGTCTCACCTGCTCATGTAGTGTAGGAACACTGACACGCTATACTGTACCACCTGCTCATATAGGAACAATGACACGCTATACTGTCGCACCTGCTTATATAGGAACACTGACATGCTATACTGTCCCTACTGCTCATATAGGAACATTGACACACTACACTGTCTCACCTGCTCACATAGGAACACTGACATGCTATAGTGTCTCACCTGCTCATATAGGAACACTGACACACTATACTGTCCCACCTGCTCATATAGGAACCACTGACATGCTATACTGTCTCACCTGTCATATAGGAACACTGACATGCTATACTGTCTCACCTGCTCATATAGAAACACTGACACGCTATACTGTCTCACCTGCTCATATAGGAACATTGACACGCTATACTGTCTCACATGCTCATATAGGAACACTGAAACGCTATACTGTCTCACCTGCTCATGTAGGAACACTGAAACGCTATACTGTCTCACCTGCTCATATAGGAACACTGACACGCTATAATGTCTCACCTGCTCATGTAGGAACACTGACAAGCTATACTGTCTCACTTGCTCATATAGGAACACTGATACGTTATACTGTCTCACCTGCTCATATAGGAACACTGACACGCTATACTGTCTCACCTGCTCATGTAGGAACAATGACACGCTATACTGTCTCACCTGCTCATATAGGAACACTGACACGCTATAATGTCTCACCTGCTCATGTAGGAACACTGACAAGCTATACTGTCTCACTTGCTCATATAGGAACACTGATACGTTATACTGTCTCACCTGCTCATATAGGAACACTGACACGCTATACTGTCTCACCTGCTCATGTAGGAACAATGACACGCTATACTGTCTCACCTGCTCATATAGGAACACTGACAAGCTATACTGTCTCACTTGCTCATATAGGAACACTGACACACTATACTGTCTCACTTGCTCATATAGGAACACTGACACACTATACTGTCTCACTTGCTCATATAGGAACACTGACACGCTATACTGTCTCACCTACTCATGTGGTGTAGGAACACTGACACACTATACTGTCCCACCTGCTCATATAGGAACACTGACATGCTATACTGTCAAACCTGCTCATATAGGAACATTGACAAGCTATACTGTCTCACCTGCTCATATAGGAACACTGACATGCTATACTGTTTCACCAGTTCATATAGGAACACTGACAGGCTATACTGTCTCACCTACTCATGTGGTGTAGGAACACTGACACGCTATACTGTCCCACCTGCTCGGATAGGAACACTGACACGCTATACTGTCCCACCTGCTCATACAGCAATACTGACACGCTATACTGTCCCACCTGCTCATATAGGAACACTGACACACTATACTGTCTCGCCTGCTCATATAGGAACACTGACACGCTATACTGTCCCACCTGCTCATATAGGAACACTGACACGCTATACTGTCCCACCTGCTCATTAAGGAACACTGACACGCTATACTGTCCCACCTGCTCATATAGGAACACTGACACGCTATACTGTCCCACCTGCTCATATCGGAACACTGATACGCTATACTGTCCCACCTGCTCATATAGGAACAGTGACACGTTATACTGTCCAACCTGCTCATATAGGAACACTGATATGCTATACTGTCTAACCTGCTCAATTAGGTACACTGACACGCTATACTGTCCCACCTGCTCATATAGGAACACTGACACGCTATACTGTCTCACCAGCTCATATAAGAACACTGACATGCTGTATTGTCTCACCTGCTCATATAGGAACACTAACACACTGTACTGTCTCACCTGCTCATATAGGAAACTGACACGCTATACTGTCTCACCTGCTCATATAAGAACACTGACATGCTGTATTGTCTCACCTGCTCATATAGGAACACTAACACACTATACTGTCTCACCTGCTCATATAGAAACACTGACACGCTATACTGTCTCACCTGCTCAAATAGGAACACTGACACGCTATAATGTCTAACCTGCTCATATAGAAACACTGACACGCTTCACTGTCTCACCTGCTCATATAGGAAAACTGACATGCTATACTGTCTCACTTGCTCATGTAAAAACACTGAAAAGTTATACTGTCTCACCTGCTCATGTAAAAACACTGAAAAGCTATACTGTCTCACCTGCTTATATAGGAGCACTGACACACTATAATGTCTCACCTGCTCATGTAGGAACACTGGCAAGCTATACTGTCTCACTTGCTCATATAGGAACACTGATACGTTATACTATCTCAACCTGCTCATATAGGAACACTGACATGCTATACTGTCTCACCTGCTCATGTAGGAACACTGACACACTATACTGTCTCACCTGCTCATATAGGAACACTGACATGCTATACTGTCTCACTTTCTCATATGGGAACACTGACATGCTATACTGTCTCACCTACTCATGTGGTGTAGGAACACTGACACGCTATACTGTCCCACTTGCTCATATAGGAACACTGACATGCTATACTGTCCCACCTGCTCATAAAGGAACACTGACATGCTATACTGTCCCACCTGCTCATATAGGAACATTGACAAGCTATACTGTCTCACCTGCTCATATAGGAACACTGATACGCTATACTGTTTCACCAGCTCATATAGGAACACTGACACGCAATACTGTCTCACCTGCTCATATAGGAACACTGACACGCTATACTGTGTAACCTGTTCATATAGGAACACTGACACGCTATAGCATTTCACCTGCACATAAAGGAACACTGACATGCTATACTGTCCCACCTGCTCATATAGGAACATTGACAAGCTATACTGTCTCACCTGCTCATATAGGAACACTGATACGCTATACTGTCCCACCTGCTCATGTAGGAATACTGACACGCTATACTGTCTCACCTGCTCATGTAGGAACACTGAAACGCTATACTGTCTCACCTGCTTATATAGGAACACTGACATGATATACGGTCATACCTGCTCATATAGGAACACTGACACGCTATACTGTCTCACCTGCTCATGTAGTGTAGGAACACTGACACGCTATACTGTACCACCTGCTCATATAGGAACAATGACACGCTATACTGTCGCACCTGCTTATATAGGAACACTGACATGCTATACTGTCCCTACTGCTCATATAGGAACATTGACACACTACACTGTCTCACCTGCTCACATAGGAACACTGACATGCTATAGTGTCTCACCTGCTCATATAGGAACACTGACACACTATACTGTCCCACCTGCTCATAAAGGAACCACTGGCATGCTATACTGTCTTACCTGATCATATAGGAACACTGACATGCTATATTGTCTCACCTGCTCATATAGGAACACTGACACGCTATACAGTCCCAACTTCTCATATAAGAACACTGACACGCTATACTGTCTCACCTGCTCATATAGGAACACTGAAACGCTATACTGTCTCACCTGCTCATATAGGAACACTGACACGCTATACTGTCTCATCAGCTCATGTAGGAACATTGACACGCTATACTGTCTCACCTGCTCATATAGGAACACTGACACGCTATACTGTCTCACCTGCTCATGTAGGAACACTGGCACACTATACTGTCTCACCTGCTCATGTAAAAACACTGGCAAGCTATACTGTCTCACCTGCTAATATATGAACACTGACATGCTATACTGTCTAAACTGCTCATATAGGAACACTGATACGCTATACTGTCTCAACTGCTCATATAGGACACTGACACGCTATACTGTCTGACCTGCTCATATAGGAACACTGGCACGCTATACTGTCAAACCTGCTCATATAGGAACACTGACATGATATACTGTCCCACCTGCACATATAAGAACACTGACCCGCTATACTGTCTTACATGCTCATATAAGAACACTGACACGCTGTACTTTCTCACCAGCTCATATAGGAAAACAAACACGCTGTACTGTCTCACCTGCTTATATAGGAACACTGACACGCTATACTGTCTCACCTGCTCATATAGAAACACTGACACGCTATACTGTCTCACCTGCTCATATAGGAACATTGACACGCTATACTGTCTCACATGCTCATATAGGAACACTGAAACGCTATACTGTCTCACCTGCTCATGTAGGAACACTGAAACACTATACTGTCTCACCTGCTCATATAGGAACACTGACACGCTATAATGTCTCACCTGCTCATGTAGGAACACTGACAAGCTATACTGTCTCACTTGCTCATATAGGAACACTGATACGTTATACTGTCTCACCTGCTCATATAGGAACACTGACACGCTATACTGTCTCACCTGCTCATGTAGGAACAATGACATGCTATACTGTCTCACCTGCTCATATAGGAACACTGACATGCTATACTGTCTCACTTGCTCATATAGGAACACTGACACGCTATACTGTCTCACTTGCTCATATAGGAACACTGACACGCTATACTGTCTCACCTACTCATGTGGTGTAGGCACACTGACACGCTATACTGTCCCACTTGCTCATATAGGAACACTGACATGCTATACTGTCAAACCTGCTCATATAGGAACATTGACAAGCTATACTGTCTCACCTGCTCATATAGGAACACTGACATGCTATACTGTTTCACCAGTTCATATAGGAACACTGACAGGCTATACTGTCTCACCTGCTCATATAGGAACACTGACACGCTATACTGTCTAACCTGTTCATATAGGAACACTGAAACGCTATACTGTCTCACCTGCTCATATAGGAACACTGACACGCTATACTATCTCGCCTGCTCATATAGGAACACTGACACGCTATACTGTCTTACCTGTTCATATAGGAACACTGACACGCTATAGTGTCTCACCTGCTCATAAAGGAACACTGATATGTTATACTGTCCCACCTGCTCATATAGGAACATTGACAAGCTATACTGTCTCACCTGCTCATATAGGAATACTGATACGCTATACTGTTTCACCAGCTCATATAGGAACACTGACACGCTATACTGTCTCACCTGCTCATATAGGAACACTGACACGCTATACTGTGTAACCTGTTCATATAGGAACACTGACACGCTATAGTATTTCACCTGCACATATAGGAACACTGACACGCTATACTGTCACACCTGCTCATATAGGAATACTGACACGCTATACTGTCTCACCTGCTCATGTAGGAACACTGAAACTCTATACTGTCTCACCTGCTTATATAGGAACACTGACATGATATACGGTCATACCTGCTCATATAGGAACACTGACACGCTATACTGTCTCACCTGCTCATGTAGTGTAGGAACACTGACACGCTATACTGTACCACCTGCTCATATAGGAACAATGACACGCTATACTGTCGCACCTGCTTATATAGGAACACTGACATGATATACTGTCCCTACTGCTCATATAGGAACATTGACACACTACACTGTCTCACCTGCTCACATAGGAACACTGACACGCTATAGTGTCTCACCTGCTCATATAGGAACACTGACACACTATACTGCCCCACCTGCTCATATAGGAACCACTGACATGCTATACTGTCTCACCTGATCATATAGGAACACTGACATGCTATATTGTCTCACCTGCTCATATAGGAACACTGACACGCTATACAGTCCCAACTACTCATATAAGAACACTGACACGCTATACTGTCTCACCTGCTCATATAGGAACACTGAAACGCTATACTGTCTCACCTGCTCATATAGGAACACTGACACGCTATACTGTCTCATCAGCTCATATAGGAACACTGACACGCTATACTGTCTCATCAGCTCATATAGGAACATTGACACGCTATACTGTCTCATCTGCTCATATAGGAACACTGACACGCTATACTGTCTCACCAGCTCATGTAGGAACACTGGCACACTATACTGTCTCACCTGCTCATGTAAAAACACTGGCAAGCTATACTGTCTCACCTGCTAATATATGAACACTGACATGCTATACTGTCTAAACTGCTCATATAGGAACACTGATACGCTATACTGTCTCAACTGCTCATATAGGACACTGACACGCTATACTGTCTGACCTGCTCATATAGGAACATTGGCACGCTATACTTTCAAACCTGCTCATATAGGAACACTGACATGATATACTGTCCCACCTGCTCATATAAGAACACTGACCCGCTATACTGTCTTACATGCTCATATAAGAACACTGACACGCTGTACTTTCTCACCAGCTCATACAGGAAAACAAACACGCTGTACTGTCTCACCTGCTCATATAGGAAACTGACACGCTATACTGTCTCACCTGCTCATATAGAAACACTGACACGCTATACTGTCTCACCTGCTCATATAGGAACATTGACATGCTATACTGTCTCACATGCTCATATATGAACACTGAAACGCTATACTGTCTCACCTGCTCATGTAGGAACACTGAAACGCTATACTGTCTCACCTGCTCATATAGGAACACTGACACGATATAATGTCTCACCTTCTCATGTAGGAACACTGACAAGCTATACTGTCTCACTTGCTCATATAGGAACACTGATACGTTATACTGTCTCACCTGCTCATATAGGAACACTGACACGCTATACTGTCTCACCTGCTCATGTAGGAACAATGACACGCTATACTGTCTCACCTGCTCATATAGGAACACTGACATGCTATACTGTCTCACTTGCTCATATAGGAACACTGACACACTATACTGTCTCACTTGCTCATATAGGAACACTGACACTATACTGTCTCACTTGCTCATATAGGAACACTGACACGCTATACTGTCTCACCTACTCATGTGGTGTAGGAACACTGACACACTATACTGTCCCACCGGCTCATATAGGACCACTGACATGCTATACTGTCAAACCTGCTCATATAGGAACATTGACAAGCTATACTGTCTCACCTGCTCATATAGGAACACTGACATGCTATACTGTTTCACCAGTTCATATAGGAACACTGACAGGCTATACTGTCTCACCTGCTCATATAGGAACACTGACACGCTATACTGTCTAACCTGTTCATATAGGAACACTGAAACGCTATACTGTCTCACCTGCTCATATAGGAACACTGACACGCTATACTGTCTCGCCTGCTCATATAGGAACACTGACACGCTATACTGTCTTACCTGTTCATATAGGAACACTGACACGCTATAGTGTCTCACCTGCTCATATAGGAACACTGACACGCTATACTGTCTCAACTGCTCATGTAAGAACACTGACACGCTATACTGTCTCGCCTGCTCATATAGGAACACTGACACGCTATACTGTCTTACCTGTTCATATAGGAACACTGACACGCTATAGTGTCTCACCTGCTCATAAAGGAACATTGACACGCTATACTGTCTCAACTGCTCATGTAGGAACACTGACATGCTATACTGTCGCACCTGCTCATGTAGGAACACTGAAACACTATACTGTCTCACCTGCTTATATAGGAACACTGACATGCGATAGGGTCTTACCTGCTCATATAGGAACACTGACACGCTATTCTGTCTCACCTGCTCATGTAGTGTAGGAACACTAACACGCTATACTGTCCCACCTACTCATATAGGAACACGGACATGCTATACTGGCCCACCTGCTCATATAGGTACATTGACATGCTATACTGTCTCACCTGCTCATATAGGAACATTGACACGCTATATACTGTCTCACCTACTCAGATGGGAACACTGAAACGCTATACTGTCTAAACTGCTTATATAGGAACACTGACACGCTATACTGTCTGACCTGCTCATATAGGGACACTGACATGCTATACTGTCCCACCTGCTCATATAGGAACACTGACACACTATACTGTCTCACCTGCTCATATAAGTACACTGACACGCTGTACTATCTCACCTGCTCATACAGGAACACTGACACGCTATACTGTCTCACCTGCTCATGTAGGAACACTGGCACACTATACTGTCTCACCTGCTCATGTAAAAACACTGGCAAGCTATACTGTCTCACCTGCTAATATATGAACACTGACATGCTATACTGTCTAAACTGCTCATATAGGAACACTGATACGCTATACTGTCTCAACTGCTCACATAGGACACTGACACGCTATACTGTCTGACCTGCTCATATAGGAACACTGGCACGCTATACTGTCTAACCTGCTCATATAGGAACACTGAAACGCTATACTGTCTCACCTGCTCATGTAGGAACACTGAAACGCTATACTGTCTCACCTGCTCATATAGGAACACTGACACGCTATAATGTCTCACCTGCTCATGTAGGAACACTGACAAGCTATACTGTCTCACTTGCTCATATAGGAACACTGATACGTTATACTGTCTCACCTGCTCATATAGGAACACTGACACGCTATACTGTCTCACCTGCTCATGTAGGAACAATGACACGCTATACTGTCTCACCTGCTCATATAGGAACACTGACATGCTATACTGTCTCACTTGCTCATATAGGAACACTGATACGCTATACTGTCTCACTTACTCATATAGGAACACTGACACGCTATACTGTCTCACCTACTCATGTGGTGTAGGAACACTGACACGCTATACTGTCCCACTTGCTCATATAGGAACACTGACACACTCTACTGTCCCACCTGCTCATATAGGAACACTGACATGCTATACTGTCAAACCTGCTCATATGGGAAAATTGACGAGCTATACTGTCTCACCTGCTCATATAGGAACACTGACATGCTATACTGTTTCACCAGTTCATATAGGAACACTGACAGGCTATACTGTCTCACCTGCTCATATAGGAACACTGACACGCTATACTGTCTAACCTGTTCATATAGGAACACTGAAACGCTATACTGTCTCACCTGCTGATATAGGAACACTGACATGATATACGGTCATACCTGCTCATATAGGAACACTGACACGCTATACTGTCTCACCTGCTCATGTAGTGAAGGAACACTGACACTCTATAATGTCCCACCTGCTCATATAGGAAAACAAACACGCTGTACTGTCTCACCTGCTCATATAGGAAACTGGCACGCTATACTGTCTCACCTGCTCATATAGAAACACTGATACGCTATACTGTCTCACCTGCTCATACAGGAACATTGACACGCTATACTGTCTCACAGGCTCATATAGGAACACTGAAACGCTATACTGTCTCACCTGCTCATGTAGGAACACTGAAACGCTATACTTTCTCACCTGCTCCTATAGGAACACTGACACGCTATAATGTCTCACCTGCTCATGTAGGAACACTGACAAGCTATACTGTCTCACTTGCTCATATAGGAACACTGATACGTTAAACTGTCTCACTTGCTCATATAGGAACACTGACACGCTATACTGTCTCACCTGCTCATGTAGGAACAATGACACGCTATACTGTCTCACCTGCTCATATAGGAACACTGACATGCTATACTGTCTAACTTGCTCATATAGGAACACTGACACGCTATACTGTCTCACTTGCTCATATAGGAACACTGACACGCTATACTGTCTCACCTACTCATGTGGTGTAGGAACACTGATACGCTATACTGTCCCACTTGCTCATAAAGGAACATTGACAAGCTATACTGTCTCACCTGCTCATATAGGAACACTGACATGCTATACTGTTTCACCAGTTCATATAGGAACACTGACAGGCTATACTGTCTCACCTGCTCATATAGGAACACTGACACGCTATACTGTCTAACCTGTTCATATAGGAACACTGAAACGCTATACTGTCTCACCTGCTCATGTAGTGAAGGAACACTGACACTCTATAATGTCCCACCTGCTCATATAGGAACAATGACACGCTATACTGTCGCACCTGCTCATATAGGAACACTGACATGCTATACTGTCTCACCTGCTCATATAGGAACACTGACATGCTATACTGTCTCACCTGCACATATAGGAACACTGACACACTATACAGTCCCACCTACACATATAAGAACACTGACACGCTATACTGTCTCACCTGCTCATATAGGAACACTGAAACGCTATACTGTCTCACCTGCTCATATAGGAACACTGACACGCTATACTGTTTCATCAGCCCATGTAGGAACATTGACACGCTATACTGTCTCACCTGCTCATAAAGGAACACTGACACGCTATACTGTCTCACCTGCTCATGTATGAACACTGACACGCTATACTGTCTCACCTACTCATGTAAAAACACTGGCATGCTATACTGTCTCACCTGCTAACATATGAACACTGGCATGCTATACTGTCTAAACTGCTCATATAGGAACACTGACACGCTATACTGTCCAACCTGCTCATATAGGAACACTGACACGCTATACTGTCTGACCTGCTCATATAGGAACACTGGCACGCTATACTGTCAAACCTGCTCATATAGGAACACTGACACGCTATACTGTCTGACCTGCTCATATAGGAACACTGGCACGCTATACTGTCTAACCTGCTCATATAGGAACACTGACATGCTATACTGTCCAACCTGCTCATATAGGTACACTGATAAGCTATACTGTCTTACATGCTCATATAAGAACACTGACACGCTGTACTTTCTCACCTGCTCATATAGGAAAACTAACACGCTGTACTGTCTCACCTGCTCATATAGGAAACTGACACGCTATACTGTCTCACCTGCTCATATAGAAACACTGACACGCTATACTGTCTCACCTACTCATATAGGAACAGTGACACGCTATACTGTCTCACCTGCTCATATAGGAACACTGACACGCTATACTGTATCACCTGCTCATGTAGGAATACTGGCACACTATACTGTCTCACCTGCTCATGTAAAAACACTGGCAAGCTATACTGTCTCACCTGCTAATATATGAACACTGACATGCTATACTGTCTAAACTGCTCATATAGGAACACTGATACGCTATACTGTCTCAACTGCTCACATAGGACACTGATACGCTATACTGTCTGACCTGCTCATATAGGAACACTGGCACGCTATACTGTCTAACCTGCTCATATAGGAACACTGAAACGCTATACTGTCTCACCTGCTCATGTAGGAACACTGAAACGCTATACTGTCTCACCTGCTCATATAGGAACACTGACACGCTATAATGTCTCACCTGCTCATGTAGGAACACTGACAAGCTATACTGTCTCACTTGCTCATATAGGAACACTGATACGTTATACTGTCTCACCTGCTCATATAGGAACACTGACACGCTATACTGTCTCACCTGCTCATGTAGGAACAATGACACGATATACTGTCTCACCTACTCATATAGGAACACTGACATGCTATACTGTCTCACTTGCTCATATAGGAACACTGATACGCTATACTGTCTCACCTACTCATATAGGAACACTGACACGCTATACTGTCTCACCTACTCATGTGGTGTAGGAACACTGACACGCTATACTGTCCCACTTGCTCATATAGGAACACTGACACACTCTACTGTCCCACCTGCTCATATAGGAACACTGACATGCTATACTGTCAAACCTGCTCATATGGGAAAATTGACGAGCTATACTGTCTCACCTGCTCTTATAGGAACACTGACATGCTATACTGTTTCACCAGTTCATATAGGAACACTGACAGGCTATACTGTCTCACCTGCTCATATAGGAACACTGACACGCTATACTGTCTAACCTGTTCATATAGGAACACTGAAACGCTATACTGTCTCACCTGCTGATATAGGAACACTGACACGATATACGGTCATACCTGCTCATATAGGAACACTGACACGCTATACTGTCTCACCTGCTCATGTAGTGAAGGAACACTGACACTCTATAATGTCCCACCTGCTCATATAGGAAAACAAACACGCTGTACTGTCTCACCTGCTCATATAGGAAACTGGCACGCTATACTGTCTCACCTGCTCATATAGAAACACTGACACGCTATACTGTCTCACCTGCTCATATAGGAACATTGACACGCTATACTGTCTCACAGGCTCATATAGGAACACTGAAACGCTATACTGTCTCACCTGCTCATGTAGGAACACTGAAACGCTATACTGTCTCACCTGCTCCTATAGGAACACTGACACGCTATAATGTCTCACCTGCTCATGTAGGAACACTGACAAGCTATACTGTCTCACTTGCTCATATAGGAACACTGATACGTTAAACTGTCTCACTTGCTCATATAGGAACACTGACACGCTATACTGTCTCACCTGCTCATGTAGGAACAATGACACGCTATACTGTCTCACCTGCTCATATAGGAACACTGACATGCTATACTGTCTAACTTGCTCATATAGGAACACTGACACGCTATACTGTCTCACTTGCTCATATAGGAACACTGACACGCTATACTGTCTCACCTACTCATGTGGTGTAGGAACACTGATACGCTATACTGTCCCACTTGCTCATAAAGGAACATTGACAAGCTATACTGTCTCACCTGCTCATATAGGAACACTGACATGCTATACTGTTTCACCAGTTCATATAGGAACACTGACAGGCTATACTGTCTCACCTGCTCATATAGGAACACTGACACGCTATACTGTCTAACCTGTTCATATAGGAACACTGAAACGCTATACTGTCTCACCTGCTCATGTAGTGAAGGAACACTGACACTCTATAATGTCCCACCTGCTCATATAGGAACAATGACACGCTATACTGTCGCACCTGCTCATATAGGAACACTGACATGCTATACTGTCTCACCTGCTCATATAGGAACACTGACATGCTATACTGTCTCACCTGCACATATAGGAACACTGACACACTATACAGTCCCACCTACACATATAAGAACACTGACACGCTATACTGTCTCACCTGCTCATATAGGAACACTGAAACACTATACTGTCTCACCTGCTCATATAGGAACACTGACACGCTATACTGTTTCATCAGCCCATGTAGGAACATTGACACGCTATACTGTCTCACCTGCTCATAAAGGAACACTGACACGCTATACTGTCTCACCTGCTCATGTATGAACACTGACACGCTATACTGTCTCACCTACTCATGTAAAAACACTGGCATGCTATACTGTCTCACCTGCTAATATATGAACACTGGCATGCTATACTGTCTAAACTGCTCATATAGGAACACTGACACGCTATACTGTCCAACCTGCTCATATAGGAACACTGACACGCTATACTGTCTGACCTGCTCATATAGGAACACTGGCACGCTATACTGTCAAACCTGCTCATATATGAACACTGACACGCTATACTGTCTGACCTGCTCATATAGGAACTCTGGCATGCTATACTGTCTAACCTGCTCATATAGGAACACTGACATGCTATACTGTCCAACCTGCTCATATAGGAACACTGATAAGCTATACTGTCTTACATGCTCATATAAGAACACTGACACGCTGTACTTTCTCACCTGCTCATATAGGAAAACTAACACGCTGTACTGTCTCACCTGCTCATATAGGAAACTGACACGCTATACTGTCTCACCTGCTCATATAGAAACACTGACACGCTATACTGTCTCACCTACTCATATAGGAACAGTGACACGCTATACTGTCTCACCTGCTCATATAGGAACACTGACACGCTATACTGTATCACCTGCTCATGTAGGAATACTGACACGCTATACTGTCTCACCTGCTCATGTACGGTCACAGACACGCTATACTGTATCACCTGCTAATATATGAACACTGACATGCTACACTGTCTCACCTGCTCATATAGGAACACTGACATGCTATACTGTCTCACCTGCTCATAAAGGAACACTGACACGCTATACTGTCCCACCTGCTCGTATATGAACACTGTCACGCTATACTGTCTCACCTGCTCATATAGGAACACTGACACGCTATACTGTCTCACCCGCTCATATAGGAACACTGACACGCTATACTGTCTCACCTGCTCATGTAGGAACACTGACACGCTATACTGTCTCACCTGCTCATGTAGGAACACTGAAACGCTATACTGTCTAACCTGTTCATATAGGAACACTGAAACTCTATACTGTGTCACCTGCTTATATAGTGTAGGAACACTGACACACTATACTGTCCCACCTGCACATATAGGAACAATGACACACTATACTGTCGCACCTGCTCATATAGGAACACTGACATACTATACTGTCCCACCTGCTCATATAGGAACATTGACACAATACACTGTCTCACCTGCTCACATAGGAACACTGACACGCTATAGTGACTCACCTGCTCATATAGGAACACTGACACGCTATACTGTCCCACCTGCTCATATAGGAACCAATGACATGCTATACTGTCTCACCTGCTCATATAGGAACACTGACATGCTATACTGTCTCACCTGCTCATATAGGAACACTGACACGCTATACTGTCTCACCTGCTCATATAGGAACACTGAAACGCTATACTGTCTCACCTGCTCATATAGGAACACTGACACGCTATACTGTCTCATCAGCTCATGAAGGAACATTAACACGCTATACTGTCTCACCTGCTCATATAGGAACACTGACATTCTATACTGTCTCACCTGCTCATGTAGGAACACTGACACGCTATACTGTCTCACCTGCTCATGTAAACACACTGGCAAGCTATACTGTCTCACCTGCTAATATATGAATACTGACATGCTATACTCTCTAAACTGCTCATATAGGAACACTGACACGCTATACTGTCCAACCTGCTCATATAGGAACACTGACACGATATACTGTCTAACCTGCTCATATAGGAACACTGACATGCTATACTGTCCCACCTGCTCATATAGGAACACTGACACGCTGTACTTTCTCACTTCCTCATATAGGAAAACTAACACGCTGTACTGTCTCACCTGCTAATATATGAACACTGACTAGTTATACTGTCTCACCTGCTTATACAGGAAAACGGACATGCTATACTGTCTCACCTGCTCATATAGGAACACTGACACGCTATACTGTCCCACCTGCTCGTATATATGAACACTGTCACGCTATACTGTCTCACCTGCTCATATAGGAACACTGACACACTATACTGTCTCACCTGCTCATATAGGAACACTGACACCCTATACTGTCTCACCTGGTCGTATATGAACACTGAAACGCTATACAGTCTCACCTGCTCATACAGGAAAACTGACAGGCTATAGTGTCCCTCCTGCTCATATAGGAATACTGACAAGCTACACCATCTTACCTGCTCATATAGGAACACTGACACGCTATACTGTCCCATCTGCTCGTATAGGAACAGAGACACGCTATACTGTCTCACCTGCTCATATAGGAACACTGACACGTTATACTGTCTCACCTGCTCATATAGGAACACTAACAAGCTATACTGTCTCACCTTCTCATATACGAACACTGACACGCTACACTGTCTCACCTGCTCATATAATAACACAGACACCCCTATACTGTCTCACCTGCTCATATAGGAACACTGACACGCTATAGTGTCTCACCTGCTTATATAGTAATACTGACACGCTATACTGTCTTACCTGCTCATATAGGGACACTGACACGCTATACTGTCCAACCTGCTCATATAGGATCACTGAAACGCTATACTTTCTTACCTGCTCATATAGGAACACTGACACGCTATACTGTCTCACCTGCTCATATAGGAACACTGACACGCTATACTGTCTCACCTGCTCATATACGAACACTGATACGCTGTACTGTCTCACCTGCTCATTAAGGAACACTGACACGCTATACTGTCCCACCTGCTCATTTAGGAACACTGACAAGATACACTTTCTCACCTGCTCATATAGGAACACTAACATGCTGTACTGTCTCACCTGCTCATATAGGAACACTGACACGCTGTACTGTCTCACCTGCTCATTTATGAACACTGACACGCTTTACTGTCTCACCTGCTCATATAGGTACACAGACACTCTATACTTTCTCACCTGCACATATAGGAACACTGACACGCTATAGTGTCTCACCTGCTTATATAGTAACACTGACAGGCTATATTGTCTCACCTGCTCATATAGGAACACTTACACGCTATACTGTCCAACCTGCTCATATAGGAACACTGGCATGCTATACTGTCTCACCTGCTTATATAGGAACACTGACACGCTATACTGTCTCACCTGCTCATATAGGAACACTGACACACAATACTGTCTCACCTGCTTCTATAGGAAAAGTGACATGCTATACTGTCTCACCTGCTCGTATAGGAACACTGAAACACTATACTTTCTTACCTGCTCATATAGGAACACTGACACGCTATACTGTCTCACCTGCTCATATAGGAACACTGACACGCTATACTGTCTCACCTGCTCACATAGGAACACTGACAAGATACACTTTCTCACCTGCTCATATAGGAATACTGACACGCTATACTGTCCCACCTGCTCATATAGGAACACTGACACACTATACTGTCTCACCTGCTCATATAGGTACACTGACAAACTATACTGTCTCACCTGCTCATGTAAAAACACTGAAAAGCTATACTGTCTCACCTGCTCATATAGAAACACTGACACGCTATACTGTCCCACCTGCTCATATAGGAACACTGACAAGATACACTTTCTCACCTGCTCATATAGGAACACTGACACGCTGCACTGTATCACCTGCTCATTTATGAACACTGGCACGCTTTACTGTCTCACCTGCTCATATAGGAACACTGACACGCTATACTGTCTCACCTGCTCATATTGGAACACTGACACGCTATACTGTCTCACCTGCTCATATAGGAACACTGACATGCTATACTGTCTCACCTGCTCTTATAGGAACACTGACACACTATACTGTCTCACCTGCTTATATAGGAACACTGACACACTATACTGTCTCACCTGCTCATGTAAAAACACTGAAAAGCTATACTGTCTCACATGCTCATATAGAAACACTGACACGCTATAATGTTTCACCTGCTCATGTAGGAACACTGACACGCTATACTGTCTCACCTGCTCAGATAGCAACACTGACACGCTATACTGTCTCACCTGCTCATATAGGAACACTGACACGCTATACTGTCTCAACTGCTCATGTAGTGTAGGAACACTGACACGCTATACTGTCCCACCTGCTTATATAGGTACACTGACACGCTATACTGTCTCACCTGCTCATATAGGAACACTGACATGCTATACTGTCTCACCTGCTCATATAGGAACACTGACACGCTATACTGTCTCACCTGCTTATATAGGAACACTGACACACTATACTGTCTCACCTGCTCATGTAAAAACACTGAAAAGCTATACTGTCTCACATGCTCATATAGAAACACTGACACGCTATACTGTCTCACCTGCTCATGCAGGAACACTGACACGCTATACTGTCTCACCCGCTCATATAGGAACACTGACATGCTATACTGTCTCAGCTGCTCATGTAGGAACACTGACACGCTATACTGTCTCACCTGCTAATGTAGAAACACTGACACACTGTACTGTCTCACCTGCTCACATAGGAACACTGAAACGCTACACTGTCCCACCTGCTCATATAGGAACACTGACATGCTATACTGTCCCACCTGCTCGTATAGGAACATTGACACAATATACTGTCTTACCTGCTCACATAGGAACACTGACACGCTATACTGTCTCACCTGCTCATATAGGAACACTGACACGCTATATTGTCTCACCTGCTCATATAGAAACACTGACACGCTATACTGTCTCACCTGCTCATGTAGTGTAGGAACACTGACACACTATACTGCCCCAACTGCTCATATAGGAACAATGACATGCTATACTGTCTCACCTGCTCATATAGAAACACTGACATGCTATACTGTCCCACCTGCTCATATAGGAACATTGAGACGCTATACTGTCTCACCTGCTCACATAGGAACACTGACACGCTATATACTGTCTCACCTCGTCATATAGGAACACTGTTACGTTATACTGTCTCACCTGCTCATATAGGAAAACTGACACGCTATACTGTCTCACCAGCTCATATAGGAATACTGACACAATATACTGTCTCACCTGCTCATATAGGAACACTGACATGCTATACTGTCTCACCTGCTCATATAGGAACACTGACACGCTATACTGTCTCACCTGCTCATTTGGTGTAGGAACACTGACACGCTATATTGTCCAAACTGCTCAATAAGGAACACTGACACGCTATACTGTCTCACCTGCTCATATAGGAACACTGACATGCTATACTGTCCCACCTGCTCATATAGGAACACTGACACGCTACACAGTCCCACCGGCTCATACAAGAACACTGACACGCTATAAAGTCTCACATGCTCATATAGGAACACTGAAACGCTATACTGTCTCACCTGCTCTTATAAGGAACACTGACACGCTATACTGTCTCATCTGCTCATGTAGGAACACTGACATGCTATACTGTCTCACCTGCTCATGTAGGAACACTGACACGCTATACTGTTTCACGTGCTCATGTACCAACACTGACACGCTTTACTGTCTCACCTGCTCATATAGGAACACTGACACGCTATACTGTCTCACCTGCTCATATAGTAACACAGACACGCTATACTTTCTCACCTGCTCATATAGGAACACTGACACGCTATATTGTCTCACCTGCTTATATAGTAACACTGACACGCTATACTGTCTCACCTGCTCATGTAGGAACACTTACACGCTATACTGTCCAACCTGCTCATATAGGAACACTGGCATGCTATACTGTCTCACCTGCTTATATGGGAACACTGACACGCTATACTGTCTCACCTGCTCATATAGAAACACTGACATGCTATACTGTCCCACCTGCTCATATAGGAACATTGAGACGCTATACTGTCTCACCTGCTCACATAGGAACACTGACACGCTATATACTGTCTCACCTCGTCATATAGGAACACTGTTACGTTATACTGTCTCACCTGCTCATATAGGAAAACTGACACGCTATACTGTCTCACCTGCTCATATAGGAATACTGACACAATACTGTCTCACCTGCTCATATAGGAACACTGACATGCTATACTGTCTCACCTGCTCATATAGGAACACTGACACGCTATACTGTCTCACCTGCTCAGTTGGTGTAGGAACACTGACACGCTATATTGTCCAAACTGCTCAATAAGGAACACTGACACGCTATACTGTCTCACCTGCTCATATAGGAACACTGACATGCTATACTGTCCCACCTGCTCATATAGGAACACTGACACGCTACACAGTCCCACCGGCTCATACAAGAACACTGACACGCTATAAAGTCTCACATGCTCATATAGGAACACTGAAACGCTATACTGTCTCACCTGCTCTTATAAGGAACACTGACACGCTATACTGTCTCAACTGCTCATGTAGGAACACTGACATGCTATACTGTCTCACCTGCTCATGTAGGAACACTGACACGCTATACTGTCTCACGTGCTCATGTACCAACACTGACACACTATACTGTCTCACCTGCTCATGTAGGAACACTGACACGATATACCGTCTCACCTGCTCATTTATGAACACTGACACGCTTTACTGTCTCACCTGCTCATATAGGAACACTGACACGCTATACTGTCTCACCTGCTCATATAGTAACACAGACACGCTATACTTTCTCACCTGCTCATATAGGAACACTGACACGCTATATTGTCTCACCTGCTTATATAGTAACACTGACACGCTATACTGTCTCACCTGCTCATGTAGGAACACTTACACGCTATACTGTCCAACCTGCTCATATAGGAACACTGGCATGCTATACTGTCTCACCTGCTTATAGAGGAACACTGACACGCTATACTGTCTCACCTGCTCATATAGGAACACTGACACACAATACTGTCTCACCTGCTTCTATAGGAAAAGTAATATGCTATACTGTCTCACCTGCTCATATAGGAACACTGAAACGCTATACTTTCTTACCTGCTCATATAGGAACACTGACATGCTATACTGTCTCACCTGCTCATATAGGAACACTGACATGCTATACTGTCTCACCTGCTCATATAGGAACACTGACAAGATACACTTTCTCACCTGCTCATATAGGAACAATGACACACTATACTGTCGCACCTGCTCATATAAGGAACACTGACATACTATACTGTCCCACCTGCTCATATAGGAACATTGACACAATACACTGTATCACCTGCTCACATAGGAACACTGACACGCTATAGTGACTCACCTGCTCATATAGGAACACTGACACGCTATACTGTCCAACCTGCTCATATAGGAACACTGGCATGCTATACTGTCTCACCTGCTTATATAGGAACACTGACACGCTATACTGTCTCACCTGCTCATATAGGAACACTGACACACAATACTGTCTCACCTGCTTATATAGGAAAAGTAATATGCTATACTGTCTCACCTGCTCATATAGGAACACTGACACGCTATACTGTCTCACCTGCTCATATAGGAACACTGACATGCTATACTGTCTCACCTGCTCATATAGGAACACTGACACACTATACTGTCTCACCTGCTTATATAGGAACACTGACACACTATACTGTCTCACCTGCTCATGTAAAAACACTGAAAAGCTATACTGTCTCACATGCTCATATAGAAACACTGACACGCTATAATGTTTCACCTGCTCATGTAGGAACACTGACACGCTATACTGTCTCACCTGCTCAGATAGCAACACTGACACGCTATACTGTCTCACCTGCTCATATAGGAACACTGACAAACTATACTGTCTCACCTGCTCATGTAAAAACACTGAAAAGCTATACTGTCTCACCTGCTCATATAGAAACACTGACACGCTATACTGTCCCACCTGCTCATATAGGAACACTGACAAGATACACTTTCTCACCTGCTCATATAGGAACACTGACACGCTGTACTGTATCACCTGCTCATTTATGAACACTGACACGCTTTACTGTCTCACCTGCTCATATAGGAACACTGACACGCTATACTGTCTCACCTGCTCATATAGGAACACTGACATGCTATACTGTCTCACCTGCTCATATAGGAACACTGACACACTATAATGGTTCACCTGCTCGTGTAGGAACACTGACATGCTATACTGTCCCACCTGCTCATATAGGAACACTGACACGCTACACAGTCCCACCTGCTCATATAGGAACACTGACACGCTACACAGTCCCACCGGCTCATACAAGAACACTGACACGCTATAAAGTCTCACATGCTCATATAGGAACACTGAAACGCTATACTGTCTCACCTGCTCTTATAAGGAACACTGACACGCTATACTGTCTCATCTGCTCATGTAGGAACACTGACATGCTATACTGTCTCACCTGCTCATGTAGGAACACTGACACGCTATACTGTCTCACGTGCTCATGTACCAACACTGACACACTATACTGTCTCACCTGCTCATGTAGGAACACTGACACAATATACCGTCTCACCTGCTCATTTATGAACACTGACACGCTTTACTGTCTCACCTGCTCATATAGGAACACTGACACGCTATACTGTCTCACCTGCTCATATAGTAACACAGACACGCTATACTTTCTCACCTGCTCATATAGGAACACTCACACGCTATATTGTCTCACCTGCTTATATAGTAACACTGACACGCTATACTGTCTCACCTGCTCCTGTAGGAACACTGGCATGCTATACTGTCTCACCTGCTTATAGAGGAACACTGACACGCTATACTGTCTCACCTGCTCATATAGGAACACTGACACACAATACTGTCTCACCTGCTTCTATAGGAAAAGTAATATGCTATACTGTCTCACCTGCTCATATAGGAACACTGACACGCTATACTGTCTCACGTGCTCATGTACCAACACTGACACACTATACTGTCTCACCTGCTCATGTAGGAACACTGACACAATATACCGTCTCACCTGCTCATGTAGGAACACTGACACGCTGTACTGTCTCACCTGCTCATTTATGAACACTGACACGCTTTACTGTCTCACCTGCTCATATAGGAACACTGACACGCTATACTGTCTCACCTGCTCATATAGTAACACAGACACGCTATACTTTCTCACCTGCTCATATAGGAACACTGACACGCTATAGTGTCTCACCTGCTTATATAGTAACACTGACAGGCTATACTGTCTCACCTGCTCATATAGGAACACTGACACGCTATACTATCTCACCTGCTTCTATAGGAAAAGTGACACGCTATACTGTCTCACCTGCTCATATAGGAACACTGAAACGCTATACTTTCTTACCTGCTCATATAGGAACACTGACACGCTATACTGTCTCACCTGCTCATATAGTAACACTGACATACTATACTGTCTCACCTGCTCATATAGGAACACTGACACACTATACTGTCTCACCTGCTTATATAAGAACACTGACACACTATACTGTCTCACCTGCTCATGTAAAAACACTGAAAAGCTATACTGTCTCACATGCTCATATAGAAACACTGACACGCTATACTGTCTCACCTGCTCATGCAGGAACACTGACACGCTATACTGTCTCACCCGCTCATATAGGAACACTGACATACTATACTGTCTCAGCTGCTCATGTAGGAACACTGACACGCTATACTGTCTCACCTGCTAATGTAGAAACACTGACACACTATACTGTCTCACCTGCTCACATAGGAACACTGAAACGCTACACTGTCCCACCTGCTCATATAGGAACATTGACACAATATACTGTCTCACCTGCTCATGTAGTGTAGGAACACTGACACGCTATACTGCCCCAACTGCTCATATAGGAACAATGACATGCTATACTGTCTCACCTGCTCATATAGGAACACTGACACACTATACTGTCTCACCTGCTCATATAGGAACACTGACACGCTATACTGTCTCACCTGCTCATGTAGTGTAGGAACACTGACACGCTATACTGCCCCAACTGTTGATATGGGAACAATGACATGCTATACTGTCTCACCTGCTCATATAGGAACATTGACACGCTATACTGCCTCACCTGCTCACATAGGAATACTGACACGTTATATACTGTCTCACCTCGTCATATAGGAACACTGTTACGCTATACTGTCTCACCTGCTCATATAGGAAAACTGACACGCTATACTGTCTCACCTGCTCATATAGGAATACTGACACAATATACTGTCTCACCTGCTCATATAGGAACACTGACTTGCTATACTGTCTCACCTGCTCATATAGGAACACTGACACGCTATACTGTTTCACCTGCTCATTTAGTGTAGGAACACTGGCACGCTATATTGTCCAAACTGCTCAATAAGGAACACTGACACGCTATACTGTCTCACCTGCTCATATAGGAACACTGACACGCTATACTGTCTCACCTGCTCTTATAAGGAACACTGACACGATATACTGTCTCACCTGCTCATATAGGAACACTAACACGCTATACTGTCTCACCTGCTCATATAGGAACACTGACACGCTATACTGTCTCACCTGCTCATTTAGTGTAGGAACACTGACACGCTATATTGTCCAAACTGCTCAATAAGGAACACTGACACGCTATACTGTCTCACCTGCTCATATAGGAACACTGACACGCTATACTGTTTCACCTGCTCATTTAGTGTAGGAACACTGGCACGCTATATTGTCCAAACTGCTCAATAAGGAACACTGACACGCTATACTGTCTCACCTGCTCATATAGGAACACTGACACGCTATACTGTCTCACCTGCTCATTTAGTGTAGGAACACTGACACGCTATATTGTCCAAACTGCTCAATAAGGAACACTGACACGCTATACTGTCTCACCTGCTCATATAGGAACACTGACACGCTATACTGTCTCACCTGCTCATTTAGTGTAGGAACACTGACACGCTATATTGTCCAAACTGCTCAATAAGGAACACTGACACGCTATACTGTCTCACCTGCTCATATAGGAACACTGACACGCTATACTGTCTCACCTGCTCTTATAAGGAACACTGACACGCTATACTGTCTCATCTGCTCATGTAGGAACACTGACATGCTATACTGTCTCACCTGCTCATGTAGGAACACTGACACGCTATACTGTCTCACGTGCTCATGTACCAACACTGACACACTATACTGTCTCACCTGCTCATGTAGGAACACTGACACAATATACCGTCTCACCTGCTCATGTAGGAACACTGACACGCTGTACTGTCTCACCTGCTCATATAGGAACACTGACACGCTATACTGTCTCACCTGCTCATATAGTAACACAGACACGCTATACTTTCTCACCTGCTCATATAGGAACACTGACACGCTATAGTGTCTCACCTGCTTATATAGTAACACTGACAGGCTATACTGTCTCACCTGCTCATATAGGAACACTTACACGCTATACTGTCCAACCTGCTCATATAGGAACACTGGCATGCTATACTGTCTCACCTGCTTATATAGGAACACTGACACGCTATACTGTCTCACCTGCTCATATAGGAACACTGACACACAATACTGTCTCACCTGCTTCTATAGGAAAAGTGACATGCTATACTGTCTCGCCTGCTCATATAGGAACACTGAAACGCTATACTTTCTTACCTGCTCATATAGGAACACTGACACGCTATACTGTCTCACCTGCTCATATAGGAACACTGACACGCTATACTGTCTCACCTGCTCATATAGGAACACTGACAAGATACACTTTCTCACCTGCTCATATAGGAATACTGACACGCTATACTGTCCCACCTGCTCATATAGGAACACTGACACACTATACTGTCTCACCTGCTCATATAGGAACACTGACAAACTATACTGTCTCACCTGCTCATGTAAAAACACTGAAAAGCTATACTGTCTCACCTGCTCATATAGAAACACTGACACGCTATACTGTCCCACCTGCTCATATAGGAACACTGACAAGATACACTTTCTCACCTGCTCATAAAGGAACACTGACACGCTGTACTGTATCACCTGCTCATTTATGAACACTGACACGCTTTACTGTCTCACCTGCTCATATAGGAACACTGACACGCTATACTGTCTCACCTGCTCATATAGGAACACTGACATGCTATACTGTCTCACCTGCTCATATAGGAACACTGACACACTATACTGTCTCACCTGCTTATATAGGAACACTGACACACTATACTGTCTCACATGCTCATATAGAAACACTGACACGCTATAATGTTTCACCTGCTCATGTAGGAACACTGACACGCTATACTGTCTCACCTGCTCATATAGGAACACTGATACGCTATACTGTCTCAACTGCTCATGTAGTGTAGGAACACTGACACGCTATACTGTCCCACCTGCTTATATAGGAACACTGACACGCTATACTGTCTCACCTGCTCATATAAGAATACTGACATGCTATACTGTCTCACCTGCTCATATAGGAACACTGACACACTATGCTGTCTCACCTGCTTATATAGGAACACTGACACACTATACTGTCTCACCTGCTCATGTAAAAACACTGAAAAGCTATACTGTCTCACATGCTCATATAGAAACACTGACACGCTACACTGTCTCACCTGCTCATGCAGGAACACTGACATGCTATACTGTCTCAGCTGATCATGTAGGAACACTGACACGCTATACTGTCTCACCTGCTAATGTAGAAACACTGACACACTATACTGTCTCACCTGCTCACATAGGAACACTGAAACGCTACACTGTCCCACCTGCTCATATAGGAACACTGACATGCTATACTGTCTCACCTGCTCATATAGGAACACTGACACGCTATACTGTCTCACCTGCTCATATAGGAACACTGACAAGATACACTTTCTCACCTGCTCATATAGTAACACACACACGCTATACTTTCTTACCTGCTCATATAGGAACACTGACACGCTATAGTGTCTCACCTGCTTATATAGTAACACTGACAGGCTATACTGTCTCACCTGCTCATATAGGAACACTGGCATGCTATACTGTCTCACCTGCTTATATAGGAACACTGACACGCTATACTGTCTCACCTGCTCATATAGGAACACTGACACACTATACTGTCTCACCTGCTTCTATAGGAAAACTGACATGCTATACTGTCTCACCTGCTCATATAGGAACACTGAAACGCTATACTTTCTTACCTGCTCATATAGGAACACTGACACGCTATACTGTCTCACCTGCTCATATAGGAACACTGACACGCTATACTGTCTCACCTGCTCATATAGGAACACTGACAAGATACACTTTCTCACCTGCTCATATAGGAACACTGACACGCTATACTGTCCCACCTGCTCATATAGGAACACTGACACACTATACTGTCTCACCTGCTCATATAGGAACACTAACACACTATACTGTCTCACCTGCTTATGTAAAAACACTGAAAAGCTATACTGTCTCACCTGCTCATATAGGAACACTAACACACTATACTGTCTCACCTGCTTATGTAAAAACACTGAAAATATATACTGTCCCACCTGCTCATATAGGAACACTGACATGCTATACTGTCCCACCTGCTCATATAGGAACACTGACATGCTATACTGTCCCACCTGCTCATATAGGAACATTGACACAATATACTGTCTCACCTGTTCACATAGGAACACTGACACACTATACTGTCTCACCTGCTCATATAGGAACACTGACACGCTATACTGTCTCACCTGCTCATATAGGAACACTGACATGCTATACTGTCTCACCTGCTCATATAGGAACACTGACACGCTATACTGTCTCACCTGCTCATATAGGAACACTGACATGCTATACTGTCCCACCTGCTCATGTAGTGTAGGAACACTGACACGCTATACTGTCTCACCTGCTCATATAGGAACACTGACATGCTACACTGTCTAGCTTGCTCATATAGGAACATTGACAAGCTATACTGTCTCACCTGCTCATATAGGAACACTGACATGCTACACTGTCTAGCTTGCTCATATAGGAACACTGACACGCTATACTGTCTCACCTGCTCATATAGGAACACTGACATGCTATACTGTCCCACCTGCTCATGTAGTGTAGGAACACTGACAGGCTATACTGTCCCAACTGCTCATATAGGAACAATGACATGCTATACTGTCTCACCTGCTCATATAGGAACACTGACATGCTATACTGTCCCACCTGCTCATATAGGAACATTGACACGCTATACTGTCTCACCTGCTCACATAGGAACACTGACACGCTATATACTGTCTCACCTCGTCATATAGGAACACTGTTACGCTATACTGTCTCACCTGCTCATATAGGAACACTGACACGCTATACTGTCTCACCTGCTCATATAGGAACACTGACACGATATACTGTCTCACCTGCTCATATAGGAACACTGACACGATATACTGTCTCGCCTGCTCATATAGGAACACTGACACGCTATACTGTCTCACCTGCTCATTTAGTGTAGGAACACTAACACGCTATACTGTCCAAACTGCTCAATAAGGAGCACTGACACGCTACACAGTCCCACCGGGTCATATAAGAACACTGACACGCTATAGTGTCTCACATGCTCATATAGGAACACTGAAACGCTATACTGTCTCACCTGCTCTTATAAGGAACACTGACACGCTATACTGTCTCACCTGCTCATGTAGGAACACTGACACGCTATACTGTCTCACGTGCTCATGTACCAACACTGACACGCTATACTGTCTCACCTGCTCATGTAGGAACACTGACACGATATACCGTCTCACCTGCTCATGTAGGAACACTGACATGCTATACTGTCTCACCTGATCATATAGGAACACTGACATGCTATACTCCCTCACCTGCTCATATAGGAACACTGACATGCTATACAGTCTCACCTGCTCATATTTGGAACACTGACACGCAATACTTTCTCACCTGCTCATATAGGAACACTGACACGCCATAGTGTCTCACCTGCTCATATAGGAACACTGACATGCTATAATGTCTCACCTGCTCATGTAGGAACACTGACATGCTATACTGACTCACCTGCTCATATAGGAACACTGACATGCTATACTGTCTCACCTGCTCATATAGGAACACTGACACACTATACTATCTCACCTGCTTCTATAGGAAAGCTGACATGCTATACTGTCTCACCTGCTCATATGGGAACACTGAAACGCTATACTTTCTTACCTGCTCATATAGGAACACTGACACGCTATACTGTCTCACCTGCTCATATAGGAACACTGACACGCTATACTGTCTCACCTGCTTATATAGGAACACTGACACGCTGTACTGTCTCACCTGCTTATTAAGGAACACTGACACGCTATACTGTCCCACCTGCTCATATAGGAACACTGACAAGATACACATTCTCACCTGCTCATATAGGAACACTGACATGCTGTACTGTCTCACCTGCTCATATAGGAACACTGACACGCTATACTGTCTCACCTGCTGATTTATGAACACTGACATGCTTTACTGTCTCACCTGCTCATATAGGAACACTGACACGCTATACTGTCTCATCTGCTCATATAGGAACACTGACATGCTATACTGTCTCACCTGCTCATATAGTAACACTGACACACTATGTTGTCTCACCTGCTCATATAGGAACACTGACACGCTATACTGTCTCACCTGCTCATATAGGAACACTGACATGCTATACTGTCTCACCTGCTCATATAGTAACACTGGCACGCTATATTGTCTCACCTGCTCATATAGGAAAACTGACACACTATACTGTCTCACCTGCTCATGTAAAAACACTGAAAAGCTATACTGTCTCACCTGCTTATATAGAAACACTGACACGCTATAATGTCTCACCTGCTCACATAGGAACACTGACACGCTATACTGTCTCACCTGCTCATATAGGAACACTGACATCCTATACTGTCTCACCTGCTCATATAGGAACACTGACACGCTATACTGTCTCACCTGCTCATACAGGAACACTGACACGCTATACTGTCTCACCTGCTCTTATAGGAACATTGACACACTATACTGTCTCACCTGCTCATATAGGAACACTGGCACGCTATACTGTCTCACCTGCTCATATAGGAACACTGACCTGCTATACTGTCTCACCTGCTCATATAGGAACACTGGCACGCTATACTGTCTCACCTGCTCATATAGGAACACTGACCTGCTATACTGTCTCACCTGCTCATATAGTAACACTGGCATACAGTTCCTGCACACACATGTATATAACACACAGTGACATATAACTATATAACTATACAGGATGCATGACACCGTGAGAACACAGGCAGAATACTATTTCCATACATAGTTATCATATGCATATAAAGGATGTATGTATTAGCAGGAGTCCAGCAATCCCCGGAACACACTTACACATGAATGAGCTGCTGGTTACACACACTCAGACCAATGAATGAAGGGACGCTCACACACAGGACTGAATGAGATGCAAATTACACACTGACACACAGAACACAAAATGAATGAAGCCCGTGTCACAGATTCAGTAGTGTAATGACACACACACACAACATACAGTAGTGTAATAACACATACTCACCATACAGTAGTCTATTAACATAAACTGTGCACACCATACTGTAGTGATCAGCTGTGTTATGACACACATAAGACATATACTAGTGATCCCACACACACACACACACACACACACACACACACACACCATACAGTAGTGAAATCAGAAGTGTAGTGACACACATACATCATACAGTAGTGATATCACACACACACACACACACACATACAGCAGTGTAATAACATATACTGTATACACCACACGGTAGTGATATCTCACACACACACATACAGCAGTTTATTAACATATACTGTATACACCACACAGTAGTGAGCGGTAATGCAAACGCACACACATACATTACACAGTAGTGAGCAGTGGTAGTGTAATGACATATACACATACACCATATAGTAGTGATAGCACACTATAGAGTTGTGAGCAGTTGTGATATCACACACACACAAACACACACACACCAGACAATACTGATAAGACATACACCATATAATAGTGAACAATAGTGTAATGACAGACACCATATAATAGTGATATCACACGCACGCACCATAAGGTAGTGATAATAGAATAGTGATATCACACAACAGTGTAATGTACCACATACATACAGTACACAGTGATAATACACACACAGCATACAGCATGACACACATGCAAAAACACACACACACACACACACACACACACACAGTATACAGTAATGACACACACAGTGTATATGAGAGGGAGGCACACAAAACACACACAGTGTATAGGAGAGGGAGGCACACACACACACACACACACAGTATATAGTGTAGATGACACACACACACACACACACACACACACACACACACACACATTGTATAGGAGAAGGAGGCACACAACACACACACGCACAGTGTATAGGAGATGACAGACAGACACAGACACACACACACACACACATACATACACAAAGTGTATAGGAGAGGGAGGCACACAACCAGTGTATAGGAGATGACACACACACACACACACACACAGTGTATAGGAGATGACACACACACACACACACACACTCACACACAGTGTATAGGAGAGGGAGGCACACAGCACACACACACAGTGTATAGGGGAGGGAGGCGCACACACACACACACACACACACACACACACACACACAGTGTATAGGGGAAGGAGGCACACACACAGTGTATAGGAGATGACACACAGTCTATAGGAGATGACACACAGTGTATAGGAGATGACACACAGTGTATAGGAGAGGGAGGCACACAGCACACACACAGTGTATAGGAGAGGACACACACACACAATGTATAGGGATGACACACACAGTGCATTCAAGATGACACACACACCACACACACTAATGACACACACAGTGCATAGGAGAGGGAGGCACACAGCATACAGTAATGACACACAGTGTATAGGAGATGACACACACACAGCATACAGTAATGACACAGTGTAAAGGAGATGACACACACACAGTGTATAGGAGATGACACACACAGTATACAGTATAGTGTAGATGACACACAGCAGTGTATAGGAGGGGGAGGCACACAGCACACACACAGCATACAGTAATGACACACAGTGTATAGGAGGGAGGCACACAGCACACACACACAGCAGCTCATAAATCAGAATGAGACAGAGACCCGCAATGCACCCTTACCCCCCCACTCACACACACAGCCCTCCCCTCCCCCATCCTGCCCCCCACCCGCACATACACACAGGGGAGATTGGGGGGCTGGGGAAGGGGGTGATGGAGGGAGGCACAGCTTACACTCCTCAGCTCCTGGGTCCGGTCCTTCATGCTTCCTGCGGCGGGGAGTCAGCACCGTGTCCCCCTCCTCTCTCACTGCGTGCCGGTGACAGGGGAGCCCCGGGCGGCGCACACTCACAGGGGAAGGCTGCTGCGGGCGGGCGCAGGGAGGCTGCGGGCGGGCGCACGGAGCGGGCGGGCGGCTCGGGGGATGCTGCTGCTCTGGTGCTGATGCAGCAGGCGGCGAGGAGGATGCGGGAGAAAGAGACAGAGAGGGGAGCCAGTGCGCAGGCGCGGAGTGCAGGGGCCGCGGGGCATGACGGGAGCTGTAGTCTCTCACACACAGCTGTATAGCTACAACCATGGTATATACAGTAACAGTGTGTGTGTGTGTGTGTGTGTGTGTGTGTGTGTGTGTGTGTGTGTGTGTGTGTGTGTGTGTGTGTGTGTGTGTGTGTGTTATTTTTATATATATATATGCCAAAGGCACAGCCCATGCCTGATATATACCTGCACATGTCTGTATATCTAGGTGTTTATGTGATTGATCCCCCCTATGTTCTTTCCCCCATTTCCTCCCCTTCTTTTCCCATTAGCACCCATCTCCCACATGTTTTTACCCCTGTTCCCCCTGTCTCCCCATGCTCATCCCTCTTTACTCCCATCTCCCCATGTTCTTCCCCCTTTCCTCCCATCTCCAACATGTTCTTCCCCCTTTCCTCCCATCTCCAACATGTTCTTCCCCCTTTCCTCCCATCTCCAACATGTTCTTCACCCTTATCTCCCATCTCCCCATGTTCTTCCCCCTTTCCTCCCATCTCCAACATGTTCTTCACCATTATCTCCCATCTCCCCATGTTCTTCCCCCTTTCCTCCCATCTCCAACATGTTCTTCACCCTTATCTCCCATCTCCCCATGTTCTTCCCCCTTTCCTCCCATCTCCAACATGTTCTTCACCCTTATCTCCCATCTCCCCATGTTCTTCCCCCTTTCCTCCCATCTCCAATATGTTCTTCACCTTTCCTCCCATCTCCAACATGTTCTTCACCCTTTCCACCCATCTCCAACATGTTCATTCCCCTTTCCTCCCATCTCCAATATGTTCTTCACCCGTATCTCCCATCTCCCCATGTTCTTCCCCCTTTCCTCCCATCTCCAACATGTTCTTCCCCCTTTCCTCCCATCTCCAACATGTTCTTTCCCCTTTCCTCCCATCTCTAACATGTTCTTCACCCGTATCTACCATCTCCCCATGTTCTTCCCCTTTTCCTCCCATCTCCAACATGTTCTTCACCTTTCCTCCCATCTCCAACATGTTCTTCCCCCTTTCCTCCCATCTCCAACATGTTCTTTCCCCTTTCCTCCCATCTCCAACATGTTCTTCACCCGTATCTCCCATCTCCCCATGTTCTTTCCCCCTTTCCTCCCATCTCCAACATGTTCTTCCCCCTTTCCTCCCATCTCTAACATGTTCTTCACCCGTATCTACCATCTCCCCATGTTCTTCCCCCTTTCCTCCCATCTCCAACATGTTCTTCACCTTTCCTCCCATCTCCAACATGTTCTTCCCCCTTTCCTCCCATCTCCAACATGTTCTTTCCCCTTTCCTCCCATCTCCAACATGTTCTTCACCCGTATCTCCCATCTCCCCATGTTCTTTCCCCTTTCCCCCCATCTCCAACATGTTCTTCACCCGTATCTCCCATCTCCCCATGTTCTTCCCCCTTTCCTCCCATCTCCAACATGTTCTTCCCCCTTTCCTTCCATCTCCAACATGTTCTTTCCCCTTTCCTCCCATCTCCAACATGTTCTTCACCCGTATCTCCCATCTCCCCATGTTCTTCCCCCTTTCCTCCCATCTCCAACATGTTCTTCCCCCTTTCCTCCCATCTCCAACATGTTCTTTCCCCTTTCCTCCCATCTCCAACATGTTCTTTACCCGTATCTCCCATCTCCCCATGTTCTTCCCCCTTTCCTCCCATCTCCAACATGTTCTTCACCTTTCCTCCCATCTCCAACATGTTCTTCCCCCTTTCCTCCCATCTCCAACATGTTCTTCCCCCTTTCCTCCCATCTCCAACATGTTCTTCACCCTTATCTCCCATCTCCAACATGTTCTTCACCCTTATCTCCCATCTCCCCATGTTCTTCCCCCTTTCCTCCCATCTCCTACATGTTCTTCACCTGTCCTCCCATCTCCCCCATGTCCCTCCCCTTTCCTCCCATCTCCTTCCCCCTTTTCTTCCATCTCCCCATGTTCTTCCCTTTTTTTTAAAAAAAATTGCGTATTCTTTATTGAAAATTTTAATACAGAAAAAGAAAACAATAACAAAACAGAACAATACAATACAGACATTGAACAGAAACAATTACATTACGTCATCCACCACTCAGTTATACAGCCAATTTCCAGAACTGGCAATGCAAGTTATCGTAGCCCAATATACTTGTATGTGTATATATGTGCACATCTCTGCGAAGGGATATGTTACCATGTTCTTCCCTTTCCTCCCAGCTCCCCATGTTTTTCCCCCTTTCCATCCATCTCCCCATGTTCTTCCTTTTTCTCCCATCTCCCCATGTTCTTTCTCCTTTCTCCCCTTGTTCCTCTCCTTTCCACCCCTCTCCATCCTCCTTTTCTTCCATCTCCCCCATGTTCTTCCCTTTCCTCCCATCTCCCCATGTTCTTCCCCATTTTTTTCCATCTCGCCATGTTCTTTCCTTTTTCTCCCATCTCCCCATGTTCTTCCCCCTTTTCTCCCATCTTCCCCATCTTCTTCCCATATCCTCCCGTCTCACCCATGTTTTTCCCCGTTATCTCCCATCTCTCCCATGTTCTTCTCCCTTTTCTCCCACCTCCCACAAGTTCTTCCCCCTTTCCTCCCATCTCCCCCATGTTCTTCACCTTTCCTCCAATCTCCCACATGTTCTCTCCCATTTTTTCCCTTCTCCCCCATGTTCCCTTTTCCACCCTGCTCCCCATGTTCCTCCCCTTTCCTCACATCTCCCCATGTTTTCCCCCCTTTTCTTCCATCTCACCATGTTCTTCCTTTTTCTCCCATCTCTCCATGTTTTTCCCCATTTTCTCCCATCTCCCCCGTGTTCTACCCCTTTCCTCCCTTCTCCCACATGTTCCTCCCCTTTCCTCCCATCCGCAGCCCCCTTTTCTTCCATCTCCCCCATGTTCTTCCCTTTCCTCCCATCTCCCCATTATGGTGGCCAATCCCGGGATCAGGATCGGCGGGATCCCGGGATTTAGGGCCAAAAACTGGCCTGGATTCAATCCCGGGATTGGAAGGTCCAATCCTGGGGATTGAGGGATCAGCGTTGAGCGTCCACAGGATGCTCAGACGCTGCCCGGCTTCCTCCTTCCTTTTTCTCCCATCTCCCCCATGTTCTTCCACCTTTTCTCCCATCTCCCCATGATCTTCCCATATCCTCCTGTCTCACACGTTTTTCCCCATTATCTCCAATCTCCCCATGTTCTTCTCGCTTTTCTCCCATCTCCCACAAGTTCTTCCCCCTTTCCTCCCATCTCCCCATGTTCTTCACCTTTTCTCCGATCTCCCACATGTTCTTCACCATTTTTTCCCCTTCTGCCCCATTTTTTCCCCTTCTCCCCTGTTTTCCCCTTTCTACCCATCTCCCCATGTTCCTTTCCTTTCCTCCCATCTCCCCATGTTCTTCCCCCTTTTCTCCATCTCCCCACATTCTTCCCCCTTTTCTCCCATCTCCCCCATGTTCTTCCCATATCCTCCCGTCTCACCCATGTTTTCCCCCTTATCTCCCTAATTTGAGTCTGCAAGCAACCGGGTTGATAATTTTGATGAAGGGGCATGTACCTGGGTGCGAACTTCATAGATGGTACCCATAAGCAAAGATTGCATGTAGAGAGCCAGACTCTGGGCTGGATGTAATGATGTCCGAGATCGCCGGAGGAGCGAGATGCTGCCCGATCTCAGACTTTTTTTTTAAAGGGACAATCACAAGGCATGGTTTGACCTTGTAAGTGATTGCCCCTTTAAAAAAAACGCCCAAGATCAGCCGGCATCTCGCACCTCCGGCGATCTCGGACATCATTACATCCGGCTCTCTGTCTCCGACTTTGGGCACAGCTCTTCGTTTCCAAAGATTTTATATTGAACTGATGATTTCTTTAAAGTCACATGGACCTCCTTCCAAATCTTTGCAACCTCTTAAAGAGAAGAACTCGCAGCTGGTACATTAAATACAGGAGGCGATTGAAATTCTGGAACTCTAAGATGATGACTGAAGACTATAAAAAAAAAATGAGGTGGCCTCTGAAGACGTATGATAGGAGTTGTTGTGGGCAAACTCTGCCAAGGGTAGAAGTTTTACTCAGTCATCTGAAGAAGAGGAAATATACAAACAAAGGAAAGCTTCTAGGTCTTGAGTCACATGTTCAGTTTGTCCATCACTCTGGGGATGATAAACTGTTAAGAATTTTAGTTTAATCTGTAGATAAGAGCAGAGCAACCTCCAGAACTTTGCAACAAACTGTGCTGCTCTATCAAAGATGATTTCAGTTGTAAACCCATGGAGATGAAAGTCGTGGAACAGAGAGAAGACCAATTAAAGGAACTAAAGGAACAAAATGTGGTATTTTTGAAAAGAGGTCAATCGATTAACCAGACTATATTGTAACCTTTAGAAACTGGAAGGGTAGTCACAAAATCCACCTAAATGTGAGTCCACGGTTTTGTTGGAGTAGACAGAGAATGTAGAGGCCCAACTGGGGCTTTGTGAGAGACTTTGTGTTGGGCACACGTCACACATAGATAAAGGCTTGAATATTGGATCTCATTGAAGGCCACCAGTAAAACCTCTTAATAAATTCATTTGTTTTCTAAGCTCCAGTGTGTCCATAAAATTGGGAGGCATGAGCCCATTGTATAAGTTTCTTACACATGTCTGTTTTTACAAAAATTTTCCAAGAGGGGGAGTAGAAGAAAGTCGAGTGAAAGCAAAGACTGTTGGATTAAGCTGAGGAATCTGTTCTGTGGAAACAGATTCTTCTTCTGCACATATACAGTAGATCAAGACAAAGCACCCGCCTTTGAGATCCTGGTTGAAAAGATCATTTGAAATTGAAAAGTGAGAAGAATAATGCCCATCTGGTTTTCCTAGGAGACAGACACTGCACAGTTTTTAGAAACAGAATACTTTTATGATCCGTGTACAGGACCGGCCCGAGACTATTTTTTATGGTAAGCGAATATAGATTTTGGCGCCCCTCACTTTGAATATGTGGGAGGAGATACAACGGGTTGGGCATCAATTGGTGCATAAACCTGTAAATTGTGAAAGTTTGGGCTGTGAGGGTGGGTGTTATTATAACATGTCAATCAATCATAATACACTGCTCAAAAAAATAAAGGGAACACTAAAATAACACATCCTAGATCTGAATGAATTAAATATTCTTATTAAATACTTTGTTCTTTACATAGTTGAATGTGCTGACAACAAAATCACACAAAAATTATCAATGGAAATCAAATTTATTAACCCACGGAGGTCTGGATTTGGAGTCACACTCAAAATTACAGTGGAAAAACACACTACAGGCTGATCCAACTTTGATGTAATGTCCTTAAAACAAGTCAAAATGAGGATCAGTAGTGTGTGTGGCCTCCGTGTGCCTGTATGACCTCCCTACAACGCCTGGGCATGCTCCTGATAAGGTGGTGGATGGTTTCCTGAGGGATCTCCTCCCATACCTGGACTAAAGCATCCGCCAACTCCTGGACAGTCTGTGGTGCAACGTGGCGTTGGTGGATGGAGCGAGACATGATGTCCCAGATGTGCTCAATTGGATTCAGGTGTGGGGAATGGGCGGGCCAGTCCATAGCATCAATGCCTTCATCTTGCAGGAACTGCTGACACACTCCAGCCACATGAGGTCTAGCATTGTCTTGCATTAGGAGGAACCCGGGGCCAACCGCACCAGCATATGGTCTCACAAGGGGTCTGAGGATCTCATCTCGGTACCTAATGGCAGTCAGGCTACCTCTGGCCCACTGCCAAACCGGTCATGCTGGAGGATGTTGCAGGCAGCAGAACGTTCTCATTGGCGTCTCCAGACTCTGTCACGTCTGTCACATGTGCTCAGTGAGAACCTGCTTTCATCTGTGAAGATCACAGGGCACCAGTGGCGAATTTGCCAATCTTGGTGTTCTCTGGCAAATGCCAAATGTCCTGCACGGTGTTGGGCTGTAAGCACAACCCCCACTTGTGGACGTCGGGCCCTCATACCACCCTCATGGAGTCTGTTTCTGATAGTTTGAGTAGACACATGCACATTTGTGGCTTGCTGGAGGTCATTTTGCAGGGCTCTGGCAGTGCTCCTCCTGTTCCTCCTTGCACAAAGGCGGAGGTAGCGGTCCTGCTGCTGGGTTGTTGCCCTCCTACGGCCTCCTCCACGTCTCCTGATGTACTGGCCTGTCTCCTGGTAGCGCCTCCATGCTCTGGACACTACGCTGACAGACACAGCAAACCTTCATGCTACAGCTCGCATTGATGTGCCATCCTGGATGAGCTGCACTACCTGAGCCACTTGTGTGTGTTGTAGACTCCGTCTCATGCTACCACTAGAGTGAAAGCACCGCCAGCTTTCAAAAGTGACCAAAACATCAGCCAGAAAGCATAGGAGCTGAGAAGTGGTCTGTGGTCACTACCTGCAGAACAACTCCTTTATTGGGGGTGTCTTGCTAATTGCCGATAATTTCCACCTGTTGTCTACTCCATTTGCACAACAGCATGTGAAATTGATATTCAATCAGTGTTGCTTCCTAAGTGGACAGTTTGATTTCACAGAAGTGTGATTGACTTGGAGTTACATTGTGTTGTTTAAGTGTTCCCTTTATTTCATCAGGAAAGCCAAGAAAAGAGCTATGTGCAGCCAGGGCCAAACTGGGGCTGAAAAAGCTTCTAGCTCCTCGCACAGAGTCCTCTCCGGCGACAGGAGAGAGAGAGGAGGTATAGGGAAAGATGAGAGAGAAGGAATAGGGGAAACAAGAGACTGAAAGGAAGAATATTAAGAGATGTAAGAGAGAAGGAAAATGGCGAGTGTAGGAATAGGGGGAGAGGGGAGAGAGAGGAGGAATAGAGGGTCATGGCAGAGAGAGGAGGATTAGGGGGAGACGTGAGAAAAAGAGGAGGTATAGGGAGAAATGGGAAAGAGGAGGAATACAGGGAAACAGGAGAAAGAAAGTAGAAATGCAGAGAGATGGGAGAGAGAGGAGGAATATGGAGGAGATATGGGGAGACAGGAGATAGAGAGGAATAGGGGGAAATGGCAGAGAGAGGGGAGGGATAGGGGAAGATGGGTAAGAGAGAGAGGAGGAATAGAAGGAAATGGCAGAGAGAGACAGGCGGAAAAGGAATGGGGGAAATGTCCACCAACACCTAGACCAAGGTTCACGGTCATGGGTGGTGGTAGAATAGGGAAGAGAAGGTTGTTTGAGGGAATCAGAGATGAGAGGAAATATAGAAGAGAAGCATATCAAAGGTAGTCACATCAGGTCCATACTTGACAGGGCAGATGAAGTTGTCGGAGGGAGTCAGGGATGCAGGGGAATATATGGAAAATAAGATTGTCAGAGGGAGTTATGGTCAGAGATAGAAAGAGGGTGTATAGGGAAGATAAGGTTGTCTGAGGGAGTGACGGTCAGGGATGGAGGTATAGGGAAGAGGAAGTTGTCAGAGTAAGTCAGTGATGGGAGGTATTGGAAAGATAAGGTCGTCGGACGAAGGCACGATCAGGGATGGGGAGGTTTAGGTAAGATACAGTTGTCAGAGGGAAGTATGATCAGGATTGAGGTCAATAGGGAAAAGAAGTCTGTCAGAGGGAGTGAATGTAAGAGATGGGAGGAATAGTGAAGATTAAGTTTTCATTATGGCAGTCAGAGCTCCTCCTATGAGTAATTACATCTGACTATACAGCACTCTCAGATGGTCAACTCCCTATCCCCCCACAAATCAGTATGTCTCCCTCCCCTCCTCTCCATAACAAGCCGCCACAGTCCCGTTACTCCTTCTCCTCCATCGTTTCTTCCCACCTGCTCCACTCTTTTTCAGTGCCTCTTCCAGCATGACAGCATGGGCAGGTCCTGCACAGCGCCGTACTGCTCCAGGCAGGAACAGACCAAGCAAAGTCTGGCCGCACACACCCTCAGGGCAGAGGGCCATCGCTTGGGGGATGACCAAGGGCGTCGTAGACTCTGCACCATCTTCCACCATCGTGAAGGTTGAGGAGGACAGGAGCTGTGTGTGAAGGGGAGGGAGGGAAGATGCGCACACAGGTCCACAGTCAGACAATGAAGCCCCGGGGTGACGGCAAAGTTGCGGAGGTGAATGAGCCCACAGAGATGTTCAAAAGGGCACTGGTATATGAGAGAATGCTACCACAACTCCAGAGTTGAGGTAGGCAGCATCCTCTCAGTATGGTTGCCAAACCACACCCCCTCTGTCTCCATGGCTGTTTGCACTCTCCGTCCTGTGGCGCTCTACTCAGCTGCGTACCTGGCGTAATGGTCGGGCCAGCTCTGTCCGTGTATATGGTAATCAGGTTATGTGCACATTCTAGGAGATCCCGCCATAAAACTGGGTTTTGAAGAATGGCGGTGAGTTTATTCTCATCTATAGGATAGTTTTTCTTGGCTTGTAAGAATTTTTTTTTTAAAGAACCCGTAGGGATGGAGATGGAGCTTGTTGTTCTCAGATCTTTGGGAGAGTACTGCCCCTGCCCCTTCAGAGGAGGAAGGCTTGGTTGGTGTCAGGTTGTTTCAACACAGGAGCCAAAAGGAAGAATTGCTTAAGGAATCAGAAAGCAGATTTAGCTTCTGGAGGTCATTGTGCAGGATTAGCACCTTTTCGAGTGAGAACTGTGATAAGCTCCACTAAAGTTGAAAAGCCTTGAATAAATTTACAAAATAGTTTGCAAAACCTAAATATCCCTGGGTGGTGGTCAGTGTTGTCGGTTCGGTCCAGAATAATGTGGTTTGAACTTTCTCATGGTCCATTTGAAGACCTGAACTATTAATTGTATACACTAAGAAGGAAATGGATGGAACTCCGAAGATCTATTTCTCAAGCTTGCAAAATAGATTATTTCTGCTCAGCCTCTAGAAAACTTCTTTAACTTGAGTCCGGTGAGACAGAGGGTCTTGAGAAACGATAAGGATATCATTAAGATAGACAACAACAGAATGATAAAGAAGATCCTGGAATATTAAATTGACAAAATGTTGAAAGACAGCAGGGGCATTGCTTAATCCGAATGGCATCACTAGACAGTGTCGGACTGGGGCATGAAGGGCCCACTGGGGGAATGCAGTGGTAGGGGCCCATGTTTAGGGGTGTGGCATTTCTCCAGAGGGGGGGTGTCCAGCCTCCACAGAGGCTTGGCTAACCATTAGAGAGTGCATAGTCTGGGCCCCTTGATATATTTTTATAGTAAAAACTGCATGATAATGTACCAGATTAATAACAGCAATGCGCTGTAGAAAATACACCATAGTCCTGTGCAGTATAAGGTAACACATGTAATGTTTAATTCAAGTGCACAGTCTGGAACCTTGACCCCTAGAGGGGAAGGTGCCCCCCCCACCCACCCACCCACCGGCAGTAGGGCCCACCGGTGGTTTCCCCTGTGGGCCAGGCCAACACTGTCACTAGATATTCACAGTGCCCATCTCTGGTATTGAATGCAGTCTTCCACTCGTTTCCTTCTCTTATACAAATCAAGTTATAGGCCCCTCTGAGATCTCGCTTGGTAAAAATGGTTGAGCCTTTAACTCAGTTGAGGTAAAGGATATCGGTTCTCTATTGTGATGTTATTGAGACCTCTGTAATCTATACAGGGAGGAAGCCCACCATCTTTTTTTTTTTTTAACAAAGAAGAATCCTGCTCCAGAAAGGGAAGAGGGAGGATGGAGGAATCCTTTCTCCAAGTTCTCTTTGATGTAGGCAGACATGGCAGCAGTTTCAGGTATAGTACAACCCTGAGGAGGTGTCTTCCCTAGTATTAAATCTATAGGATAATCCCATTCACCGTGAGGCAAGAGGGTATCTGCACCTTGTTTACTGAAGACATTCAATGATTCAAATAAGAGTGACACTGCCTAGGTAGCTTCCCTGGGTTTGGAGCTTCAGAAGAACAGAAAGGAATTACATTCTCAAGACAGCTATGAGCACAGGGCCTAATTCAGACCTCATCACAGTAGCAAATTTGTTCTCTAATGGGCAAAATCATGTGCACTGCTGTGGGGGGGCAGATGTAACATGTGCAGAGAGAGTTGGATTTGGGTGGTTATATTGTTTCTGTGCAGGGTAAATACTGACTGCTTTAGTTTTATACTGCAATTTAGATTTCAGTTTGAACACACCCCACCTAAATCTAACTCTCTCTGCACATGTTATATCTGACCCCCCCCCCCTTTAGTGAAATGGTTTTGCCCAGTAGAGAATACATTTGCTGCTGCGATCAGGTCTGAATTAGGCCCATAGTCTTTTCCCCATGACAGGACTTGCATAGCAGCCCTGTTGATTTGGGGATTATGTTTCTGCAACCATGGAAGGCCCAGAACTATGGTGTGAGTTGCCTTGGGAATTATCAGCAAGGAGATTCCCTCAGAATGAAGAGCACCAACAAGGAGTTTAAGCGGGTTTGTCTTCAGAGTCACAGCACCGTGAGGAATAGGACTGCCATTTACTGCCGACAAGGATATAGTTTGAGGTAATTTTGAAGTAGAAATCTGATTGTGAAGAACATATTCAGAAGAGTGGAGGAGGTAAATCAATCTTGGAATGTATCAGTGTTACGTCACTAATAGAGTCCAGTTTACATAGTAGACTGTAGACTAGGAATGACCGTTTCCCGATAATTTAGGACGTAAATTCAGAACATGACCAGCATCTCCACAGTAGAGGCATAGGATGGCTCGATGGTGTCTTGGCAGAAAGACAGAATCTATTAATTTGCTTAGGTTCGTCTACTGGAGGAGAGAGACTTGGATGAGGAGAAGAGGGACAATAACTGAATCTCTCAACTTTATTGTTCTCCAAGGTTCGCTCTCTGAGGCGTAAGTCAATTTTATTACAAAGAAATATTAAGTCTTTTAATTTTTCTGGAAGGCCCCGAGTAACAACTGTTACTCGTGTTTTATTTTTTCAGATAGTCCATTTCAAAAAGTGTCTATGAGAGCCTCTTTGTTCCACTGCAGTTCTGAAGCAAGAGTTTGGAATTGTATGATATATTGCCCGACTGATTTGCTATCTTGGTGTAATCTTATGATATCAATGTAGGATGAAGTGGACTTCCCAGATTCATCAAAACTCTTGCAAAAGAAGGCTACAAAAACAGAATATTTGAACAGCAGTGCACTGGATCTCTCCCAAAGAGGTGATACCCAATCTAGGTCTACAGCAGTTAGCAAGCATACAACATACGCTACGCCCATATCGTCAGTAGGAAAGTTAGCAGGCTGTATAGTGCATATTGCACTAATTAAAAAACCCACGGCATAACGTGCCATCAAACCTGTTCAGTGTAGGGAGATATAAACGAGAAGCTGATATTGGCGGGGAAGCGCCCATAGCACTGAAAGAGGCACTCTCGGGATGGGATGAAGCCTGAACCACCGAGATGTTAGTCTGTAGGTTGTCTTGGCGAGAAGTAAGTTCCCACAGACACTGTGCCAGTTGTCAATATATTGACTCCAAACCCGCAAGACGATTTGCTACATTTTACGCAAAGTCTTTACCTAGCACACCACTGACAGTCAGGTCCATGGGGCCAATGCAAACTGTTCCGTTTGTCTGTGTACCCGACCTGGATTCCTGGTCTGGGCTGGAGTTTGATATAAGCTTTGGAAAACTGGATGGTCTAATGTAGTTTCTGCTCATGGACTAGGAAGTAATTAGGATAGTCTGTGTGTAGCTGGTAGGATGAAGAGTAGCTGCTAGTATTCATAGGCACTGGAGGAGCAGCCAAAGTCCAAAGGAGAACTGAAGGACTGATATACATTGCTGGAGATAGTATGAAGAACCGGACTGTACACTTCAGTATAATGGTGCAGGAAATAGAACCAGAATGCAGAGGTCACTGGAATGCGGGAGTCACTGAATTGGAACCAGGATGCAGGAGAGACCAGAATGGAACCAGAATGCAGAAGACACCAGAATGGAATCAGAATCCATGAGGAACCGGTATGCAGTAGTCACTGGAATGGACCGGAATGCAGGCAACATCGTATTGGAATTGGAATGCAGGAGTCACTAGAATGGAACTGGAATACAGGAGCCAGTACTGCAACAAGGTAGTAATGCACTTTAAGTGTCTAGGCAAGGAAAAGTGCAGGAGCTCACAGGCAGCGTCTTAAGAGGATAAAAGCCAACATTGCATTAGCACCGTGTGTCTCACAAGGAAGTACTTATATACCGCTGGCTGGCCAAGGATTGGCTTTGTGCATCATGTGATCGCAATCTGGTTTACTGTTGGTGTTTGGCTGATCACCTGACTCAGACTGTTACGGCTGCCTCCAGCAGCTGGTGCTGAAGAAGAGACTGTAACCGATAGCCTGTGAGCAACATGGGAGCCGTGATGAGATGCAGACACTGTAGCACAGAGGTTCTCAAACTCGGTCCTCGGGGGCACACACAGTGCATGTTTTGCAGGTAACCCAGCAGGTGCACAGGTGTATTAATTACTCACTGACACATTTTAAAAGGTCCACAGGTGGAGCTAATTATTTCACTTGCGATTCTGTGAGGAGACCTGCAAAACATGCACTGTGTGTGCCCCCGAGGACCGAGTTTGAGAACCTCTGATGTAGCAAGATGAACGTGAGATGCAGACACTGTAGCAGGATGAACGGTGCTGCATAATCCAGGTGACTTTCCGTGGACCTGGGACACGGAGCGAGAACACAGTTGAGTGACCCGGTGACTGAGCAAAACAGTGCAATTTGTGATATACTGTATATGGCCTTAACCAGTAAGTACTGTACACAGATGCACTTTACCTCTTCTTCAGTTCTATCTGCTGGGTGTAAGTCTCAGTATATGGCCTTACCCAGTAGGTACTGAGATGCACACTACCTCTTCTCCTGTTCTGTCTGTTGGGTATAAGTCTCAGTATTTGGGCACATTCAGTTTGTATAGAAGTGCGCAATACTTCTCATTTTCCGATCTTATTTACCAGTTATAGTGATGCACACTACCTCTTCTCCTGTTCTGTCTATTGGGTGTAAGTCTCGGTATCTGGTCTCATTCAGTAGGTATAGAGGTGTACACTACCTCTTCTCCTGTTCTGTCTATTGGGTGTAAGTCTCGGTATCTGGTCTCATTCAGTAGGTATAGAGGTGTACACTACCTCTTCTCCTGTTCTGTCTATTGGGTGTAAGTCTCGGTATCTGGTCTCATTCAGTAGGTATAGAGGTGCACACTACCTCTTCTCCTGTTCTGTCTATTGGGTGTAAGTCTCGGTATCTGGTCTCATTCTGTAGGTATAGAGGTGCACACTACCTCTTCTCCTGTTCTGTCTATTGGGTGTAAGTCTCGGTATCTGGTCTCATTCTGTAGGTATAGAGGTGCACACTACCTCTTCTGTCTATTGGGTGTAAGTCTCGGTATCTGGTCTCATTCTGTAGGTATAGAGGTGCACACTACCTCCTCTGTTCTGTCTATTGGGTGTAAGTCTCGGTATCTGGTCTCATTCAGTAGGTATAGAGGTGCACACTACCTCTTCTCCTGTTCTGTCTATTGGGTGTAAGTCTCGGTATCTGGTCTCATTCAGTAGGTATAGAGGAGCACACTACCTCTTCTCCTGTTCTGTCTATTGGGTGTAAGTCTCGGTATCTGGTCTCATTCTGTAGGTATAGAGGTGCACACTACCTCTTCTCCTGTTCTGTCTATTGGGTGTAAGTCTCGGTATCTGGTCTCATTCTGTAGGTATAGAGGTGCACACTACCTCTTCTGTTCTGTCTATTGGGTGTAAGTCTCGGTATCTGGTCTCATACTGTAGGTATAGAGGTGCACACTACCTCCTCTGTTCTGTCTATTGGGTGTAAGTCTCGGTATCTGGTCTCATTCAGTAGGTATAAAGGTGCACACTACCTCTTCTGTTCTGTCTATTGGGTATAAGTCTCGGTATCTGGTCTCATTCTGTAGGTATAGAGGTGCACACTACATCTTCTGTTCTGCTATTGGGTGTAAGTCTCGGTATCTCGTCTTATTCAGTAAGTATAGAGGAGCACACTACCTCTTCTCCTGTTCTGTCTATTGGGTGTAAGTCTCGGTATCTGGTCTCATTCAGTAGGTATAGAGGTGCACACTACCTCTTCTTCTGTTCTGTCTATTGGGTGTAAGTCTTGGTATCTGGTCTCATTCAGTAGGTATAGAGGTGTACACTACCTATTCTGTTCTATCTTTTGGGTGTAAGTCTCGGTATCTGGTCTCATTCAGTAGGTATAGAGGAGCATACTACTTCTTCTGTTCTGTCTATTGGGTGTAAGTCTCGGTATCTGGTCTCATTCAGTAGGTATAGAGGTGCACACTACCTCTTCTGTTCTGTCTATTGGGTGTAAGTCTCGGTATCTGGTCTCATTCAGTAGGTATAGAGGAGCACACTACCTCTTCTGTTCTGTCTATTGGGTGTAAGTCTCGGTATCTGGTCTCATTCAGTAGGTATAGAGGAGCACACTACCTCTTCTCCTGTTCTGTCTATTGGGTGTAAGTCTTGGTATCTGGTCTCATTCAGTAGGTATAAAGGTGCACACTACATCTTCTTCTGTTCTGTCTATTGGGTGTAAGTCTCGGTATCTGGTCTCATTCAGTAGGTATAGAGGTGAACACTACCTCTTCTGATCTGTCTATTGGGTGTAAGTCTCGGTATCTGGTCTCATTCAGTAGGTATAAAGGTGCACACTACCTCTTCTGTTCTGTCTATTGGGTGTAAGTCTCGGTATCTGGTCTCATTCAGTAGGTATAGAGGTGTACACTACCTCTTCTGTTCTGTCTATTGGGTGTAAGTCTCGGTATCTGGTCTCATTCAGTAGGTATAGAGGAGCACACTACCTCTTCTGTTCTGTCTATTGGGTGTAAGTCTCGGTATCTGGTCTCATTCAGTAGGTATAAAGGTGCACACTACATCTTCTTCTGTTCTGTCTATTGGGTGTAAGTCTCGGTATCTGGTCTCATTCAGTAGGTATGAGGTGCACACTACCTCTTCTCCTGTTCTGTCTATTGGGTGTAAGTCTCAGTATCTGATCTCATTTAGTAGGTATAGAGGTGCACACTACCTCTTCTGTTCTGTCTATTGGGTGTAAGTCTCGGTATCTGGTCTCATTCAGTAGGTATAAAGGTGTACACTACATCTTCTTCTATTCTGTCTATTGGGTGTAAGTCTCGGTATCTGGTCTCATTCAGTAGGTATAGAGGTGCACACTACCTCTTCTCCTGTTCTGTCTATTGGGTGTAAGTCTCAGTATCTGGTCTCATTCAGTAGGTATAGAGGAGCACACTACCTCTTCTGTTCTGTCTATTGGGTGTAAGTCTCGATATCTGGTCTCATTCAGTAGGTATAGAGGTGCACACTACCTCTTCTGTTCTATCTATTGGGTGTAAGTCTCGGTATCTGGTCTTATTCAGTAGGTATAGAGGAGCACACTACATCTTCTGTTCTGTCTATTGGGTATAAGTCTCGGTATCTGGTCTCATTTAGTAGGTAAAGAGGTGCACACTACCTCTTCTGTTCTGTCTATTGGGTGTAAGTCTCTGCATCTGGTCTTATTCAGTAAGTATAGAGGAGCACACTACCTCTTCTGTTCTGTCTATTGGGTGTAAGTCTCGGTATCTGGTCTCATTAGTAGGTATAGAGGTGCACACTACCTCTTCTGTTCTGTCTATTGGGTGTAAGTCTCAGTATCTGGTCTCATTCAGTAGGTATAGAGGTGCACACTACCTCTTCTGTTCTGTCTATTGGGTGTAAGTCTCAGTATCTGATCTCATTTAGTAGGTATAAAGGTGCACAGTACCTCTTCTGTTCTGTCTATTGGGTATAAGTCTCGGTATTTGGTCTTATTCAGTAGGTATAGAGGTGCACACTACCTCTTCTGTTCTGTCTATTGGGTGTAAGTCTCGGTATCTGGTCTCATTCAGTAGGTATAGAGGTGCACACTACCTCTTCTGTTCTGTCTATTGGGTGTAAGTCTCGGGATCTGGTCTCATTCAGTAGGTATAGAGGTGCACACTACCTCTTCTCCTGTTCTGTCTATTGGGTGTAAGTCTCGGTATCTGGTCTCATTCAGTAGGTATAAAGGTGCACACTACCTCTTCTGTTCTGTCTATTGGGTGTAAGTCTCGGTATCTGGTCTCATTCAGTAGGTATAGAGGTGCACACTACCTCTTCTGTTCTGTCTATTGGGTGTAAGTCTCGGTATCTGGTCTCATTCAGTAGGTATAGAGGAGCACACTACCTCTTCTGTTCTGTCTATTGGGTGTAAGTCTCGGTATCTGGTCTCATTCAGTAGGTATAGAGGAGCACACTACCTCTTCTCCTGTTCTGTCTATTGGGTGTAAGTCTCAGTATCTGGCCTTATTCAGTAGGTATAGAGGTGCACACTACCTCTTCTCCTGTTCTGTCTATTGGGTTTAAGTCTCTGTATCTGGTCTCATTCAGTAGGTATAGAGGTGCACACTACTTCTTCTCTTTTAATGCATATTGGGTGTAAGTCTCAATATCTGGGCTCATTCAGTAGGTATACAGATACACATTACCTCTTCTCCTGTTCTGTCTACTAGGTGTAAGTCTCGGTATCTGGTCTCATTCAGTAGGTATACAGAAACACACTACCTCTTCTCCTGTTCTGTCTACTAGGTGTAAGTCTCGGTATCTGGTCTCATTCAGTAGGTATACAGATATACACTACCTTTTCTCCTGTTGCTCCCTCTAAGCTGTGTGCTCTGTAAATGATAATAAATAAGGCCTTTGGGGAATTGTCTGCATGATGAAGGGAAGCTCTGAACATTGAATTCCCAATGCAGCTGCTCACAATGGAGTTCTCATTAAAATCAATCAGTTTAGAGGGAACATTGGTGCACAGTATGACTTCACTAATTCACTCATTAGTCAGGTTCTCGTTGCTCCCCCGGGTGTAATTCACACATCTTTCTAATAAACCCCATAGAGCTGTATCAGTAGAACCCCATAAAGCTGTATTAGTGGAACCCTATAGAGCTGTATCAGAGAGGTCCATAGAGATGTATCACTGGAGCCCCATTGAGTTGTATCAGTAGAACCCTATAGAGCTGTATTAGTGGGACCCTATAGAGCTGTATCAGAAAGGTCCATAGACATGTATAACTGGAGCCCCATAAAGTTGTATCAGTAGAACCCCATAGAGCTGTATTAGTGGAACCCTATAGAGCTGTATCAGAGAAGTCCATAGAGATGTATCACTGGAGTGGAGTACCATAGAGCTGTATCAGTAGAACCCCATAGAGATGTATTAGTGGAACCCTATAGAGCTGTATCAGAGAGGTCCATAGAGATGTCAGTAGAACCCCATAGAGCTGTATTAGTGGAACCCTACAGAGCTGTATCAGAGAGGTCAATAGACATGTATCACTGGAGCCCCATAGAGTTGTATCAGTAGAACCCTATAGGGCTGTATTAGGGGAACCCTATAGAGCTGTATCAGAGAGGTCCATAGAGATGTATCCCTGGAGCCCTATACAGCTGTATCAGTAGAACCCTATAGAGCTGTATCAGTAGAACCCTATAGAGCTGTATCAGAGAGGTCCATAGAGATGTATCACTGGAGCCCCATAGAGTTGTATCAGTAGAACCCTATAGAGCTGTATTAGTGGAACCCTATAGAGCTGTATCAGAGAGATCCATAGAGATGTATCACTGGGGCCCCATAGAGTTGTATCAGTAGAACCCTATAGAGCTGTATTAGTGGAACCCTATAGAGCTGTATCAGAGAGGTCCATAGAGATGTATCACTGGAGCCCCATAGAGTTGTATCAGTAGAACCCTATAGAGCTGTATTAGTGGAACCCTATAGAGCTGTATCAGAGAGATCCATAGAGATGTATCACTGGGGCCCCATAGAGTTGTATCAGTAGAACCGTATAGAGCTGTATTAGTGGAACCCTATAGAGCTGTATCAGAGAGGTCAATAGAGATGTATCACTGGAATTCCCGTAGAGTTGTATCAATAGAACCCTATAGAACTGTATTAATAGAACCCAACGGAGCTGTATTAGTGGATCCACACAGAGCTGTATCAGCAGAACCCCATAGAGCTGGATCAGTAGAATCCCATAGAGCTGTATTAGTGGAACCTCATATACCTGTATCATTAGAAACCCACAGAGCTGTATCAGTAGAAGTCCACAGAGATGTATTATAGACCCCATCAGAGCAAGAGCTGTATCAGTAAACTCCCTGTCTCAAATTCCCGGATGGCATCGTGGATGCTGACCCATACTTTAGAATTGGCAGGTACCCAGAACAGTGGCACAGAGTCTAATGTGCTGGGGGGTTTTACCAGGGACCACCGCAGGGAGATTTTGGCTTCACTCACCCGACATGCAGTTCGTGGCCCTCTGTCTGGGTTACGGGTGCTGGTGTACACTGGAGCAAGAACTGATTGTTCACTGAGAGGCATGCAGTAACATAATCATCTGACTGGGACAGGACCGGATGGGAATCCAAGGATACAGGGGACAGGCAGGAGCAGGCAGGGAATAGGCAGGTGCAGGCAGAGAACAGACAGAACACAGGAGAACCAGGAATCAGAAGACCTGAAAACACGAAGGCTTGAATGGTATGTGAGCCTATACTCTAGCACTTCTCATGCTCAGTGATATACTTATATAGGGAGATGCATTCTAAGAGTGGTGTGTGCCGACAATCTGAGGGGGAGCAACTGGCCAGAACACTCATGTTGGCAGGTACAACTGGGCACTTGGCTACAACGGAGACACTGCAGCACTGGAGACCCGGTATGTGAATTCTGGGCTCTGGTGTGCTGTGACATTAACCCCCCCACCCCCTTAGGTGTGGACACCGAACACCCCTCAAAAGGCTTATGAGGGAACCTCTGGTGGAATTTCTGAAGAAGGTGGGGAGTATGAATATCTGAAGACTTTTCCCAACCATGTTCTTCAGGATCAAAACCCTTGAATCCACCAGGTACTCAGCAGATTCTCAAGAAAGCCTGGAGTCCAGAATTTGTCTCACCTCTAATTCCTCCTGGTGGTCAATGGGAATGGCAGAAGGAGGACTCCTGGATGTGGAAAAACAATTAGTGGATTGAGGAGACAACTAGTGGATTGAGGAGAGAGGCATGGAAAACAAAAGGAATGTGGAGTGTATCCGGGTGTTTTAACCTGATGGCCAATGGATTAATTACTTGAAGATCTTGGAAGGAATCAATGAACCTGGGAGCTAGTTTCATGGTGAATACATTCAGTTGAAGATGTGTGGTTGATAGCTAGTCCCTGGTTTCAACAAGAGGGCTTTACTCCTCTTCTGAACTGAGAAAAACTTGTACCAAACAGATGCTTTGTGTAAATTTTGTTTCACCTCACTCTAGATATTAGTAAAGCATTTCACGGTGTCGACTGCCAGTAATCACACAGACTGGCAAGTAAACAGTTGGATGGAACACATTCTGGATAAAGAAAGGAGAATGTCCTTAGGCTTCATTAAGAAACTTATTATGGACGAACACAACCCACGGTAACAAGGAGACCTAAATGTCTTGGTTAGCAGATACATAAGTTCTGATACATGTTTTGAGATCCTGGTTCCTCTCTCTGTTTGTCTGTTACTCTGGGAGTGGTAAGCTGAAGAGAAGCCGAGGTTTGATATTACAACATTTGCATAAAGCTATCCACAATTTTGATATAAACTGTACCCCTTGATCCAGAACCATGGTGGTCATTCCGAGTTGTTCGCTCGCTAGCAGTTTTTAGCAGCCGTGCAAATGCTATGCCGCCGCCCACTGGGAGTGTATTTTAGCTTAGCAGAAGTGTGAACGAAAGGATCGCAGAGCGGCTACAAAGTTTTTTTGTGCAGTTTCAGAGTAGCTCAAAACCTACTCAGCGCTTGCGATCACTTCAGACTGTTCAGTTCCTGTTTTGAAGTCACAAACACGCCCTGCGTTCGCCCAGACACGCCAGAGTTTTTCCGAACACTCCCTGAAAATGGTTAGTTGACACCCAGAAACGCCCATTTCATGTCAATCACTCTGCGGCAAGCAGTGTGACTGAAAAGCATCGCTAGACCCTGTGTGAAACTACATCGTTCGCATACACAAAAGTGCCGGGTTTTTTGCCTCAACGCTGCACAGCGAACGAATGCAGCTAGCGATCAACTCGGAATGACCACCCATGTCCTTATTGTACTTATGAAGTCTTAAGATCTCTGTTAACCTGCTGTAGCTCAGGGAGGAACCTCATCCTTTCCCCAATTAAGACCAACTAAGGTATAAAAAACTATTGAGGGGGAATGTGAGGAAGGGGCTTGCACCTTCGCAGCCCTCTCTATGCTGGACAATCTGAACCCCCACTTTACTAAAATACTCTGCTCATCTGATCTGCTGTCAGATGTAAGCTTATTTATTGTTCCTGAACTGTTGTTGGCACCCTGTGTAAGAAGCCATTACACTGGCTCTGCCTTTCAGCCTGGAAAAAACCTTACTTGTTTGAAACACCTCAGTGTCCCTCTGGTCGTCTGGAACTTACCCATTACGTTGTGGTGTCAGTAGTGGGATAATGTGGGTCTTGCACCAACGATCCTAAACAGAACACCATTAAAGCCGTTTTGTAACAGATGTTGGACTTCTTTAACCACATATCTGATGATTTTTTTCCCCCAAAAACCTCTCCGAAATTGTCTGGGTTTTTTATGAGTGAATTAGGTGTAGAACATGATTTAACCCTATCCAAAATGATTTTAGTTAAAAAATATATATATACTTTTTTGTTGTTGTACATTTTTCTTTCGAACATTGAAACATTGTTCAGGAACATAGCGACCATCAGAACATCGGAAACATCGCGACCATTGCGGCTTTCATTTTGAAAGCTGGGATAGCCTCCAGGTACACAGGGGGTAAATGGGGGGTTAATTTACACTCCCCAGCAGCTGCTATTGCCTGCAGCCGCTGGAGGGGGGGGGGGATATCCTGCCGTGCTGACCGATCAGCAGTGATCGGCAGCACTGCAATCAGTGGGGGAGAGTGCAGGGAGGCAGAGGGCCCTTCCGGTCCCTCTGACAGCAGCAGCGGTGGGAAGTTTCCCTTCCCTGTCGCTGCTAACACTGTTTATCTGACTGGTCACATCCTGTGCAACTGATGCCACCATGCCAGGCAAGTGGTTAAACAGCAACAGGCAGCGGTACCTACTCCAGTACTCCCCAAAATGCAGGCCTCAGACGATGTGGAGGAATTTCTTTTCTTTTTTTTTTTCATCAATAATTTATTATTGAAAAAACACAGTTTTATGGGGTACAGAAAAAAAAGAAGGTAGGGGGAACAGTTAAGGTGAAGAGGGTGGTGGTGGTGGTGGTGGTGGTTGGGGGGGGGAATACAAGGAATATATGGTATCCAGACAGAGGTACATTCATATTACTATTAGCCAATGAGACATGGAATTTATGTAAATTATTAACGGCATAGCTGATGGCAAAGAAATTGCTGAGGTTGGAACCTTAGATACATAGAGGCCATATCACATATAGGATCAATAATATAGTAAGACAGGTAAAAAGATCAACCCAGACATGACGACCAGGAAGCCTTAATAGACAAGAGAGGTAAGTGGAGAGATGATCAGGAGTCAGTATAGGAGGGAGTCCGATAATTGGTCCAGTACAGTGTTAGGGGAACATGTACTAAGAAGTGATATAGGTGGAGAAATGAGCCAGTGGAGAAGTACCCATGGCAACCAATCAGCTGCTCTGTATACTTTTATAGTATGCAAATTATAAATGTTATGTCAATGCTGATTGGTTGCCATGAGCAACTTCTCCACTGGCTCACTTCACCTTTATCACTGCTTAGTAAATCTCCCCCATAGTCACTGAGAGGTACTTCATTGAGGCTGAATTGAAGTGGGTCGCTGCGGACTGTGTTCGGGAAGTATAGGGCACCTTCACCTTTAGTTACGTATATTTGCCACCAGGACCATCGAGCTAAAAGAGAGGGGGAACCGGTTGTGGAGGCAATATATTCAGTTTCCATAAGGAAATTACGGTTTATTTTTTGAATTACTTTCAGTAAAGTTGGGGGTGAGGGTTGTTTCCACATCTGGGCTAGATTGGCGCGAGCTGCTATTAAGATATGACATAAGACGTATCTGTGTGAAGGAGGGACAGCTGAGGGGATAATTTGGAGTAACGGCAAGGACGGACCAGGGGAGAGTTGTAGGTTTAGCACTGTATTAAGTAGAGATGAGCGGGTTCGGTTTTGCTTGGTTTTACTCGGTTCTCAAAACGGCATCTTATTGGCTCACAGATGTCTCGTGTTTTGGATAGCCAATCAGATGCCGTTTTGAGAACCGTGTAAATCCAAGTAAAACCGAGTAAAACCTGAACCCGCTCATCTCTATTATTAAGCAGGGCAAATACATCGGACTAATAGCTTGTGAGGGCTGGGCAGGACCAGAAAATGTGATAGATGTGACCTATAAAACCACAAAGCCTCCAACACTGGTTGCTACAGGAAGGCCAGAATTTGTGTAATCGGTCAGGGGTCAGGTAAAGTCTATGGACTAGTTTTATGTGCAGAAGATTTTTTGCCATTCGATAGGTGACAATGTTCTACCAATATCCAGTTCCCATTTCAGTTGGGCACTAGATTTGGGAGGAGAAGTAGGGGTTATTAATATTTTGTACCAAAATGAGATATCGCCTGTAGATTTGAATTGAGTGGTCCGGGAGAGTATCAATTGAGAAGTTGCATCAGGGGAGGTCATGTTAGGAGGAATCGATTTCCACCAGTGTGCAATTTGTAGGTAATGGAAGAATTCTGTAGCAGGTATAGAGAACTTCTGTTGCAGTGCTGGAAAGGACATTAGGAAACGGCCATCCAGTATGTCAACTAGTATCAATACTCCCAGGGTCTTCCATTTAGAAAGGTTCAGGTGAGGTATCAATGCATTTAAAGTGATAATTGAGATCTGTGGTATGGTACAAGCGGGAGATGGCAGAGAGGCAGATCATTTATCCCAAGTTTTTAGAGAGGCTTGTGTGGACAGGAGCAGGTCAGGATGGAGAGGTCTGAGTGATTTGGGGATACGTATTAAATCAATGATAGGGAGGGAGTGTGCACGGGATTATTCAAGAAGTTTTTAAGGGGAGCCAAAAGGCAATCCTCTTGGTACAGGTGTAAATCGTGTAGATATAGTCCTCCTAACGCCCTTGGTCGAACCATTTTAGAGTGAGCCAGTGTGGGGGGTTTCGAGGACCAGACATAGTTTATAAGTATAGAGGTACAGGTTTGAATGGCTTTCCTGGGGAAGATATAAGGGATAGTGCGGAACAGATACATTAATTTGGGCAGGAGGGACATTTTAAATGCAGCCATGCGTCCCATCCAGGAGACATTGTACGACAGCCAGGAGAGTGAGAGAACTTCCAGGGCTACAGCTAAAGGGGAGAGGTTAGCGGAGAAGACGTCCGAGGTATTAGCGGGAATGTTGATGCCTAGATATTTTATCATAGTCATCTACCAGTTATAAGGGTAAGAAGCTTGGAGCGTAGGGAGAGAGTGTGATAGATTAATAGGTAGGGCATCAGTTTTAGTGATGTTGAGTTTGTAATAAGAAGTTGAGCTGTAGGCATCCAAGGTAGAATGAAGACAGGGAAGAGAAGCATCAGGATTAGAAATGAAGAGAAGGACATCCTCAGCAGCAAACAGACTAATTTTGTGACAGGAAGGGCCATTCTGCATGCCCAGGAAGTTGGGATTGTTGCACAGGTTGATGGCAAGGGGTTCAATTGACAGAACAAATATTAAAGGGGATAGGGGGCAGCCTTGTCTCGTACCATTAGTGACTGGGAAGGGGTCGGATAGAAAACCATTACTGTATACTCGGGCTGTGGGAGAGCTATATAAGGCTAAGATAGAGGTTAAGATGTGATCTTTAAAACCAAAACGAAGTAGGACTTCACGCATATATGACCAGTTTAATCTATTGAATGCTTTCTCAGCATCGAGGGACAGCAAAAGGAGACCTTGGTCAGTGGGGAGGGAGTTGATCACATTAAAGACCCTACGTGTATTATCAGAAGCGTGTCTTCCCGGTACAAACCCTGACTGGTCTGGGTGTATCAGCACAGGGAGAAAAGTGTTAATGCGAGTTGCTATTAATTTGGCATATACTTTGACGTCACAATTAAGAAGAGCAATGGGTCGGTAATTGTGGCAGTAGGCTGGATCTTTTCCGGGTTTAGGGATGGTTATAATACATGCCTCCAGCAGCTCCTTAGGGAGGGATCCAAGGCTGGAGAATTCGTTAAAAAAGGACCGTCAAGTGAGGAGCTAACAAGTCACGGAAAGTGATGTAGAAGTCAGTAATATACCCGTCAGGGCCCGGGGCCTTGCCACGAGCGAGGGACTTGATTGCTGCAGATATTTTATCTGTAGTCCAAGGGGCACTTAGTAAGGACAATTGCTCCTGGGATAGGGAGTGGAAAGATAAGTTATGTAGAAAGGAGGAGATAGAGGATGGAGAGGGTTGAATAACAGAGGGATCGGATTGCAAGTTGTAAAGATTAGAGTAATATTGCGCAAAGTGATTCGTAATGTCCTTAGGGTTTAACATTATTTGCTTGGTGGGAGAGTAGAGGAATTTAATTTGGTTTCTAGCTAGTTGGGCACGAAGCTTACGGGCCAACATTCTGCCTGATCTGTTACTGAGGAGATACAACTTTTGTTTCATCCTATTTAAAGCCACTTGAGTGCGGGCTAAGAGGAGCTTCTGGAGTTGGCTACGACCTCCAGAAATCTATTTTTTGAGAGCTCTGGAGGGGGAGGACATATTTTTAGATTCTAAGTCCTTTAGTTTAGTTTCTAGGCATAGCTGTTGCTGGGAAGATTGCTTATTAAGAGTTGCTCCAGCCTGGATGGCAGCTCCACGTGTAACCGCTTTAAACGCACACCAGTGGTTTATAGTGGAGGTATCTAAAGGAGATTTAACGGCAAGATAGGAGTTTATTGAGTCTAGAATTATTTTTTGGACATGGGGTTTTTAAGTAAGTGGTCCGACAAGATTATTGGTAATATGTCAATGTCCTTAGATTTTTGCAGAGTCCATTTATCACAGAGGATAAGATCTATTCGAGATTAGGAGTTGTGGACCAGAGAGTAAAATGTATAGTCTCGACCTGATGGGTTATGGGTTCTCCATATATCGTACAAGTCGAATTCCGATAATAGGTTATGGAAGGCCAGGGAAGGTCCAGACTGGGTGGACGGGCTGGGATGTGGGGGGCGATATGATTTGTCTAATTTTGGGTCTAGAACCAGATTATAGTTACCCAGTACAACCAGAGAACCTTTAAATGATTTGCGAATTAAAAGAAACAGTTTGCGAAGAAACGGTACTTGGTTGGAGTTGGGCGCATACAAACATACTAGAGTGGTGAGTCGATCTTCTAGGAGGCCTGTGATGATCACATAACGACCACTTTTGTCTGAGATTTGGGAAGGGAGGGTGAAAGAGACATTCCTACTGAATAGTATGGCCACCCCATTTCGTTTGAATGGACCGTTAGCATAGTAACCGATAGTGAAATTACTGTTTCTAAAGAGTGAGGGGTTGGTAGAAAAAAAATGTGTTTCCTGTAGTGCAACAGCGTCAGCTTTTTGTTTGTGAAAGAAGGAAAAGGCTAGCCTACGTTTGTTAGGGGAATTTAAACCCTTGACATTAAGGGAAAGGAGGTTCAGCATTGCAACTGAGGGTCATGGATGAGGTGGGAGAGTCTCTGAGGCTCGGGGTAATGGAAGGCATCTGTGGAGAAAGTATCACGCTGGGCATTTGAATAGTGGATATCTGGAGAATGGAGGGAAGGGGGAAACAGGAAAAGCTGACGACAAAGAAGCCAAAGGACAGAAGAAAAAAACAAAAAGGTCCGGTATATTGGACCTACATGTCTACTGCAGGGTAAAAGGGGGACATGAAGAAATGCAGTAGTACAGGAAGAGTTGAGGGCAACCAGGCGGAGCATACACCGCCACTCAAACAAAATAACAGTAAAAACAATGAACATGTAATTTCTAACACAGTAATACAGGAATGAGACGGGGAAGAAGCCAGAAACTGTTTAACTGACGATTCGCATGGAGCAGGGCTGCTCCCCCAGTCGTTTCCATTTTTAACGGTATATAGGAGCAGGTGAAAGAGTAAACCTGAGGCAATAAGTGCGAAAGAAGTGCAACATAGGAAAAAGAGAACACATAAACAGTAATCAAGAATTCCCACTCCCTGTCTGCGACCATGAAGAACCAAGAAACAAATGAAAGAATCAAGAAACGTTCCTAACTGGTTCAGGTGTTCGACCATTCTTGATGGACTGCAGGGATTCGAGCTGTTCCAGGAGGGTTTTTAATGGAGTAGTTAGTAGTTTAACCCCTGCATGAAGAGAGGAAATTGTGTAGTTGGAGTCCTCGTGGAAGATGATCAATTTGACTGGAAAACCCCATCTATAGGGGATGTTGTGAGCTCTGAGGGCAAGGGTGATTGGTGCGAAGGCTCGCCTCTTTGCGATGGTAGCTGCTGAAAAATCTTGGAAGATTTGCAGACCTCCGAGAGCATCAGAGTTCTTAGATTCCCTAGCCGCTCTCAGAAAGGCGTTCTTTGACGGTGAAAAAGGGCCCCCCAAAGAAGGGTATCTTTAGGCAGGTCAGATGACACGGTTCGGGGTCTGGGTAGATGATGTATTTGATCAATTAGAAGTTCCTTAGCGACGGCGGTAGGGAGTAGTTTCCTGAACAAAGCACCCGCATAAGATTCTAATTCCGAGTTGGAGATTGAGTCGGGAATGCCTCTGATCTTAATGTTGTGACGGCGAGATCTATCCTCTATATCTGCTAGTTTAGACTTGAACTGTTCCAGGTCCTGCTGCTGGTGATCATTGGAGGAGATTAGATCATTGTGAGAGGCAACTAATTCCTCCATCTTGCGTTCTAAATGATCAGTTCTGTCGCCGATAGCTACCAACTCGGTTTTGACCTCGCGAATTGCTGATGTGAGATCTTTAGATCTTTAGAGAGGTCGGATTTAAAGGCTGACAGGATTTGACAAAGGGACCTCACCGTCAGGGGAGCATCTGAGTCACAGTCCACACCGGACGCTGAGAGAGTGGACGTCAGGACGTCCGACATGACGGGGTCTAGTTTGGAGGGTGGAGTGGGGCTCTCCTGTAAAGGAGAGATTTGGAGGGGTTTCCGGGGAGCGTAAGGTATTTTGGAGGGTGGTTGGTCTTTGTTCCTTTTGGGAGGCATATCGTGTGTAAATAAAAGCAGAATTCACCAAAAGAAGAAAAAAGTCACAAATAGTGGTTATAGAGCTCACAGACGTAGCGGGTTTCCAGTCAAAACAGCAGCGTTGAGGAGGTTACTCACATTTAATACATGTTGATGTTACCAGCCTGAGTGGCGGTGAGAGATGCGTGGGGCAATTACATATCAGTGAGTAGTGTTCAGACTTCTGCGCAGTGTTTATGGAGTAAGTGTAGGGTACACTATGCCACACTTACTCCATAAACTGCAGCAGGGCCCACAAACTTAACTGCAGGCCGAGGGGGGATGTTAACACCAATCTCCTAATCTCAGTATGTAGGGCAGAGGTGAGTGAAGTGAGGACTTCCGGAGGGTAAGGGAGGGGGAGGGTACACTACCCGGACTCACCGAACCTCCGACACTCCCGCAGTCAGGACACAAAGCGGTTCATCAGGATGGTGGGAGAATCCAGTCCCCGGATCTCGGGTGGGCCGCTGCAGGGCTGATTGAGCTGACCCGCTTCAAAAGGGTGGGATCTGTGCAAGGCAGTCACTGCTATGTGCTGCGAGGAGGAGGCCGTCGTATGCAGGGGGGCTGGCACCGGTTTCTGCACCTCCGCGCTGAAGGTGCACTTCCGACGGGCAGGCAGCGGTAATTGAGGCCGTGGCTTCGGCTCCCAAGTAGGCCACAACCCGCAGAGGCCTCCAAGAGGGATCCCGGCTCCGCAGCTCTACTGTGGGGCACCTGAAGCTTTGTTAGGGGCAGGATACAGAGTGAGTCAGGACTTGGAGAGACGGCAATAGGGTATTAAAGGCACTGGAGATGGGAGCTCAAACGCCTCACGTCTGCTCCGGAGCTCCGCCAGGCCACACCCCTCTGTGGAGGCTTTTCTTACCACTTTTGAAAGGGTTGTTACTTTGAAAGCGTGGCCCAAGATTCCTAGGCCATACAGATTGCCCCTCTGCCAATGGGAGAGGCCCAAGCTACATATGCCTCCCTCCCCTCGAAGGATGTAAAAATGTATGACTAAGTGAAGGCTGCCAAAGCTGACCGATAGGGCCCCTCTCCAGAAGCTTACCAGTGGAAATTCAGGTCTGTGCCCTATGATCCTGATGTGAGACCTCGTGTTCTGGCCTAGAAACTGGCCAACCTCGTAGTTAAATGGCTGTAGCTGGACCAACATAATTTTGCCCGGCTGGTAGAGTTGGTCACTCTGGAACCTCTTCCAACCAATGTTGCTCACTTTGTCTGGCTGCATTGAGTTGAGAATTTGGATTCTGCTGTCCGGCTATTGGAAAATACCTTGCTGGCACAGGAAAGTATGGAGAACCTTTCTTCCTTAGTTATGGAGAAAACAAGGCACACAGCTCTGCCTTTCTCTATACGTAGAAATGGTTTTCGGCCCAGAAGTCGTTCTACAGGGAAGGTGATGGAAGGTTTCACAGAAGTTGGAAGTCCAGAGCTGATGACTTCTCCAACAACCCCAGCTCAAATGTGTTCCTCATGTGGCCAAGATGAGCATCAAGAATGGGTATGTCCGCAGATGGATTGCTCCTTTTCCAGAGTCTATACAGCTGTAGAGACCTGCCCTATTCCGCCTAGAAGTCAGGTACAAGTTGGGAAAAGACTGGTTGAGGGCTTGGTGGACTCTAGCTCTGCTACTACCCCGATACAAAGGGATTTGTTGTCCCCAGAGTTGTTGTTTCCCCACAAACTAGTTTGTATCTGTTGTGTACATGGATATGGTAAGGCCTTACCTATCGCCATGGTCCCTTTGATAATCAATGGAAAGACTAGGGGCCTAATTCAGATCTGTTCGCAGCAGAATTTTTTTTCTAATGGGCAAAACCATGTGCAGTGCAGGGGGGGGGGGGGGGGGTACAGATATAACATGTGCAGAGAGAGTTGGATTTGGGTGGGTTATATTGTTTCTGTGCAGGGTAAATACTGGCTGCTTTATTATTACACTGCAATTTAGATTTCAATTTGAACACACCCCACCCGAATCTAACTCTCTCTGCACATGTTACATCTGCCCCCCCCCCCCCCCCCCCCTTGCAGTGCACATGATTTTGCCCATTAGAGAAGAAGTTTGCTGCTGCGATCAGATCTGAATTAGGCCCTATGGGGGTCATTCCGAGTTGTTCGCTCGCTAGCAGATTTTAGCAGCATTGCACACGCTAGGCCGCCGCCCTCTGGGAGTGTATCTTAGCTTAGCAGAATAGCGAACGAAAGATTAGCAGAATTGCGAATAGAAAATTCTTAGCAGTTTCTGAGTAGCTCCAGACCTACTCACAGATTGCGATCAGCTCAGGCCGTTTCGTTCCTGGTTTGACGTCACAAACACGCCCTGCGTTCGGCCAGCCACTCCCCCGTTTCTCCAGACACTCCCGCGTCTTTCCCTGACACGCCTGCGTTTTTCCGCACACTCTCAGAAAACGGTCAGTTTCCGCCCAGAAACACCCACTTCCTGTCAATCATACTCCAATCACTTCAACGATGAAAATTCTTCGTTCGGACGTGAGTAAATCTACTAAGTTTTGTGTTAAAATACTTAGTGCATGCGCATGCGCATTTTAGCCTTAATCGCTCCGTTGCGAAAATCGTCAACGAGCGATCAACTCGGAATGACCCCCTATGTGCGGGTGTGCGTCTACGGTTACCAGCCTCTCTGTTCGAAGGTCGTGACTGGTCTCACTTTCAAACTCTTGTCTTGCCAGAGGAACAGGTGCCTACAGCAATCCTTGGAGAGACATTTCCCTTCTCCCAATAATTTTTTCTGTCTCAGGTAAAGGCTCCTAAATCTAAGAAGCAAAGGAGAAGGGATCACAGAGACTGGCTTGCTCGTGATGTTTTTGGTGGGACAACAGGTGCTTTTCCATAACACTATGGCTTCTATAATACATGTAAATGTTGATGTTCCTGCTCATGCTAATGTGCCTGTTAATCCTGATGAACTCTGTCAATAGTAATGTGCCTGTCTGTGCTGGTGCCGTGGTGATACTGAGAGGTTTATGAACACGGATGCATACGCGGATTCGGGGGGAAACCCCCTGTCAGTTAGGAGGTGCTTTTTTTCCAATGCTGCACTGCACAGTGCACATATCAAGTTGAGGCTGTCGGCTGTCAGTCCCTCCTTCCTGTAGCAGCTTAGCTATGAACGATCAGCCCAGCTCCGCCTCCTGCATTCTGATTCGGGGGCTGGGCTTAATCCGGACTTTAGTGTCACCCTCTCCCTGGCTGCACTAGTCCACGGGGGAGGAGGGGCTCCGCGGAACGATGATTGCAGGGGAGTGAGAGCCGCCAATGCCGCCGCCTGTTAGACAAATCACTTGGCGGAGTGATGGAGCAAGCCGGACCCGCCACCAGGAGACAGATCCCTGCACCTGAGTTGGCAGTGCAGGGGTGATTGAGCTGAGCTGGGGACCGAGGAAGCAGGTATGGTGCAGGGACACGGGAAGGGCTACTGAGTGAGTGTGCGGTGCATGTGCAGGGCCAGACAGAAACAGCAGCAGACCAGTGCTCTCTCAGTGTCTGCCCCCTTCTCCAGCCTGGTGCCCCCACCATTACTGCCCCCAGCCCCAGTATCTCCCATCCTGCCAGCCCAATGTTTCCCTTTCCCTCCCCAACCAGCCCACTGTTCCCATCTCACTGCTCTCCCATCTAGAACCCCCCAGTGAGTCTAGACATACTGATCCCTCCTCACCAGCCCAGTGTTACCCCTTTCACTGCCCCCTGCCAAGTGCCTCCCCATTCATAGTGCCCTGGGCCCCCCAATCCAGCCCAGTGTCCCCCACCATCTCACTAACTCCCTTATCCCAGTATCTACCACCCTGTCTGCCCAGTGTCTCCCCTCTCCCAGCCCCCTGCCCCATCTCACTGCAAGAACAACCCCTCATTCAGCCCAGTGTACCCCCTTCTACAGCCTAGTGTTTCCCCCTCCCACCACCATCTCTCTGTCCCATTCCCATCTAGACCGGTGTCCCATATATAGATCCCACTGCCTGTCATCTACTGCCTTTCTGTCTCCAACTATCTCTCCCCATCACTTTTCTCTCCTGTCACCCATTGCCTCTTACTCTCTATCTGACAACACCCACTGCCTCTCCCCGTCACATTCTCCCTGTCACCCACTGCCTTTCTGTCTCCCACTATTTCTCCCCATCACTTCTCCCTCCTGTCTGCCTCTCCCTGTCACCCACTGTCTCTCCCCGTCATCCACTGTGTCACGAACAACCTCCCCATGTCACATTCTGTGGCGTCACTCACTGCCTCATGGATATGGCATTATCTTTGAAGCCGCACCTATTGTTGCGAGGCCACACCCACTTTTCTGGAGCATGTGCGTCTTATGTGCGCTCTAAAGTACCCCCCCCTCATTTCCTCTGTCATGGTGCCCCCCCTATCATTTTGTTCTGGATCCGCCCCTGCACGGATGTGTCTAGAATAATGTTGATATCCAGATAAGTAGTATTAATAAAGAGGTCTTAACACTTCCCCCTGAACCTCAGCCTGATTTAAGAAAGTCCCAATGGGAAGATTCTGCTTTAAAAATGGTCTTTGAATGTGATCTTTCAGTGGATGGTGTCATGTTGTCACATGTAACAGAGTTAAAATATCCCCATTTTGTGTTGCTTAGAGAGGTTTATATCGTCTAGAATCTGGAATACTGTGTCCAGTTCTGGAGACCATATCTCCAGAAGGACATAAATACATTAGAGCAGGCATGTCCGACCCGGGGGCCAATTGCGGCCCGTGCTCACATTTCCACCGGCCCACAGCCTGCCCTGCTTGTTTATTACTGATCGCCGCACCCCACCGCACTGACACTGAGCCCCGCAGCCCGCTGTCTCTCAGGCACACTGTCTTTGCAGACCACTGCACCCCGTCGCACTGACACTCCATGCCATTGCTGTCAGCGGCGCTACACGGTGACTGACAGCTATCTTCCCCTCCTCTGCGTGCAGACTATAGGCTGGTCTGCTGATGATCTGGTGAGACGGGAGGGCTGATGATCTGGTGAGACAGGAGGGCTGGGGTTGCCTCTCCCGCCGAGACAAACCCAGCCCTCCTGTGTGTATGAATCTATAAAAGGAGACACCAGGGAGGATCATCATGGTGGCCATCTTTACTGCAGCACCGCAGCAGTGTGCGGTGACCAGCGGTTTCAATAAGTGCAGTGCTTCACCCCCTCATAGGTGTTCTGGGATTAAGCATTTTCACTTGTAAGTAGTTCTCCAATGTGTATCTGACAGCACTGTGGGGGCATTTGTGTATCTGGCAGCACTGTGGGGGCATATCATGTGTATCTGGCAGGACTGTGGGGGCATTTGTGTATCTGGCAGCACTGTGGGGGCATATCATGTGTATCTGGCAGCACTGTGGGGGCATTTGTGTATCTGGCAGCACTGTGGGGGCATATCATGTGTATCTGGCAGCACTGTGGGGGCATATAATGTGTATCTGGCAGGACTGTGGGGGCATTTGTGTATCTGGCAGCACTGTGGGGGCATTTGTGTATCTGGCAGCACTGTGGGGGCATATCATGTGTATCTGGCAGGACTGTGGGGGCATTTGTGTATCTGGCAGCACTGTGGGGGCATATCATGTGTATCTGGCAGCACTGTGGGGGCATATCATGTGTATCTGGCAGCACTGTGGGGGCATTTGTGTATCTGGCAGCACTGCTGGGGGCATTTGTGTTTCTGGCAGCACTGTGGGGGCATATCATGTGTATCTGGCAGCACTGGGGGCATCTGTGTATCTGACAGCACTGGGGGCATTTGTGTATCTGGCAGCACTGCTGAGGGCATTTGTGTATCTGACAGCACTGTGGGGGCATATAATGTGTATCTAGCAGCACAGCTGGGGGCATCTGTGTATCTGGCAGCACTGTGGGGGCATTTGTGTATGTGGCAGCACTGCTGGGGGCATATAATGTGTATCTGGCAGGACTGTGGGGGCATTTGTGTATCTGGCAGCACTGTGGGGGCATATCATGTGTATCTGGCAGCACTGTGGGGGCATATCATGTGTATCTGGCAGGACTGTGGGGGCATTTGTGTATCTGGCAGCACTGTGGGGGCATATCAAGTGTATCTGGCAGCACATCTGGGGGCATATCATGTGTATCTGGCAGCACTGTGGGGGCATTTGTGTATCTGGCAGCACTGCTGGGGGCATTTGTGTTTCTGGCAGCACTGTGGGGGCATATCATGTGTATCTGGCAGCACTGGGGGCATCTGTGTATCTGACAGCACTGGAGGCATTTGTGTATCTGGCAGCACTGCTGAGGGCATTTGTGTATCTGACAGCACTGTGGGGGCATATAATGTGTATCTAGCAGCACAGCTGGGGGCATATAATGTGTATCTGGCAGCACTGTGGGGGCATTTATGTGTATCTGGCAGGACTGTGGGGGCATTTGTGTATCTGGCAGCACTGTGGGGGCATATCATGTGTATCTGGCAGCACTGTGGGGGCATTTGTGTATCTGGCAGCACTGTGTGGGCATTTGTGTATCTGGCAGCACTGCTGGGGGCATTTGTGTTTCTGGCAGCACTGTGGGGGCATACCATGTGTATCTGGCAGCACTGGGGCATTTGTGTATCTGACAGCACTGGGGGCATTTGTGTATCTGGCAGCACTGCTGAGGGCATTTGTGTATCTGACAGCACTGTGGGGGCATATAATGTGTATCTAGCAGCTAACTGGGGGCATATAATGTGTATCTGGCAGCACTGCTGGAGGCATATAATGTGTATCTGACAGCACTGGGGGCATTTGTATATCTGGCAGCACTGCTGGGGGCATATAATGTTTATCTGGCACTGGAGGCATTTGTGTATCTGGCAGCACTGGGGGCATGTACAGAGGGAAAAGGTAGCAGGTGCACTATCTCACACTAGCTCAACCTGTAGTAACCAGAGGCACTTAGCATATTCCTGGCCAGGGCTATGAGCTTACCCACCGCATCAAGGTAGCCTCTCATTGGGTAAGTCCCTAACACTAACTATAGGGGTTCAGGTCCGGGGGGCAGGACACCCCAGAGCCACCCAGCCAGACAACCCCAGGGCATCGCAGGAGTGATAAAAATATAGGGTTAAAGAGGTAGGAGCAGCTGCTGCTGCATGTGTGAATAATGTGAGGAGTAAAAGAAAATTGGGGGGCATATAATGTGTATCTGGCAGCACTGGTAGTGGAATATAATGTGTATTGTATCTGGCAGCACTGTGGGGCATTTGTGTATCTGGCAGCACTGCTGGGGGCATTTGTGTATCTGGCAGCACTGCTGGGGGCATTTGTGTATCTGACAGCACTGTGGGGGCATATAATGTGTATCTAGCAGCACATCTGGGGGCATATAATGTGTATCTGGCAGCACTGTGGGGGCATTTATGTGTATCTGGCAGGACTGTGGGGGCATTTGTGTATCTGGCAGCACTGTGGGGGCATATCATGTGTATCTGGCAGCACTGTGGGGGCATTTGTGTATCTGGCAGCACTGTGTGGGCATTTGTGTATCTGGCAGCACTGCTGGGGGCATTTGTGTTTCTGGCAGCACTGTGGGGGCATACCATGTGTATCTGGCAGCACTGGGGCATTTGTGTATCTGACAGCACTGTGGGGGCATATAATGTGTATCTAGCAGCACAGCTGGGGGCATATAATGTGTATCTGGCAGCACTGCTGGAGGCATATAATGTGTATCTGACAGCACTGGGGGCATTTGTATATCTGGCAGCACTGCTGGGGGCATATAATGTTTATCTGGCACTGGAGGCATTTGTGTATCTGGCAGCACTGGGGGCATGTACAGAGGGAAAAGGTAGCAGGTGCACTATCTCACACTAGCTCAACCTGTAGTAACCAGAGGCACTTAGCATATTCCTGGCCAGGGATATGAGCTTACCCACCGCATCAAGGTAGCCTCTCATTGGGTAAGTCCCTAACACTAACTATAGGGGTTCAGGTCCGGGGGGCAGGACACCCCAGAGCCACCCAGCCAGACAACCCCAGGGCATCGCAGGAGTGATAAAAATATAGGGTTAAAGAGGTAGGAGCAGCTGCTGCTGCATGTGTGAATAATGTGAGGAGTAAAAGAAAATTGGGGGGCATATAATGTGTATCTGGCAGCACTGGTAGTGGAATATAATGTGTATTGTATCTGGCAGCACTGTGGGGCATTTGTGTATCTGACAGCACTGCTGGGGGCATTTGTGTATCTGGCAGCACTGCTGGGGGCATTTGTGTATCTGGCAGCACTGCTGGGGACATTTGTATATCTGGTTGGCCCCCGCACATTTTCACCTCACCAAATGTGGCCCTCTTTGCAAAAAGTTTGGACACCCCTGCATTAGAGAGTGAACAAAGAAGGACAACTAAAATGGTGCATGACCTACATCACAAAACTTACTAAGACTAAAAGATCTTAACATGTAAAGTTTGGAGGAGAGAATGGAAAGGGGGTACATGATAGAAACTTTTAAATATACCAAGGGTTTCAACAAAGTTCAGGAGGGAAAGATTCTTCAAAGGAAGAGAAGTATTAGAACTCAAGGACATGCACTGAGACTGGAGGGAAGCAGGTTCAGGGGAAATTGAAGGAAAAATTACTTCACAGAAAGGGTAGTGGATAAGTGGAATAGCCTCCCATCAGAGGTGGTAGAGGTTAATACGGTAGAGCAATTAAAACATGCTTGGGATAGGCATATGAATATCTTTACAAAGAATTAAGGTTCAAAAAGGGTTGAGATTACCTAAAGAATACAAAAAAGGGGCAGACTAGATTGGCCAAGTGGTTCTTATCTGCCGTCAAATTCTATGTTTCTATGTTTCTAGACAAGCACAAACGGGAAGGTGATGCAACAGTTGGTGGTCCAGGACAGTTCCAAAAAGCAGGTTCTGGTTTTAGACCATGCAGTTCCTTGGGGTGGTCATTTGGGATGTGATAAGATGGTGGAGAGAATAACCTCCCAGTTCTATTGGCCGGGTGTTTATGCTGTAGTCCCACTGCACAAAAGTGGAAGCAAGCAACTACCGACCAGTGAGCCTTACACCAGTAGTAGGGAAATTGATGGAAACACTCTTAATAGAAAGAGTTGTAGATTATTTCAAATCCAGCAATTTACAGGATCCCAAACAGCGTGGATTCACTGGGGGAAGATCATGTCAAACAAAACTTATTTACTTTTTTGACTGTGTGACTAAAGTAATAGATAAGGATGGAGCAGTATATATAGCTTATCTAGACTTTAGTAAGGCTTTTGACACTGTCCCACATCGCAGACTGCTAAATAAACTTGAAAGCTTGGTATTGGATACTAAGATGGTTAAATGGAAAAGATCTTGATTGCAGGATAGAAAACAGAGAGTTGTAGTAAATGGAGTGCATTCACAGGAGGGAAATGTTACCAGTGGAGTACCCCAGGAATCTGTACTTGGACCACTGCCCTTTAATATCTGTATTGGTGACATTGCAAATGGCATTAAAGGGAAAGTATGCCTTTTTGCAGATGACACAAAGGTATGCAACAGGGTAGACACACCAGGTGGGGTAAAACAAATGATTGAGGATCTAGGTAGACTAGAGAAATGGTCAAGAGTCTGGCAATTACAGTTTAATGTACGAAAAATGCAAAATCATGCACTTGGGTCTCAAAAATCCAAAGGCTAAATATAGTATTACTAGGTGCTTCATCGCGCCCTACGGGCGCTCTTCACACCGTCGCAAGGGGCTACGCCTCCTTAACCCTTGCATGCCTTTCTGGGGTTCAATATTTGTATTATATGGAGTATTACCTGCATTCCTTTGTTAGTGGTTAAATATTGCACAATGAAAGGGCGTGCGATGGTGAAGGGGGTGGGGTAGGGGTCCGCAGGCGCCATGGGTAGGGGAGGGGCAGGTACGGGTGGTGCGGTGGATGGGGAAGGAGGTCCAAAGGTGCTGCAGGTGGTGGAGGGGCAGGTGCGGGGGGGGGATTCGTGGGGGAGGGGTGGGTGAGGGGGGGACCACGGATGGAGGAGGGTGTCTGTAGATGCTGCGGGTGGAGGGGGGCAGGTGTCGGGGGAGACATATAAGGGTGACAAGGCAAGGCCAGGGGTGACAGGGACATGACAGAACACAGGGCACGGGAGAGATTGGTATTAGGGACAAAACAGTGGTGACAGACAGATGTGTCTTACCGGAGTCACTGCTGCTGGCTGCTGCTGTTCCACTCCAACCTGTTGGGATCTGCTGCTGGTGGAGACTTGGCATGGCTGACTCTCTTAGGCTGAAGTCCTGCTTCCTCTGCCCGTCCGCATCCCTCCCCCCCTCCTCAGTCACACACCGCAGACCTCGCGCAGCTGCCGGGCACTGTGGTAAGGTGAGACTGGAAATGACTGGTTAGCCCCCAGGAGATGCTGCGGCTGGAGGGAGGAGGGGGTCATAGCATGCACGTGGCGCGGACCTCGCGGCTGCTAGGCACTGTGGTAAGGGGAGACTGGGAGTGACTGGTTAGCCCCCAGGAGATGCTGCCGCTGGAAGGAGGAGGGGGTCATAGCATGCACGTGGCGCGGACCTCGCGGCTGCTGGGCACTGTGGTAAGGGGAGACTGGGAGTGACTGGTTAGCTCCCAAGAGACGCTGCGGCTGGAGGGAGGAGGGGGTCAGAGCCTGCAAGCAGCTCGGACTTCTGCAGCGCTACCCGCCGGCTAAAGTGTGTGAAGGAGCTGGGCGCACCTCACTGCGGGTGGCAGCGCTGCAGCTAGCGGTGGGGTTTGCCGGGGCTGGAGATAACAGAGGCAGTACGGAAAGTGCAGAGCGGCAGGTGCCCCACAAAACTGCAGCTAAGAAGCGTGGAGTGTGCCAGAAAGTGACGCTCCTCCGCACCAGAGAGACCCTGCTGAGTATGCTGATGTGGGAGGGTCAAGTACGGCATACCCCCTCACACACCTCCATACCTCCCAAATGTCCAGATTTTCGCGGGACAGTCCAATTTTTTGGGGTCTGTCCCGCTGTCCCACCCGCGGGTCGCAGTGTCCCACGGTGGGGGGGGGGGGGGGGGGGCAGTTGGAAAGCTCCTGTACTCGCTGTTCTGCAGCGGTGAATAGTGGAGACAGAGGGAGAGGGGGCATCAGGGGGTACGGATTAAGGGGGGGTTCCAGCAGCAGAGGCGGATTAAGGGGGGGGGGGGGCAGGCGGTACGTACCGTTGGCCCCACAGTTTTAGGGGGCCCCCCAGCTCGAGTAGCTCTGTCCCAGCTCAGAAGCTCCCCCGTCCTGCCAGCAACAACGGCAGCTTTGTGATTCAGTCCGCACACGCTGCTGCGTGTTGGCAGGTGTGTGGTGTTGCAGGGAGGCAGCAGTCTCCCTGCTTTCTTCTGCCTGTGCGGATGTGTAGGGGGGAGCGACCACCTCCTCTGGATTTAGCCCCAGCTGAGGGGCCAAAATTCCATTAAAAAAAATCCCGGAATTTGCATAAGGGGCGTGGCCTAGAGTCGCTCGATTAGACCACGCCCCCAATCCCACACCAGGCACAGCAATGAGATAGGGCTCCCCTGTCTCAAGTGCCCTGGGCCCCCTGGACTCATAATCAGCCCCAGGGGGCATGCCAGCAGCTCACAGAGTGCTGGGCATGCCCCCTCACTGACGAAAACGGGGACCCTCCCGTGAAGCCACGCCCCCTTTTCGCCGGGTGTGTGTCCCTCCTTCTGCCTGAAGAAAGCTCCTGAAGAAAGCTGGGAGGTCTGCACCCCTGCCTGTGACATGCCCATACTATCTGCTTCTGCTCCTAGTCTCCAGATTATGCCAGATCTGTGACTCATTTGACTAACTCCGCCCAGTGTTGTGACTCCGCCCAGAGTTAGCAAATGAGTCACAAAGTCACAGATCTGGGCTATTATATAGGAGATAGTCACTATACTGGAAACTACTGAGGAGGAAAGGGATCTAGAAGTCTCTATTTCATGTGACATAAAGGCAGGTAAGCAATGTAACACAGCAATGAGGAAGGCTAGTCAGATGCTTGGCTGCATTGGGAGAGGAATCAGCAGCAGAAAGAAAGAAGTAATAATGCCACTGTATAGGTCATTGGTACGGCCTTATCTGGAATACTGTGTCCAGTTCTGGAGGCCATATCGTCAGAAGGATATTAATACATTAGAGACTGTACAAAGATGGGCAACTATTAGGGTGCATGGCCTACATCACAAAACCTACCCAGAAAGACTAAGAAATCTCAATATGTACAGTTTGGAGCACAGAAGGGAAAGGGGGGACATGATAGAAACTTTCAAATATATCAAGGGTTTTACCAAAGTCCAGGAGAGAAACATTCTTCTAATGAAGAGAAGTATTAGAACACAAGGACATGCACTGAGAATGAAGGGAGGTAGGTTCAGAGGAAATCTGAGGAAAAATTACTTCACAGAAAGGGTAGTGGACAAGTGGAATAGCCTCCCATCAGAGGTGGTAGAGGCTAAGACAGTAGAGCAATTTAAACATACATGGGATAGGCATAAGGATCAAATAAATAAGGATCAAATAAGTTTTGAGGTAAAACTATGGTAAAAAAGGGGCAGACTAGATGGGGCATTTGGTTCAAATTCTATGACACAGCGGTGAACCGAACGTCTCCTGCTCTGCTGATCCCCCTCCCAATTGTAGGGGTCCCCTTTGAAAAAATAGGGATTGATTTAGTGGGTCAGATTGTACCACCGTCTAAAGGCTATAAATTCATTATTATTGTGGTTGACTATGCCCCTCGTTATCCGAAGGCGTTTCCCTCTAGGGTCGCAACAGCCAAACAAGTTGCGACTAAGTTACTGGAGCTGTTTTCCAGGGTTAAGTTACCTAATGAAATTCTTACCGACCAAGGGACAAACTTTATGTCCAAATTAATACATGGGGTGTTACAGTTGTTAAAAATTAACAGAACCTCAGTATATCATCCTCAAACTTATGGTTTAGTGCAGTGGTTTCCAAACTTTTTTGAATCACGGCGCCCTAGAATATCAGAATTTTTTTCACGGCACCCCTAGGCCAAAAATGTCTTATTGAGAAATTTAGAAAGAAATATTACATTATGTAGATCGCGTTTATATGTCATCCTTAGGGTCAGTTGTGTGGTGAGGGACAGGATTTGCTTCTGTTTGGCCACATATTTTATGACTGGCAGCCACCAGCACTGGTTTTGCTTATTATATTGACAATGAATAATTTGAATTGGTCCTGGACCACCAACCCAGGGCACCCCTGCAAGTGTTCCGAGGCACCCCACGGAGCGACGGCACACAGTTTGGGAACCTCTGGTTTAGTGGAAAGATACGAGCAGGGCCCTCTTCCCTCATGTGCTTTTCCTTCTTTTACTTAAACTATCTTCTGTTTCGACTTCCGGTGGGCAGGGCACATCGTGTGGCTGCATTTTAACATCTCTCCAGACAAGGACCATATGAATCTGCCTCTATCTACCACTACCAAGCTACTTTTGGAGATTTTGATCACACCTTCGGATGGCTGATGTGTGGTGGATTCCCTAGATACCAAAATTAAGTCTGGAGCTTGTATATATCCCCCGGAGTCTGGCCCCTGATGGTGGCCTATAAGTGCGCCTCTCCTTTGGCGCGAAAGCTGGCGTGACGGAACGCTCACCTTCACTACAGATTGCCGGCTACTATTCCTACCCGACTCCACTGCCTCTCTCAACCCCCCTATGGTTGCTGGCTCCTGGAGTGGACCCACTGACGGTTGCCCGCGGGGAGTGCACCCTTGCCCGCGGGTTACCCTATACCCGATGGCCTGCCCTTTCCCCCGGCTGTGAGTGCTCGGGCTGTAGTGGATGCCCCCCTTCGCCGCGGGACACGCTGTGGCACTCGGTCCGCTCCTGTCCGTTTGACCGCTGAGGATTGGCCGGCGGGAGCTGCTTCTGTGACCAAGGGAGACCCTGTGCCAGCTGACCAGACCCTCTCCCTCCGACTCTTGGTGGCAGCCGCCGGGCCGCGGGGGGTCCCGCCGTGGAGAGCCTGCTGAGCGGAGCTGCTGCGCTGCCCGGGACGGAGGGGCGCACCTGGCTGGTGATTTCTGCCCAGAGCTGCCTGCTCCTCTCCTCCCTGCGTTGATCCTGATCTTGCTGCTCCAGGCGGCGCTGCACTGGGGGCCCTGTCTTGCTTCACCACCGCTGCGGGGTGCGGGTGGACTACCTGCTACACGGCCACGCTCTCTCCCTGCGAGCTGAGACAGCTGAGACACCGTGACCTGAGGGGCGGACATCGCCTGAAGTGACCCTGGCTGGCGGGGTTTGTTGCCGCGGATGGACCTTGGTGTGACGACGAGCCCAGCGGAGACCGGTGCCAAATACCCCTGTGAGACCTCTAACTGGGCGCGGGTCGCTAATGGACGGCGGTCCTAACCTCTGGGGGCTGCGTCTCTCTGCTGGCTCCACCGCTGCCCTGATCCTCGGGCCGCTCGGCTACACTGTTCCCTGGCAGCTGTATCACGGAGGCTCTGCTTACTGCCGGACCTGCGTTCCATCCCCCTGCTGCACCACATTGATCATCTCCTTACCTGGTACGTCTGCTGAAGCCCGCGGCGGTTCGAGCGGTGCTGGTTTCCCTAGACTGGGGGGCAGTCTGGCGGCATCTCCCCGGGATTTGACCACCTATGTACCTGGGCTCCTCTAAAAACACCCTGAGCTGCCTGATCCTCTCTAACTGGGCCTGCACTTGTTAATTTGGACGCCTGGACTCATCTCCCCACAGGTACTAATATTGTTTGTGTTCCTCACTATTCTCTACTAACATCCTCCATATCCCTATGCTTTGAACAATTCCCTCCCTGTGTGTTATCCGTACCCCCCCCCCCCCCCCTACACACCTCCTTTCCTTACCCACTCAGTGATCCCCTCTGGTACCCCCCTTTCTACTGCTCTTCTTCTACAATAATAGTCTGAGGGTATAATTCGGAGCACCATTTTCCCTCCTGAAGCATCTGAGGGTCGCCTGAGTGGATACTTTGGGACCCTGTTTGAACTACCCTTGCATTGGCTCAGGGCACATTATAACTATACCGTATCCGCTTTCTGAACTGGTCTGTGCAGCACCCACTCACTAGAAGGTTGTTCTGTGTGTATTTTTATTTGATTTATTTATATTTTATTTTTATATATTTTTGTCTTTTCTATTTTTCTTTTTCTTATTATATATATTCGGCTGTATTTCAACTGGTAATTTTCTATGCGATACTGCCCTCATGTGGTGTTCTTGTAATACACTGTAATCTATAATATTCATTTGGCAAATGCTACGTTAATATCTTAACACTCTACAGTGCCATTATTTATCTGACACCGAGCTTAGCGCTGAGTTTAACAATTACACTTCTTGCGTGTGGTTGCCAATACTTAGACCAAATCTGTATCATTAACTGACCGCGTCTTATCGCTGAGTGTGGTGATCATTACGCTATTGCCTCTATCGTGCATGGTTTCTCACTATAGGTTTTGTTGACCATTTGATTTGATTTAAGCGGTGCTCTGCCTTGAGTGACGCCCTAATACGCTCTGCTGCCGGTGTTATTACGGATAAAGTTGCCTTTCATTGACAAATATCCATTGCATATTTTATTTTATTTTATTTATTTTCTGTGTTTATTTTACTGCTACTCCTATTTAGGCGGTGATTCCATTGCTATATATGGGACCTACTGAGTGTTCCTTATAAGCTAGCTCCTTCTCTACGGGAAGCTATCTCGAACCACAGTTTCAATGTAATTGTCTAATGTTCTAACTCTGACCTCAACCCGATATAATCAAACGGATATATTTTTTCACTATCGACTCCCTCTCTTTACAACCTTCATAACTGTCCTCCTCTACAGGGGCATGGACAAATTTGTCGATAAAGTCATGCCTCCCAAACAACAGAATAATGCAAACAAAGCCCCAAAAGCAAAACCCAACGCTCAAAAATCTGGGCCACCTTCCCCATCCTTCTCTGAAAATGATAGCCTGGATTCTCCGGGAACTATTGCCACCCCCCTGACGGCAAAAGAAATCGCAGATTTCATGATGCCACTTATGGATATGTTTTGAAGACCTCCAAACGCGTCTAGAGGAAGGCCTTACTCGTATAGATTCCCACACCTCTCGTATAACTGCTCTAGAAACCAGAGTTAGTGATGTGGAGGATCGCCTACACTCTTGTCAGGAAGGTGGAGACAGCAATGACAGGGCTATCATACAACTACAAGAAAAGGTAGACGAGTTAGAAAATAGGTCCCGACGGAACAATTTGAGATTCATAGGTGGTCCGGAATCTATAGTGGGCCATACTTTAACAACTTTTCTCACTGTTGACCTACCCAAAGCGTTGAGGGGTTCTGACTGACTTAGAAATCCCCCATATTGAAAGAGCCCACAGAATTGGCATAGAACAAGAGGGTCCTAGACGAAGGCCTCGCCCAGTCATAGCCCGCTACCTGGACTATAGAGCGAAAGAAAAGATCTTGGCGTCCTATCGTAGGTCTCAGGGTCTAGTGGTAGGAGGGACTAAAATACTGATCTTCCAAGATTTCTCAGCGTCAGTCACACAGAAATGTAAAGAATTTTCTGAGATATGCACCTTTCTTCATGGTGAAAAAATTAGGTTTTCCTTGCTATATCCGGCAAAATTGAGGGTGATGGAGGATGGTAAGCCGATTTACTTCTCTAACCCACTGGAGGCTAAATCATACTTTAAGCCTCCTCAGCTGTCCCCTCGCTCCCCTCGTAGATGACTTACAGACACAAAGGGTCGATCACAGGGTAGGGGAATCATGATTACTATTGGTTCCCTCAGGTAGGGTTACTATGCTATTGATGAAACACTCTCTCTGTTACTGGATTTGTTTTATTTTTGCTTGTTTGTTTTATATTTCTATTTTGGGTTTCAGGTGCGCACATCTCATTTTAGATGATGCCCGCCACTGTACTGGTTTGGTTGAAAATGTTAAAATTTGGTGTATAGAGGTAACTTGGATTATACTTATTGGTTGTATATTGTTCACTGCGAGTCCTGAGATGCTGCTGTGGTTTTTTATTGTCTCTCTATTTCCTGCCTTCCTTACCACGGTGGGATATAGCTGTTCCTTTGCCAAATGGGTGGTGTGCCGTCTCCGGGATCCCCTGCCTGATGACACCCTCTTACTGATACTTGACCCCTGGTGGGGGGATGGGTAGCCATGTCGTCTCCACATTTAGGTATTGACCCCCCCACACCTAAACCGTTACATATGGTATCATGGAACGTCGGCGGACTTAATACTCCGGTAAAACGAAAGAGAGTTATTACTCACCTTAAACGGTTTACTCCGGATATCATATTTTTGCAAGAAACACATTGGGTCACCACAGAGGAAAACATACTTAAGGCCCCTTGGTTAGGCTCTTGTATATCCGCTCCTTACCATCGTAAGGCGAGAGGAGTGGCGATAGTATTTCACAAAGACCTTCCGGTCACTATCTTGTCACAGATTGTCGACCCGGAGGGCCGTTATGTCATATTGGACATCGACCTGTACCATACCCAATATACTCTAGTCAACCTTTATGACCCTAATATAAATCCACATGTATTTATCCGAGATCTTGGCCACGTCCTTCAGGGCAGAACGAATCATTCCCTTATCATAGGGGGAGATTTTAATGTGGTAGAAGACCCCTTTTTAGACAAAAGGCCACCAGGGCACAGACCTTCTAACTTCTATGCCCACCTCTACCAGTCTTTTAAGTTAGACTTAGGTCTATCAGACCCTTGGCGCCTTTTGAACCATACAGACAAAACTCATACACACCTATCAATGGTCCATGGGTCTCTCTCACGTATCGATAGGATCCTTATTTCAGATACTCTACTCAATAATATAACTCACACAGATATTCACGATATAATGGTGTCGGATCATGCTCCAGTTTCCATATCTCTGACTCATTCACACATGCACCCTAATAGCCGCATATGGAGATTTCCACATTACTTAGCACACTCTGACAATTTTAAGACCTACTTGATTGGTCATTGGACTAATTATGTCGATGACAACCTTGAACACTGGGAGGACCCCGTTCTTTTCTGCAGTGCCTCTAAGGCGGTTATGAGGGGTCACATAATCAGTTACGTCTCACAGAAAAACAAACACTCTAGGAAGGAATATGAAGCACTTCGTGCTGAAATGCAAACTTCCTTTGCTCAATACACTAATGCACCTTCGGACGATACCAAAACTTCATATAAACAAGCACGTCAATTACTGGAGACATACCTTACCACTAAGGCAAAACAGTCGACTGACTTTACACGAAACAAATATTATCGCTGGGGTAATAAAGCAGGGAAACTCTTAGCAACAATGTCTAGGCCATTCAGGAAACGCCATATTATTACCACTTTGAAACACCCTGATACGGGAGCTTTACTGACCAAATCTTCGGATATAAATGCACAATTCCGTCACTACTTTGAAAATGTGTTTCGCTCAACCCCTATTAACCTGTCTGACCAGATGACTATCCTTTCAGACTCAGTGCTTCATAAATTGACGTCTGATCAGAGAGAAGCGCTTGCAGGCCCAATAACTATGGATGAAATCAATAGAACCATATCTAACCTTCCTAATGGAAAGTCTCCGGGACCTGATGGTCTGTCGGGTGACTACTACCGAATCTTGCAAGCCCACCTTGCCCCGATCTTGCTAGAATTATTTAGGTCTATACACGAAAAGAAAGCTCCCTACCCGTCTTTTAATGATGCTTTCATGACCCTACTTCCTAAGCCAGATAAGGATCTGAGTTTGTTGACATCTTACAGACCTATAAGCCTGTTAAATGTCGATTACAAAATATTGGCCAAAGTCATGGCAACACGCCTACAGACTATATTACCGTCCATCCTCTCGGACCATCAAATGGGATTCGTACAGGGACATCATGCAGTTAAGGCCATTAGGACGGCTATAGCGGCTGTTGTGGCGGCCCAAAACCCGGCACCCACTCAAAATATACTAGTCAGCTTAGATATCCATAGGGCCTTTGACTCTATACTCTGGTCGCACCTTTATACTGTATTAGAAAAAAAAGGCTTCAATGATACCTTTGTAAATTTTATAAAATACATATACCATGATCCGAATACCTCCCTGTTGGTAAATGGCCTCTTAAGCCTAAGCTTTACACTAGAAAGAGGCACCCGCCAGGGTTGCCCCCTATCGCCCCTCCTCTTTAACATAGCACTAGATCCCTTATTACGCACTCTTCAGCAATGGCATGACTTTCAGGGTGTTAGGATTGGGTGCAGAGAAATAAAGATCTCTGCATTCGCAGACGACATATTGTTATATATATCGAACCCAGAACACTCCTTAGATCAAATTCTACACACGATTAACTTATATGGTTCCATATCGGGCCTACAACTTAACATGGACAAGTCTGTGGCAATGCTCCTCAAGGGTACATTAACTCAACCCCGCTGGGCTTCCCATTTATCTCTGCAATGGGCCAGAACATTTATCCCTTACTTGGGAATAATACTGCCCCGAAATCCGGCCGACCTATACCAGTTTAATATTAAAAAGGTAATACATACTCTTATGGAAGATGTGAAGCGTTGGGAACGCCTGCCACTCTCTTTCCTGGGACGAGCAGATCTCTTAAAAATGGTAGCAATACCTAGAATATTATATCCACTACAAAATCTTCCAGTACTTTTGACTAAAGCGGACACGGTTCAATTAAACGCTTTAATTAGGAAATTTCTATGGAAAGGAGGGCGCGCGCGCATAGCCCTACGGAAGCTACACCAACCAAAATCGAATGGTGGTATTAACTTCCTTGATGTCACTGGGTATAATCACTCGGCTCTCTTGCGACATTTAAGAGATTGGTTACAGAGGACATCGATTTATACTGATGTCTCTTTGGAGCAAGAATTTTTGAGGGACACTGCATTAATAGGCTTATTACACCAACATGATCGGGAAGTGGAGGAACATATCAAATTGAATCCTTTGCTTTGGTCAACGCGGAGGCTTTGGCACATCCTGCGTCACAAGGCAGGACTCAATGGTTTTTATTCTTTACATCTGCCCCTGGTCAAAAATCCTCAATTCCTAGACGGCATGGCTGCCCATCCCTTCACCCTATGGAGACTTGCGGGAATAGAAAATATTGGGACTCTGGTGTCAAAGGAGAAACGCCCTCTCACTTTTACAGAACTATCCACTAACTACGCCATGGTTAGACCATATCCTTGAGCTTTTCTACAGGCACGCTTCTATATAAACCACGTTCTACAACACTTTTCTGACAAAGACTGGGGTAACCCCCTAGACACCCTCTTGAAAAATGCAGTCCCTCAACGTAAAGCTATTTCGGTCCATTATACGTTTCTCAGAGATGTTATGGATCATACTAAAGTGTCGGGAGGAGTGGCGGGGTGGTTGTCTCACTTTCCTGAACTAACAGTCCTAGATCTGGAAAAGGTCCTTCTATATTCTTGCAAAACACTTCCTTCCAGCATGTATACTGAACTATTTCTGAACATATTTCATAATGCATACCTTTCCCCGCTACGTAGATTTCACATAGGAACCTCCATGACTCATAGCTGTCCCAGGTGTCATCAGGAGGAGGCGGATAACTACCACTGCCTGTGGGCTTGCCCTATTGTAAAATATTTCTGGCACTTAATACGCAGATATACAGAATTAAAATTGACAAATTTTGTCCCACTTACCCCGGAGTGGGCAATTTTTGGAATGGTTAATCCTATGCTACGAATCACCCCAGGTAGTAAGAAATTGCTACTGGCTATTAGCGCAGCGGGTAAAAAAAAATAAGAATTTACTTACCGATAATTCTATTTCTCGTAGTCCGTAGTGGATGCTGGGGACTCCGTAAGGACCATGGGGGGGGGGGGGGGGGGGTAGCGGCTCCGCAGGAGACTGGGCACAAAAGTAAAGCTTTAGAACTACCTGGTGTGCACTGGCTCTTCCCCCCATGACCCTCCTCCAAGCCTCAGTTAGGATACTGTGCCCGGACGAGCGTACACAATAAGGAAGGATTTTGAATCCCGGGTAAGACTCATACCAGCCACACCAATCACACCATATAACTTGTGATCTAAACCCAGTTAACAGCATGATAACAGAGGAGCCTCTAGAAAAGATGGCTCACTACAGCAATAACCCGATTTTTTTGGTAACAATAACTATGTACCAGTATTGCAGACAATCCGCACTTGGGATGGGCGCCCAGCATCCACTACGGACTACGAGAAATAGAATTATCGGTAAGTAAATTCTTATTTTCTCTGACGTCCTAGTGGATGCTGGGGACTCCGTAAGGACCATGGGGATTATACCAAAGCTCCCAAACGGGCGGGAGAGTGCGGATGACTCTGCAGCACCAAATGAGAGAACTCCAGGTCCTCCTCAGCCAGGGTATCAAATTTGTAGAATTTTACAAACGTATTTGCTCCTGACCAAGTAGCTGCTCGGCAAAGTTGTAAAGCCGAGACCCCTCGGGCAGCCGCCCAAGATGAGCCCACCTTCCTTGTGGAATGGGCTTTTACAGATTTTGGCTGTGGCAGGCCTGCCACAGAATGTGCAAGCTGAATTGTACTACAAATCCAACGAGCAATAGTCTGCTTAGAAGCAGGAGCACCCAGCTTGTTGGGTGCATACAGAATAAACGAGTCAGATTTTCTGACTCCAGCCGTCCTGGAAACCTATATTTCCAGGGCCCTGACAACGTCTAGCAACTTGGAGTCCTCCAAGTCCCTAGTAGCCGCAGGCACCACAATAGGTTGATTCAGGTGAAACGCTGAAAACCACCTTAGGGAGAAACTGAGGACAAGTCCTCAATTCCGCCCTGTCCGAATGGAAAATCAGATGAGGGCTTTTACAGGATAAAGCCGCCAATTCTGACACGCACCTGGCCCAGGCCAGGGCCAACAGCATGACCACTTTCCATGTGAGATATTTTAACTCCACATATTTAAGTGGTTCAAACCAATGTGACTTTTGGAACCCAAAAACTACATTTAGATCCCAAGGTGCCACTGTAGGCACAAAAGGAGGCTGTATATACAGTACCCCTTTCACAAACGTCTGAACTTCAGGGACTGAAGCTAGTTCTTTTTGGAAGAAAATTGACAGGGCCGAAATTTGAACCTTAATGGACCCCCATTTCAGGCCCATAGACACTCCTGTTTGCAGGAAATGTAGGAATCGACCTAGTTGAAAATTCCTCCGTCGGGGCCTTACTGGCCTCGCACCACGCAACATATTTTCGCCAAATGCGGTGATAATGTTTTGCGGTTATATCTTTCCTGGCTTTGATCAGGATAGGAATGACTTCATCCGGAATGCCTTTCTCCTTCAGGATCCGGCGTTCAACCGCCATGCCGTCAAACGCAGCCGCGGTAAGTCTTGGAACAGACAGGGTCCTTGCTGGAGCAGGTCCCTTCTTAGAGGTAGAGGCCACGGATCCTCCGTGAGCATCTCTTGAAGTTCCGGTTACCAAGTCCTTCTTGGCCAATCCGGAGCTACGAATATAGTGCTTACTCCTCTCCATCTTATAATTCTCAGTACCTTGGGTATGAGAGGCAGAGGAGGGAACACATACACTGACTGGTACACCCACTGTGTTACCAGAGCGTCTACAGCTATTGCCTGAGGGTCCCTTGACCTGGCGCAATACTTGTCGAGTTTTATAAACATGTGGAAGACTTCTGGGTGAAGTCCCCACTCTCCCGGGTGGGGGTCGTGTCTGCTGAGGAAGTCTGCTTCCCAGTTGTCCACTCCCGGAATCAATACTGCTGACAGTGCTATCACATGATTTTCCGCCCAGCGAAGAATCCTTGCAGCTTCTGCCTTGCCCTCCTGCTTCTTGTGTCACCCTGTCTGTTTACGTGGGTGACTGCCGTGATGTTGTCCGAATGGATCAACTCCGGGTGACCTTGAAGCAGAGGTCTTGCTGAGCTTAGAGCATTGTAAATGGCCCTTAGCTTCAGGATATTTATGTGAAGTGATGTCTCCAGGCTTGACCATAAGCTCTGGAAATTCCTTCCCTGTGTGACTGCTCCCCAGCCTCGCAGGCTGGCATCCGTGGTCACCAGGACCCAGTCCTGAATGTCGAATCTGCGGCCCTCTAGAAGATGAGCACTCTGCAACCACCACAGGAGAGACACCCTTGTGCTTGGTGACAGGGTTATCCGCTGATGCATCTGAAGATGCGACCCGGACCATTTGTCCAGCAGGTCCCACTGGAAAGTTCTTGCGTGGAATCTGCCGAATGGGATTGCTTCGCAGGAAGCCACCATTTTTCCCAGAACCCTTTCATTGATGTACTGAGACTTGGCTCGGTTATAGGAGGTTCCCGAATAGCTCGGATAACTCCCTGACTTTCTCCTCCGGGAGAAACACCTTTTTCTGGACTGTGTCCAGGATCATCCCTAGGAACAGAAGACGAGTCGCCGGAATCAGCTGCGATTTTGGAATATTGAGAATCCAATCGTGCTGCCGCAACACTACCTGAGATAGTGCTACACCGACCTCCAACTGTTCCCTGGATCTTACCCTTATCAGGGAATCGTCCAAGTAAGGGATAACTAAAATTCCCTTCCTTCGAAAGAGTATCATCATTTCGGCCATTACCTTGGTAAAGACCCGGGGTGCCGTGGACCATCCATACGGCAGCGTCTGAAACTGATAGTGACAGTTCTGTACCACAAACCTGAGGTACCCTTGGTGAGAAGGGTAAATTGGGACATGAAGGTAAGCATCCTTGATGTCCCGAGACATCATGTAGTCCCCTTCTTCCAGGTTCGCAATCACTGCTCTGAGTGACTCAATCTTGAATTTGAACCTCCGTATGTAAGTGTTCAAGATTTTAGATTTAGAATCGGTCTCACCGAGCCGTCCGGCTTCGGTACCACAACAGTGTGGAATAATACCCCGTTCCCTGTTGCAGGAGGGGTACCTTGATTATCACCTGCTGGGAATACAGCTTGTGAATGGCTTCCAAAACTGCCTCCCTGTCAGAGGGAGACATCGGTAAAGCCGACTTTAGGAAACGGCGAGGGGGAGACGTCTCGAATTCCAATTTGTACCCCTGAGATATCACCTGAAGGATCCAGGGGTCTAATTGCGAGTGAGCCCACTGCGCGCTGAAATTCATTGAGACGGGCCCCCACCGTGCCTGATTCTGCTTGTAAAGCCCCAGCGTCATACTGAGGGCTTGGCAGAGGCGGGAGAGGGCTTCTGTTCCTGGGAACTGGCTGATTTCTGCAGCCTTTTTCCTCTCCCTCTGTCACGGGGCAGAAATGAGGAACCTTTTGCCCGCTTGCCCACGAAAGGACTGCGCCTGATAATACGGCGTCTTCTTATGTTGAGAGGCGACCTGGGGTACAAACGTGGATTTCCCAGCTGTTGCCGTGGCCACCAGGTCTGAAAGACCGACCCCAAATAACTCCTCCCCTTAATAAGGCAATACTTCCAAATGCCGTTTGGAATCCGCATCACCTGACCACTGTCGTGTCCATAACCCTCTACTGGCAGAAATGGACAACGCACTTAGACTTGATGCCAGTCGGCAAATATTCCGCTGTGCATCACGCATATATAGAAATGCATCTTTTAAATGCTCTATAGGCAATAATATACTGTCCCTATCTAGGGTATCAATATTTTCAGTCAGGGAATCCGACCACGCCAACCCAGCACTGCACATCCAGGCTGAGGCGATTGCTGGTCGCAGTATAACACCAGTATGTGTGTAAATACATTTTAGGATACCCTCCTGCTTTCTATCAGCAGGATCCTTAAGGGCGGCCATCTCAGGAGAGGGTAGAGCCCTTGTTCTTACAAGCGTGTGAGCGCTTTATCCACCCTAGGGGGTGTTTCCCAACGCACCCTAACCTCTGGCGGGAAAGGATATAATGCCAATAACATTTTAGAAATTATCAGTTGTTATCGGGGGAAACCCACGCATCATCACACACCTCATTTAATTTCTCAGATTCAGGAAAACTACAGGTAGTTTTTCCTCACCGAACATAATACCCCTTTTTGGTGGTACTCGTATTATCAGAAATGTGTAAAACATTTTTCATTGCCTCAATCATGTAACGTGTGGCCCTACTGGAAGTCACATTTGTCTCTTCACCGTCGACACTGGAGTCAGTATCCGTGTCGGCGTCTATATCTGCCATCTGAGGTAACGGGCGCTTTAGAGCCCCTGACGGCCTATGAGACGTCTGGACAGGCACAAGCTGAGTAGCCGGCTGTCTCATGTCAACCACTGTCTTTTATACAGAGCTGACACTGTCACGTAATTCCTTCCAACAGTTCATCCACTCAGGTGTCGACCCCCTAGGGGGTGACATCACTATTACAGGCAATCTGCTCCGTCTCCACATCATTTTTCTCCTCATACATGTCGACACAAACGTACCAACACACAGCACACACACAGGGAATGCTCTGATAGAGGACAGGACCCCACTAGCCCTTTGGGGAGACAGAGGGAGAGTTTGCCAGCACACACCAGAGTGCTATATATATATACAGGGATAACCTTCTATAAGTGTTTTTCCCCTTATAGCTGCTGTATTTTTAATACTGCGCGTAATTTAGTGCCCCCCTCTCTTTTTTAACCCTTTCTGTAGTGTAGTGACTGCAGGGGAGAGCCAGGGAGCTTCCCTCCAACGGAGCTGTGAGGGAAAATGGCGCCAGTGTGCTGAGGAGATAGGCTCCGCCCCCTTCTCGGCGGCCTTATCTCCCGTTTTTCTGTGTATTCTGGCAGGGGTTAAATTCATCCATATAGCCCAGGAGCTATATGTGATGCATTTTTTTGCCATCCAAGGTGTTTTTATTGCGTCTCAGGGCGCCCCCCCCCCCAGCGCCCTGCACCCTCAGTGACCGGAGTGTGAAGTGTGCTGAGAGCAATGGCGCACAGCTGTAGTGCTGTGCGCTACCTTGTTGAAGACAGGACGTCTTCTGCCGCCGATTTTCCGGACCTCTTCTGTCTTCTGGCTCTGTAAGGGGGCCGGCGGCGCGGCTCTGGGACCTATCCATGGCTGGGCCTGTGATCGGTCCCTCTGGAGCTAATGTCCAGTAGCCTAAGAAGCCCAATCCACTCTGCACGCAGGTGAGTTCGCTTCTTCTCCCCTTAGTCCCTCGATGCAGTGAGCCTGTTGCCAGCAGGTCTCACTGAACATAAAAAACCTAAAACTAAACTTTTCACTAAGCAGCTCAGGAGAGCCACCTAGTGTGCACCCTTCTCGTTCGGGCACAAAAATCTAACTGAGGCTTGGAGGAGGGTCATGGGGGGAGGAGCCAGTGCACACCAGGTAGTTCTAAAGCATTACTTTTGTGCCCAGTCTCCTGCGGAGCCGCTACCCCCCCCCCCCATGGTCCTTACGGAGTCCCCAGCATCCACTAGGACGTCAGAGAAACTATATTACAAAGCTGGCTTGATAATTCGCCCCCTCAATTACCTTTGTTTTTTAATAAATTATACTTTCTCTTCCGAATGGACTGGATGGAGACACTCCTGCATAAAGAAAAGGAAGTGGAACGCTTTTTTTCACTCTGGGAATCATATATAGACACCCTCCCACTCACAATTAGAAATCAGATTCATTATAGTCTTAAAGATACCACCTGGTATCTTACCAGGCTAATAACACAAGATCCTCCGATTGCCTTAGCGTAGGAGGAGGGGGAGGGGGGCTCTCACTTGTTACCTGTTGGCCTTTGTTGTGTCTCGGGACTCGCAATCTTAATTAATTAATTAATTAATTGATTATTAATCTCTATATGTCTAAATATTATGTCTGGGACTTTGCTATAGACGGTTATTGATTTCTACTGTATACAATAAGTATTACTCGAAACTGAAAGATCTGTACTATGGACACTAAATGCTAGACTAGAGTTACGCATTTCTATGACTATCTTCCATATACCAGAGTTTGTATCATTATGTGACATTTACTTTGCTCACACTTTGCGTCTAGATTTAACAAAGTAACATTGTAACTATTGTGATTTATTTGTATTAATTCCTTGTTGCCTCAATAAAAAAATAAAATAAAAAAACAACAACTATCTTCTGTTTCATACACCCTTTGATGGCGCAAAGTCCGTCATTTTTTTTGCCACCCTGATACTTATTTCAGTGATGCAGCTATGTTTACATACCCTGTACTTGTCCTATGTATTGTCTTGAACTGCAAGTCTGTTTTCTTGTTTTGCTTACTTGTTTATGCACTCTGTAATTGGGCGCTGCGGATCTCTTGTGGCGCCATAGAAGGGATATTAATAATAATACATTGGAATCCTCGTAGGTTAGAGAAGTTTATAGAGAAAGAAAAAAGGTGGGCTTTGCTTCTACCCAATTTGTTATTTGCAATCAGGGAAGTGCCCCAGACTACTACTGGTTTTGGCCCTTTTGAGCTTCTTTATTGGAGGAAGACACGACATTCTGTGGGAAGCATGGAAAGAACAGCCAATGGAAGGGGGAAAGCGTCTTTCAATATGTGGTCCAGATGCACAATGGCATGGACCTACTCGGTTAATTATCCTGGGAAAGTTTGGCAAATGCTCAGGAGGCACAAAAACCTCTCTATAACGGCAATGCCCAAACTAGTTTTTTCACCAGGGGGTAAAGTCCTTTTGTTGTTACCTACTCAGGGAAGCAAGTTACCAGCAAAGTGGCAATGGGCGTTTGAATAAATTTAAAAAGGTTGGGGAAGTAAATTATGAGGTCTCCCAACCTGACTCCCATAGAGTTAGGCAAATCTACAATTCTAATTTGTAATTTCTAATTCTAATTTCTAACCTGTGTGTTTTCGGTAGAAACAGTGCCGTTTTTGGCTGGAAACGGGGCTGTTTTTCGGGGATTTTGCTTCGCAGGTGAAACAAGTCCCAGATAAGCCTCATCTCGCGCCGGCTTATCGGGGCTAATTGAATAGCCCCCTGCGGGACAATTACCCGTTATCAATGATCGCGGGTACATGAATAAACTAGTAACCGCACTGTGCTGATATATAGGGACAAATCCCTAAAATTAGATTTAGTTTACAACTATGATGTACTACTTGCTTGCAGTCCAACTGAACAGGGGGCCTAATTCAGAGTTGATTGCAGCAGCAAATTTGTTAGCAGTTGGGCAAAAATAAGAATTTACTTACCGATAATTCTATTTCTCGTAGTCCGTAGTGGATGCTGGGGACTCCGTAAGGACCATGGGGAATAGCGGCTCCGCAGGAGACAGGGCACAAAAGTAAAAGCTTTAGGATCAGGTGGTGTGCACTGGCTCCTCCCCCTATGACCCTCCTCCAAGCCTCAGTTAGGATACTGTGCCCGGACGAGCATACACAATAAGGAAGGATTTTGAATCCCGGGTAAGACTCATACCAGCCACACCAATCACACCGTACAACCTGTGATCTGAACCCAGTTAACAGCATGATAACAGCGGAGCCTCTGAAAAGATGGCTCACAACAATAATAACCCGATTTTTGTAACAATAACTATGTACAAGTATTGCAGACAATCCGCACTTGGGATGGGCGCCCAGCATCCACTACGGACTACGAGAAATAGAATTATCGGTAAGTAAATTCTTATTTTCTCTGACGTCCTAAGTGGATGCTGGGGACTCCGTAAGGACCATGGGGATTATACCAAAGCTCCCAAACGGGCGGGAGAGTGCGGATGACTCTGCAGCACCGAATGAGAGAACTCCAGGTCCTCCTCAGCCAGGGTATCAAATTTGTAAAATTTTGCAAACGTGTTTGCCCCTGACCAAGTAGCAGCTCGGCAAAGTTGTAAAGCCGAGACCCCTCGGGCAGCCGCCCAAGATGAGCCCACCTTCCTTGTGGAATGGGCATTTACATATTTTGGCTGTGGCAGGCCTGCCACAGAATGTGCAAGCTGAATTGTACTACACATCCAACAAGCAATCGTCTGCTTAGAAGCAAGAGCACCCAGTTTGTTGAGTGCATACAGGATAACAGCAAGTCAGTTTTCCTGACTCCAGCCGTCCTGGAAATATATATTTTCAGGGCCCTGACAACATCTAGCAACTTGGAGTCCTCCAAGTCCCTAGTAGCCGCAGGTACCACAATAAGCTGGTTCAGGTGAAACGCTGACACCACCTTAGGGAGAAACTGGGGACGAGTCCGCAGCTCTGCCCTGTCCGAAAGGACAATCAGATATGGGCTTTTGTGAGACAAAGCCGCCAATTCTGACACTCGCCTGGCCGAGGCCAGGGCCAACAGCATGGTCACTTTCCATGTGAGATATTTCAAATTCACAGATTTGAGCGGTTTAAACCAATGTGATTTGAGGAATCCCAGAACTACGTTGAGATCCCACAGTGCCACTGGAGGCACAAAAGGGGTTGTATATGCAGTACTCCCTTGACAAACTTCTGGACTTCAGGAACTGAAGCCAATTCTTTCTGGAAGAAAATCGACAGGGCCGAAATTTGAACCTTAATGGACCCAAATTTGAGGCCCATAGACACTCCTGTGTGCAGGAAATGCAGGAATCGACCGAGTTGAAATTCCTCCGTGGGGGCCTTCCTGGCCTCACACCATGCAACATATTTTCTCCAAATGCTGTGATAATGTTGTGGGGTCACCTCCTTCCTGGCTCTGACCAGGGTAGGGATGACCTCTTCCGGAATGCCTTTTTCCCTTAGGATCCGGCGTTCAACCGCCATGCCGTCATACGCAGCCGCGGTAAGTCTTGGAACAGACATGATCCTTGCTGAAGCAAGTCCCTTCTTAGTATCTCTTGAAGTTCCGGGTACCAAGTCCTTCTTGGCCAATCCGGAGCCACGAGTATAGTTCTTACTCCTCTCCGTCTTATAATTCTCAGTACCTTGGGTATGAGAGGCAGAGGAGGGAACACATACACCGACTGGTACACCCACGGTGTTACCAGAGCGTCCCAGCTATTGCCTGAGGGTCTCTTGACCTGGCGCAATACCTGTCCAGTTTTTTGTTCAGACGGGACGCCATCATGTCCACCTTTGGTCTTTCCCAACGGTTCACAATCATGTGGAAGACTTCCAGATGAAGTCCCCACTCTCCCGGGTGGAGGTCGTGCCTGCTGAGGAAGTCTGCTTCCCAGTTGTCCACTCCCGGAATGAACACCGCTGACAGTGTTATCACATGATTTTTCGCCCAGCGAAGAATCCTTGCTGCCATTGCCCTCCTGCTTCTTGTGCCGCCCTGTCTGTTTACGTGGGCGACTGCCGTGATGTTGTCCGACTGGATCAGCACCGGTTGACTTTGAAGCAGAGGTCTTCCTAGGCTCAGAGCATTGTAAATTGCCCTTAGCTCCAGTATATTTATGTGGAGAGAAGTCTCCAGACTTGACCACACTCCTTGGAAATTTCTTCCCTGTGTGACTGCTCCCCAGCCTCTCAGGCTGGCATCCGTGGTCACCAGGACCCAGTCCTGAATGCCGAATCTGCTGCCCTCTAGTAGATGAGCACTCTGCCGCCACCACAGAAGAGACACCCTTGTCCTTGGAGACAGGATTATCCGCTGATGCATCTGAAGATGCGATCCGGACCATTCGTCCAGCAGATCCCACTGAAAAATTCTTGCGTGAAATCTGCCGAATGGAATCGCTTCGTAAGAAGCCACCATTTTTCCCAGGACTCTTGTGCATTGATGCACTGACACTTGGCCTGGTTCTAGGAGGTTCCTAACTAGCTCGGATAACTCCCTGGCTTTCTCCTCCGGGAGAAACACCTTTTTCTGGACTGTGTCCAGAATCATCCCTAGGAACAGCAGACGTGTCGTCGGAATCAGCTGCGATTTTGGAATATTTAGAATCCACCCGTGCTGTCGTAGAACTACTTGAGATAGTGCTACTCCGACCTCCAACTGTTCTCTGGACCTTGCCCTTATCAGGAGATCGTCCAAGTAAGGGATAATTAAGACGCCTTTTCTTTGAAGAAGAATCATCATTTCGGCCATTACCTTGGTAAAGACCCGGGGTGCCGTGGACAATCCAAACGGCAGCGTCTGAAACTGATAGTGACAGTTCTGTACCACGAACCTGAGGTACCCTTGGTGAGAAGGGCAAATTGGGACATGGAGGTAAGCATCCTTGATGTCCAGGGACACCATATAGTCCCCTTCCTCCTGGTTCGCTATCACTGCTCTGAGTGACTCCATCTTGATTTGAACCTTTTTATGTAAGTGTTCAAAGATTTCAGATTTAGAATAGGTCTCACCGAGCCGTCTGGCTTCAGTACCACAAATAGTGTGGAATAATACCCCTTTCCTTGTTGTAGGAGGGGTACTTTGATTATCACCTGCTGGGAATACAGCTTGTGAATTGTTTCCAATACTGCCTCCCTGTTGGAGGGAGACGTTGGTAAGCAGATTTCAGGAACCTGCGAGGGGGAGACGTCTCGAATTTCCAATCTGTACCCCTGGGATACTACTTGTAGGATCCAGGGGTCCACTTGCGAGTGAGCCCACTGCGCGCTGAAACTCTTGAGACGACCCCCCCCACCGCACCTGAGTCCGCTTGTACGGCCCCAGCGTCATGCTGAGGACTTGGCAGAAGCGGTGGAGGGCTTCTGTTCCTGGGAAGGGGCTGCCTGCTGCAGTCTTCTTCCCTTTCCTCTACCCCTGGGCAGATATGACTGGCCTTTTGCCCGCTTGCCCTTATGGGGACGAAAGGACTGAGGCTGAAAAGACGGTGTCTTTTTCTGCTGAGATGTGACTTGGGGTAAAAAAGGTGGATTTTCCAGCTGTTGCCGTGGCCATCAGGTCCGATGGACCGACCCCAAATAACTCCTCCCCTTTATACGGCAATACTTCCATGTGCCGTTTGGAATCCGCATCACCTGACCACTGTCGTGTCCATAAACATCTTCTGGCAGACATGGACATCGCACTTACTCTTGATGCCAGAGTGCAAATATCCCTCTGTGCATCTCGCATATATAGAAATGCATCCTTTAAATGCTCTATAGTCAATAAAATACTGTCCCTGTCAAGGGTATCAATATTTTCAGTCAGGGAATCCGACCAAGCCACCCCAGCGCTGCACATCCAGGCTGAGGCGATCGCTGGTCGCAGTATAACACCAGTATGTGTGTATATACTTTTTAGGATATTTTCCAGCCTCCTATCAGCTGGCTCCTTGAGGGCGGCCGTATCTGGAGACGGTAACGCCACTTGTTTTGATAAGCGTGTGAGCGCCTTATCCACCCTAGGGGGTGTTTCCCAACGCGCCCTAACTTCTGGCGGGAAAGGGTATAACGCCAATAATTTTCTATCGGGGAAAACCCACGCATCATCACACACTTCATTTAATTTATCTGATTCAGGAAAAACTACAGGTAGTTTTTTCACACCCCACATAATACCCTTTTTTGTGGTACTTGTAGTATCAGAAAAATGTAACACCTCCTTCATTGCCCTTAACATGTAACGTGTGGCCCTAATGGAAAATACGTTTGTTTCTTCACCGTCGACACTGGAGTCAGTGTCCGTGTCTGTGTCGACCGACTGAGGTAATGGGCGTTTTAAAGCCCCTGACGGTGTTTGAGACGCCTGGACAGGTACTAATTGGTTTGCCGGCCGTCTCATGTCGTCAACCGACCTTGCAGCGTGTTGACATTATCACGTAATTCCCTAAATAAGCCATCCATTCCGGTGTCGACTCCCTAGAGAGTGACATCACCATTACAGGCAATTGCTCCGCCTCCTCACCAACCTCGTCCTTATACATGTCGACACACACGTACCGACACACAGCACACACACAGGGAATGCTCTGATAGAGGACAGGACCCCACTAGCCCTTTGGGGAGACAGAGGGAGAGTTTGCCAGCACACACCAAAACGCTATAATTATACAGGGACAACCTTATATAAGTGTTTTCCCTTATAGCATCTTAATATATTATAATATCGCCACCAAAATGCCCCCCCTCTCTGTATTAACCCTGTTTCTGTAGTGCAGTGCAGGGGAGAGCCTGGGAGCCTTCCTAGCAGCGGAGCCGTGTAGGAAAATGGCGCTGTGTGCTGAGGAGAATAGGCCCCGCCCCCTTTTCGGCGGGCTTCTTCTCCCGTTTTTCTGACAACCTGGCAGGGGTTAAATACATACATATAGCCCCAGAGGCTATATGTGATGTATTTTTAGCCAGCATAGGTACTTTCATTGCTGCCCAGGGCGCCCCCCCAGCGCCCTGCACCCTCAGTGACCGTTGGTGTGAAGTGTGCTGAGAGCAATGGCGCACAGCTGCCGTGCTGTGCGCTACCTTAAGAAGACTGGGAAGTCTTCAGCCGTCGATTTCTGGACCTCTTCTCTCTTCAGCATCTGCAAGGGGGTCGGCGGCGCGGCTCCGGTGACCCATCCAGGCTGTACCTGTGATCGTCCCTCTGGAGCTAGTGTCCAGTAGCCTAAGAAGCCAATCCATCCTGCACGCAGGTGAGTTCACTTCTTCTCCCCTAAGTCCCTCGTTGCAGTGAGCCTGTTGCCAGCAGGACTCACTGAAAATAAAAAACCTAACAAAACTTTTACTCTAAGCAGCTCTTTAGGAGAGCCACCTAGATTGCACCCTTCTCGGCCGGGCACAAAAACCTAACTGAGGCTTGGAGGAGGGTCATAGGGGGAGGAGCCAGTGCACACCACCTGATCCTAAAGCTTTTACTTTTGTGCCCTGTCTCCTGCGGAGCCGCTATTCCCCATGGTCCTTACGGAGTCCCCAGCATCCACTTAGGACGTCAGAGAAAATAAGATTTTAAACCTACCGGTAAATCTTTTTCTCCTAGTCCGTAGAGGATGCTGGGGACTCCGAAAGGACCATGGGGTATAGACGGCTCCGCAGGAGACATGGCCACTTTAAGACTTTAGAATGGGTGTGCACTGGTTCCTCCCTCTATGCCCCTCCTCCAGACCTCAGTTAGGACTGTGCCCAGAGGAGACTGACAGTACGAGGAAAGGATTTTTGTTAATCTAAGGGCAAGATTCATACCAGCCCACACCATCCACACCGTATAACCTGGAATATACGCAACCAGTTAACAGTATGAACAAAACAGCATCAGCTAAAGACTGATCTCAACTGTAACATAACCCTTATATAAGCAACAACTATATACAAGTCATGCAGAATAAGTCCGCACTGGGACGGGCTCCCAGCATCCTCTACGGACTAGGAGAAAAAGATTTAGCGGTAGGTTTAAAATCTTATTTTCTCTTACGTCCTAGAGGATGCTGGGGACTCCGTAAGGACCATGGGGATTATACCAAATCTCCAGACCGGGCGGGAGAGTGCGGATGACTCTGCAGCACCGATTGAGCAAACATGAGGTCCTCATCAGCCAGGGTATCAAACTTGTAGAAATCTTGCAAAAGTGTTTGAACCCGACCAAGTAGCAGCTCGGCAAAGCTGTAATGTCAAGACGCCTCGGGCAGCCGCCCAAGAAGAGCTCACCTTCCTAGTGGAATGGGCCTTTTCCGAATTTTGGAACCGGCAATCCAGCCGTAGAATGAGCCTGCGGAATCGTGTTACAGATCCAGCGAGCAATAGTCCGTTTAGACGCAGGAGCGCCAATCTTGTTGGCTGCATACAGGACAAACAGTGCCTCTGTTTTCCTAACCCGAGCCGTTCTGGCGATAGAAATCTTTAAGGCCCTGATGACATCAGGGGACTTGGAATCCTCCAAGGCACCCATAGCCACAGGCACCACAATAGGTTGGTTCATATGAAAAGAAGAGACCACCTTAGGCAGAAAATGAGGACAAGTACTCAACTCTGCATTATCCGCATGGAAAATCAGATAGGGGCTCTCGTAAGACAAAGCCGCCAAGTCGAACACCCGCCTTGATATATAGGGACAAATCCCTAAAATTAGATTTAGTTTACAACTATGATGTACTACTTGCTTGCAGTCCAACTGAACAGGGGGCCTAATTCAGAGTTGATTGCAGCAGCAAATTTGTTAGCAGTTGGGCAAAAATAAGATTTTAAACCTACCGGTAAATCTTTTTCTCCTAGTCCGTAGAGGATGCTGGGGACTCCGAAAGGACCATGGGGTATAGACGGCTCCGCAGGAGACATGGGCACTTTAAGACTTTAGAATGGGTGTGCACTGGTTCCTCCCTCTATGCCCCTCCTCCAGACCTCAGTTAGGACTGTGCCCAGAGGAGACTGACAGTACGAGGAAAGGATTTTTGTTAATCTAAGGGCAAGATTCATACCAGCCCACACCATCCACACCGTATAACCTGGAATATACGCAACCAAGGCCAATAACATGACCACTTTCCAAGTGAGAAACTTCAATTCAACCGTTTGAAGCGGTTCAAACCAGTGTGATTTAAGGAACTGAAACACCACGTTAAGGTCCCACGGTGCCACTGGAGGCACAAAAGGAGGGTGGATGAGCCACACTCCCTGTACAAAAGTCTGGACTTCTGGGAGAGAAGCCAATTCCTTCTGAAAGAATATAGATAAACCCGAAATCTGCACCTTAATGGAGCCTAACTTCAGGCCCATATCCACACCTGACTGCAGAACATGGAGAAAACTACCCAGTTGAGAATCATCCTTAGGGCATTCTTGGCTTCATACCAAGACACATATTTTCTCCCGATACGGTGATAGTGTTTCGCCGTCACCTCCTTCCTAGCTGTAATAAGAGTAGGGATGACTTCATCCGGAATACCTTTCCTAGCTAGGATTTGGTGTTCAACCGCCATGCCGTCAAACGTAACCGCGGTAAGTCTTGGAACACACAAGGCCCCTGTAGTAACAGGTCCTCCCTGAGAGGAAGAGGCCACGGATCTTCTGTGATCATTTCTTGAAGATCTGAGCTCCAGGCCCTTCGAGGCCAATCTGGAACAATGAGTATTGTCTGCACTCTTGTTCGTCTTATGATTCTCAATATCCTTGAGATGCGAGGAATTGGAGGGAACACAGAGACCGACTGAAACACCCACGGTGTCACCATGGCATCCACTGCCACTGCCTGAGGGTCCCTTGACCCGGAACAATACGTCCAAAGCTTTCTGTTGAGGCGTGACGCCATCATGTCTATTTGAAGAATTCCCCAATGACTTGTCACCTCTGCAACGACTTCTTGATGAAGTCCCCACCCTCCTGGATGGAGATCGTGTCTGCTGAGGAAGTCTGCTTCCCAGTTGTCTACTCCCGGAATGAAGACCGCTGACAGAGCGCTTACATGATTTTCCGCCCAGTGAAGAATCCTGGTGGCTTCTGCCATTGCTGCTCTGCTCCTTGTCCCGCCCTGGCAGTTTACATGCGCCCCGACTGTGACATTGTCTGACTGTAACAGAACAGGTAGGTTGCGAAGAAGATTCTCCGCCTGTCGGAGGCCGTTGTATATGGCCCTTAATTCCAGTATATGGACGTGTAGACAAGCCTACTGGCTCGACCATATTCCCTGAAAATTGTTTCCCTGTGTGACTGCTCCCCATCCTCGGAGGCTCGCGTCCGTGGTCAGCAGAACCCAGTCTTGAATGCCGAACCTGCGACCCTCTAGAAGGGGAGTACTCTGGAGCCACCACAGGAGAGAGAGAGAGAGAGAAAGAGCGAGAGACCCTGGCCCTGGGGGACAGGGTATCTTCCGATGTAACCGCAGATGGGACCCTGACCACTTGTCCAGAAGGTCCCACTGAAAAGTCCTTGCATGGAACCTGCTGAATGGAATGGCCTCGTAGGCCGCCACCATCTTTCCCAATACTCGAGTGCATTGATGAACTGACACTCTGTTTGGCTTTAACAGGTCTTTGATCATGTTCTGGAGTTCCTGGGCTTTTTCCACTGGGAGAAAAACCCCTTTGTTTTCCCGTATCCAGAATCATGCCCAAAAAAGACAGCCGAGTTGTCGGAACCAACTGCGACTCAGGTAGATTTAGAATCCAGCTGTGCTGTTGTAGTACTCTCAGGGAGAGCGACATGGTTTTTAATAACTGTTCCCTTGAACTCGCATATATCAGGAGATTGTCCAAGTATGTGATACTTGTGACCCCTTGCTTGCGCAGGAGCACCATCATTTCCGCCATTACCTTGGTGAAATTCCCTGGGCCGTGGAAAGCCCAAACGGCAACGTCTGAAACTGGTAATGACAATCCTGTACAGCGAATCTTAGGTACGCCCGATGAGGAGGATTTATGGGACACGAAGGTATGCATCCTTTATGTCTAGTGACACCATAACCCCCCCCTTTCCAGGCTGGATATCCTTGCCTTGAGAGATTCCATCTTGAGTTTGAACCTCTTTAAAATAAGAATTTACTCACCGGTAATTCTATTTCTCGTAGTCCGTAGTGGATGCTGGGAACTCCGTAAGGACCATAGGGAATAGCGGGCTCCGAAGGAGGCTGGGCACTCTAGAAAGATCTTAGACTACCTGGTGTGCACTGGCTGCTCCCACTATGACCCTCCTCCAAGCCTCAGTTAGGTACTGTGCCCGGACGAGCGTACACAATAAGGAAGGATTTTGAATCCCGGGTAAGACTCATACCAGCCACACCAATCACACCGTACAACTCGTGATATGAAACACAGTTAACAGTATGAAACAATAGAGCCTCTCAACAGATGGCTCAACAATAACCCGATTTAGTTAACAATAACTATGTACAAGTATTGCAGATAAACCGGACTACGAGAAATAGAATTACCGGTGAGTAAATTCTTATTTTCTCTGACGTCCTAGTGGATGCTGGGAACTCCGTAAGGACCATGGGGATTATACCAAAGCTCCCAAACGGGCGGGAGAGTGCGGATGACTCTGCAGCACCGAATGAGAGAACTCCAGGTCCTCCTCAGCCAGGGTATCAAATTTGTAGAATTTTGCAAACGTGTTTGCCCCTGACCAAGTAGCTGCTCGGCAAAGTTGTAAAGCCGAGACCCCTCGGGCAGCCGCCCAAGATGAGCCCCCCTTCCTTGTGGAATGGGCATTGACAGATTTTGGCTGTGGCAGGCCTGCCACAGTATGTGCAAGCTGAATTGTACTACAAATCCAACGAGCAATAGTCTGCTTAGAAGCAGGAGCACCCAGCTTGTTAGGTGCATATAGGATAAACAGCGAGTCAGATATTCTGACTCTAGCCGTTCTGGAAACATATATTTTCAGTGCCCTGACAACGTCTAGCAACTTGGAGTCCTCCAAGTCCCTAGTAGCCGCAGGCACCACAATAGGCTGGTTCAGGTGAAACGCTGACACCACCTTTGGGAGAAACTGGGGACGAGTCCTCAATTCTGCCCTATCCATATGGAAAATCAAATAAGGGCTTTTACAAGACAAAGCCGCCAATTTTGATACTCGCCTGGCAGAAGCCAAGGCCAATAACATAACCACCTTCCACGTGAGATATTTCAGATCCACGGTTTTTAGTGGTTCAAACCAATGTGATTTTAAGAAACTCAACACCACGTTGAGATCCCAAGGTGCCACAGGAGGCACAAACGGGGGCTGACTATGCAGCACTCCTTTTATAAATGTCTGAACTTCAGGTACTGAAGCTAGTTCTTTGTGAAAGAAAATCGACAGAGCCGAGATCTGTACCTTAATGGAACCCAATTTAAGGCCCATAGTCACTCCTGCTTGCAGGAAATGCAGAAATCGACCTAGTTGAAATTCCTCTGTTGGGGCCCTTTCGGCCTCACACCATGCAACATATTTTCGCCATATGCGGTGATAATGAGTTGCTGTAACCTCTTTCCTGGCTTTAGTAAGCGTAGGAATGACTTCCTCCGGAATGTCCTTTTCCTTCAGGATCCGGCGTTCAACCGCCATGCCGTCAAACGCAGCCGCGGTAAGTCTTGGAACAGACAGGGCCCCTGCTGCCGCAGGTCCTGTCTGAGTGGCAGAGGCCATGGGTCCTCTGATATAAATTCTTGAAGTTCTGGGTACCAAGCTCTTCTTGGCCATCCACGAGTATCGTTCTTACTCCTCGCCTTCTTATTATTCTCAGTACCTTTGGTATGAGAGGCAGAGGGGAGAACACATAAACCGACTGGTACACCCACGGTGTTACCAGAGCGTCCATAGCTATCGCCTGAGGGTCCCTTGACCCGGTGCAATATCTTTTATAGCTTTTTGTTGAGGCGGGACGCCATCATGTCCACCTGTGGCCTTTCCCAATGGTGTACAATCCTATTGGAAGACTTCTGGAGGAAGTCCCCATTCTCCCGGGTGGAGGTCGTGTCTGTTGAGAAGATCTGCTTCCCAGTTGTCCACTCCGGGAATGAACACTGCTGACAGTGCTAACACATGATTTTCCGCCTATCGGAGAATCCTTGTGGCTTCTGCCACCGCCATCCTGCTTCTTGTGCCGCCCTGTTGGTTTACATGGGCGACTGCCGTGATGTTGTCTGATTGGATCAGTACCGGCTGGTTTTGAAGCAGAGGCCTTGCCGGCCTCAGGGCATTGTAAATGGCCCTCAGGTCCAGAATATTTATGTGTAGGGAAATAACCTGACTTGACCAAAGTCCCCGGAAATTTCTTCCCTGTGTGACTGCCTCCCAGCCTCAAAGGCTGGAATCCATGGTCACTAGGACCTAGTCCTGTATGCCGAACCTGCGGCCCTCTTGAAGATGGGCACTCTGCAGCCACCACAGTAGAGATACCCTGGTCCTTGGAGACAGGGTTATCAGCCTATGCATCGGAAGATGCGATCCGGACCACTTGTCCAACAGGTCCCTCTGAAAAGTTCTTGTATGGAACCTGCCTAATGGGATTGCTTCGTAGGAAGCTACCATTTTTCCCAGGACTCGCGTGCAATGATGCACCGCTACCTATTTTGGCTTCAGGAGGTCTCTGACTACAGATGACAACTCCTTGGCTTTCTCCTCCGGGAGAAACACTATTTCTGGTTTATGTCCAGAACCATCCCCAGGAACAGTAGACGTGTCATAGGAACCAGCTGTGACTTTGGACTGTTTAGAATCCAACCATGCTGTTGTAGCACTTTCCAAAATAGTGCTACCCCGACTACCAACTGCTCCTTGGACCTCGCCCTTATAACGAGATTGTCCAAGTACGGGATAATTACAACTCCCTTTTTTCGAAGGAGTATCAACATTTCGGCCATTACCTTGATAAAACACCCTCGGTGCCATGTACAGTCCAAACGGCAGTGTCTGGACTTGGTAATGGTAATCCTGTACCACAAATCTGAGGTACTCCTGGCGAGGATGGTAAATGGGGACATGCAGGCAAGCATCCTTGATGTCCCAGGATACCATGTAATCCCCCTCGTCCAGGCTTGCAATAACCGCCCTGAGCGATTCCATCTTGAACTTGAATTTTTTTATGTATGTGTTCAAGGATTTTAAATATAAAATGGGTCACACCGAACCATGCGGTTTCGGTACCCCAACCCGTGTGGAATAGTAACCCCGTCCTTGTTGAAGTAGGGGCACCTTGAGTATTACCTGCTGGGAATACCGCTTATTAATTGCCTCTAGCACAGCCTTCCTGCCTGAGGGAGTTGTCAGCAAGGCATATTTTAGGAAACGGCTGGGGGGAGACATCTCGAATTCCAGCTTGTACCCCTGAAATACTACTTGAAAGAAACAGGGATCCACCTGTGAGCGAGCCCACTAATTGCTGAAATTTTTGAGACGGCCCCCCACCGTACCTGGCTACACCTGTGGAGCACCCGCGTCATGGTGTGGACTCACAGGAGGCGGGGGAAGAATCTTGATTCTGGGAACAGGCTGACTGGTGCAGCTTTTTCCCTCTACCCTTGTCTCTGTACAGAAAGGAAGCGCCATTTGACCCGCTTGCTTTTCTGAAGCCGAAAGGACTGTACCTTTGTCTGTGAGGAAACCTGAGGTAAAATTATTTCTTCCCAGCAGTTGCTGTGGATACGAGGTCCCAGAGACCATCCCCAAATAATTCCTCACCCTTATAAGGCTCTCTATGCGCTTTTTAAGCCAGCATCATCTGTCCAGTGACAGGTCTCTAATACCCTCCTGACAGAATGGACATTACATTTATTTTGGATGCCAGCCGGCAAAATATCCCTCTGTGCATCCCCCATATATAAGACGACGTCTTTAATATGTTTTTATGTTTGCCAACTAGTATTCCTGTTTGACAGGGTCACCGACCACGCTGCAGCAGCCCTATCTGCAGGTCTCAGTCTAGTACCTGAGTGTGTAAATACAGACTTAAGGATAGCCTCCTGTTTTTTATCAACAGGTACCTATTAAAGTGGCCGTATCCTAAGACGGCAGTGCCACCTTTTTTGACAAACGTGTGAGCGCCTTATCCACCCTAGGGGATATCTCCCAGCGTAACTTATCCACCTGGCGAGAAAGGGTACGCCATCAGTAACTTTTTATAAATTACCAGTTTCTTAACGGGGGAACCCACGCTTTTCACACACTTCATTTATTCATCTGATGGGGGAACAAAACACTGCCTGTTTTTTCTCCCCAAACCTAAAACCCATTTTTAGAGGTGCTTGGGTTAAAGTCAGAAATGTATAACACATTTTTTATTGCCGGGATCAAGTCACGGATGTTCCTAGTGGATTGTGTATATGTCTCCACCTTGTCGACACTGGAGTCAGACTCCGTGTCGACATCTGTGTCTGCCATCTGAGAGAGCAGGCGTTTTTGAGCCCCTGATGGCCTTTGAGACGCCTGGGCAGGCGCGGGCTGCGAAGCCGGCTGTCCCACAGCTGTTACGTCATCCACCCTTTTATGTAAGGAGTTGACACTGTCGGTTAATACCTTTCACCTATCCATCCACTCTGGTGTCGACCCCACAGGGGGCGACATCACATATATCGGCCTCTGTTCCGTCACCATATAAGCCTCCTCATTCAACATGTCGACACCGCCGTACCGACACACCGCAGACACACAGGGAATGCTCTAAACGAGGACAGGACCCACAAAAGCCCTTTGGGGGGACAGAGTGAGAGTATGCCAGCACACACCAGAGCGCTATATAATGCAGGGACTAACTGAGTTATGTCCCCTATAGCTGCTGTTTTTATATATAATGTATACTGCGCCTAAATTTAGTGCCCCCCCTCTCTTTATTAACCCTTTGTAGACTGCAGGGGAGAGCTAGGGAGCTTCCTTCCAGCGGAGCTGTGAGGGAAAATGGCGCCAGTGTGCTGAGGAGATAGGCTCCGCCCCTTTTTCGCGGCCTATTCTCCCGTTTTTTATGGAATTCTGGCAGGGGTATTTACCTCATATATAGCCCCTGGGGCTATATATTGAGGTATTTTAGCCAGCCAAGGTGTTTTTATTGCTGCCTCAGGGCGCCCCCCCCAGCGCCCTGCACCCTCAGTGACCGGAGTGTGAAGTGTGTGAGAGGAGCAATGGCGCACAGCTGCAGTGCTGTGCGCTACCTTGGTGAAGACAGAGTCTTCATGCCGCCGATTTTCCGGACCATCTTCTTGCTTCTGGCTCTGTAAGGGGGACGGCGGCGCGGCTCCGGGACCGAACATCAAGGCTGGGCCTGCGGTCGATCCCTCTGGAGCTAATGGTGTCCAGTAGCCTAAGAAGCCCAATCCGGCTGCAAGCAGGCGAGTTCGCTTCTTCTCCCCTTAGTCCCTCGCTGCAGTGAGCCTGTTGCCAGCAGGTCTCACTGAAAATAAAAAAATCTAAGACTATTACTTTCTAAGAGCTCAGGAGAGCCCCTAGTGTGCATCCAACCTCGGCCGGGCACGAAATCTAACTGAGGCTTGGAGGAGGGTCATAGTGGGAGGAGCCAGTGCACACCAGGTAGTCTAAGATCTTTCTAGAGTGCCCAGCCTCCTTCGGAGCCCGCTATTCCCCATGGTCCTTACGGAGTTCCCAGCATCCACTAGGACGTCAGAGAAAATAGGTTTAGAGATTTTAGATTCAGAATTGGTCTGACCGAGCCATCCGGCTTTGGGACCACAAATAGGGTTGAATAAAACCCTTTCCCCTGTTGCACTAGGGGAACCATGATGATCACTTGCTGTTGACACAGCTTTAGTATGGCAGCCAAAATTATTTTCCTCTCCGAGGAAGTAGCTGGCAAGGCCGATTTGAAAATCGGTGTGGAAGCACCTCTTTGATGGATTTGGTAGAGGCCGGGGAGGACATTTTTCCTGTGAACTAGCCGTAGCCGGTGATCTTTTCCCTCTACCTCTACCTCTGGCGAGGAAAGAAAGCCACGCCCCATACTGAACTTACGCGACCGAAAGGACTGCATCTGGTATTAGGGTGTTTCCTTTTGCTGTGGGGGAACGTAAGGCAAAAAAGACGACTTACCCGCGGTAGCTATGAAAACCAGGTCCGCGAGGCCCTCCCCAAATAAAACTTCACCCTTGCAAGGTAAAGCCTCCATATGACTCTTTGAGCCAGCACGACCTGTCCATTGACGGGTCCGCAGGGACCTACTAGCAGAACCTAAGGTCAACACCATACTATCTTTAACCAGGGTGTCAATGTCATAAGACAAGTTATCAGCCCAAGCTGTAATTGCGCTACCTACCCCTGCCGACGCTACTGCAGGTCTAAATAGGGCTCCCGTAGTCGCATAAATTGATTTTAAGGTATGATTCCTGCCTACGATCCGCAGGATCCTATAGAGCCGCCATATCAGGGGACGGTAGTGCTACCTTTTTTGGACCAGCGCTTTAACACCTTGTCCACCGTGGGGCGAGGATTCCCACCGTAACCTGTCCTTTGAGGGGAAAGGATACGCCATAATAATTCCCTTGGGAACCTGCAGTCTAATGTCAGGAGTCTCCCAAGCTTTTTTTTTTTTTAATAAAACGATCAGCTCATGAGATGAGTTAGTTTACTTTCCTTTAAACATGCCGACCCTCGTGTCAGGGACAGAGGAATCCTCTGTGATATGCAAAACATCTTTTTATTGCAATAATCATATATTGAATACTTTCGCGACCCATGGGTGCAACCTTGTATCATCCTAGTCGTCACTGGAGTCGGAATCTGTGTCGGTATCAGTGTCTGCTTACTGGGTAAAGGGACGTTTATGTGACCTCGAAGGGTCCTGGGACACAGTAAAAGCCATGGGTTAATTTCCTGCTTGTCTATGGACTCTGCTTTGTCCAATCTGTAATAAAGCCACATTAGCATTCAAAACATTCCACATGTCCACCCAATCAGGTGTCAGCTGTGCCGACGGAGACACCACCACCATCTGCTCTGCATCCTCCCAAGACGAGCCTTCCGCTTCAGACATGTCGACGCACAGGTACTGACACCCCCACACACACACTGGGATAAATAAATATGGGGACTGACCCACAATAAGGCCCTTTGGAGAGACAGAGAGAGAGTATGCCAGCAGATACCCAGCGCCACAATATACTGAAAACCAAGGTCCCACCCTAAATAGCGCTTTATATATATAAATATATGTACAATCTGCACCAAATAAATGTGCCCCCCCCCCCCCCTCGTTTTTGCTCCCTGTTATTGTTCAGCAGGGGAGAGTCCGGGAGCACTTCTCTGCAGCATGCTGTGTAGAAAATGGCGCAGGTTAATGCTGGAGGATCAAGCCCCGCCCCCTCGACGGCGGGCTTCGGTCCCGCTCAATTTCTTTATACTGGCGGGGATTTTATACTATACTGCCTCCGCAGTATCTGAGACCAGTGCCAGTGCTGTTTTTGAGGTAAAAATTGCTGCCCAGGGCGCCCCCCCTGCGCCCTGCACCCGTACAGTGCCTTCTGTGTGTGTGTGTGTATGGTGAGCAATGACGTGCAGTGTTACCGCTGTGCGGTACCTCAGTGAAGATCTGAAGTCTTCTGCCGCCTTTGAAGTCTTCTTTCTTCTTATACTCACCCGGCTTCTATCTTCCGGCTCTGCGAGGAGGACGGCGGCGCGGCTCCGGGACGAACGGCGAGGGTGAGACCTGCGTTCCGACCCTCTGGAGCTAATGGTGTCCAGTAGCCTAAGAAGCAGAGCCTATATTTAAGTAGGTCTGCTTCTCTCCCCTCAGTCCCACGATGCAGGGAGCCTGTTGCCAGCAGTGCTACCTGAAAATAAAAAACCTAACAAAAGTCTTTTCAGAGAAACTCAGTAGAGCTCCCCTGCAGTGCATCCAGTCTCAACTGGGCACAGGATCTAACTGAGGTCTGGAGGAGGGGCATAGAGGGAGGAGCCAGTGCACACCCATTCTAAAGTCTTAAAGTGCCAATGTCTCCTGCGGAGCCGTCTATACCCCATGGTCCTTACGGAGTCCCCAGCATCCTCTAGGACGTAAGAGAAACCATGTGCAGTGCACGGGGGGTGCAGATGTAACATGTGCAGAGAGAGACATGTTATATCTGTCCCCCCTGCAGTGCACATGGTTTTGCCCAACTGCTAACAAATTTACTGCTGCGATCAGGTCTGAATTACCCCCAGTGTCCCCTAGTGGGTACATTGTGCAAAAAAAAAAAAAAATAGAATAATTCTATGGATTACAAGGCAATATATACATTTCTGGGAGGGTTACTATCTAAGTTCCTCCTGGAAATGGGCGTGTGGTGGGTAACTATAGGAGGAATATACCCAACAACTAGGGATGGCCATCGACCATTCATAATCATCGATGGTTTATAGGTGATGTCGAATGCTTTTGCCATTGATGAGAGAGAACCAGATAGCTTCCCTCCAATGATGCACAACATAACCAATTTTTTGATAACAAGGTGCCAGGGGACATCCACGAAGCTCCCCTTCCCCAAGGTTCTGATTGGCCCACAAGCCAGTCAGTCAAAGAACAGGGACATCCATAGGTTGGTGAAACCATCGATGGTTATCCATTGCATGTTTGACAACCATCGATGGCCATCCTTTCTAGCAACCCAGGGCTTCTATACTATCCCTCTAATCAAGGACAAAAATAATTTATATGAATTACACAAGTTCTGCGGCTGATTAAAACCAGGGTAAAGGCAGACTATATTTACCAAAATGCTGGTTTTTAGAAGTGATGTTGCAACCAGAGTCTGTTAGCATTTATCTAGCACCTATTAGAAGATAACAGCTACCATCTGATTGGTTGCTATGGGCAACAACCCCACTACTAAAAACTCCCACTTTAGTAAATATACCTGGTGGAGTCAGCCAGCCACAGCAGCTGGGTAATGCATATTATACATACACTGCCGCCTGGGGGGATAATACCCCTCCCCCTGCACAGACTGCTGTATAATCACTCATACATTATACACAGACATGAAACATAGCAACAACCAGCCCTGGTCCCTAGATCCGGGTCCTCCAGTATCCCAGCATGCACCTGCCCGCTCCCCCTCCCTCCGCTGTGACGTCTGTGCCGCAGGAAGGGTGCAGTGGGCGGGGCTCGCACTGAGCATGCGCAGTGTGCCTGGCACTAAGTTCTCTTTCTCAGAAGTGGAGTGATACATTGTATCCACAGTGCAGCAGCAGCAGCATCATGAGGGACCGCACCAAGGAGCTGGGATATGTGAGATACCTCCTACTGTAATGCTGAGCTGGGGGAGGGGGGAGGGAGGAGGACTACATGTCCCAGCACATAGCTGGCAGTGCTGACACCTGTAGTTCCACCCCAGCTGGGTAAGCCTGCCTGTAGCCTGTGTGTATCTGTGCTGGGAGAACTTTCACATCCTCTTTATTGTACTGCAGGGAGCAGACCAGGGTTATATCTGCTTCTAGTGGTGACAGCCCCAATACATCCTGACATATAGCTGGTTACACTGTGTGTTGTGTGGTGACTGAGGTCAGTGGTCTCATGTCTGACGTCAGAGTGGTCATTAGACCTCCCCTCTCCCCCCCCCTCCCTCTCCCCCCCTCCCTCTCCCTCTCCCCCCCCCTCCCTCTCCCTCTCCCCCCCCCTCCCTCTCCCTCTCCCTCTTCCCCCCCCTCTCCCTCTTCCCCCCCCTCCCTCTCCCCCCCTCTCTCCCCTCCCTCTCTCCCCCCATACCCAATGCCTTCCCCTGACATATTGCTGATTACACTGTGAATGAGGTCAGTGGTCTCATGTCTGACGTCAGAGTTGTCATTAGACCCCCCCTCCCCTCTCCCCCCTCCCCCCTCCCCCCATACCCAATGCCTGCCCCTGACATATAGCTGGTTACACTGTGTATGGTGACTGTGAGTGAGGTCAGTGGTCTCGTGTCTGACGTCAGAATTGTCATTAGGAAACCCCCCCCCCCCCCACATACCCAATGCCTGCCCCTGACATATTGCTGATTACACTGTGAATGAGGTCAGTGGTCTCATGTCTGACGTCAGAGTTGTCATTAGACCCCTCCCCCCATACCCAGTGCCTGCCCCTGACATATAGCTGGTTACACTGTGTATGGTGACTGTGAGTGAGGTCAGTGGTCTCATGTCTGACGTCAGAGTTGTCATTAGACCCCTCCCCCCATACCCAGTGCCTGCCCCTGACATATAGCTGGTTACACTGTGTATGGTGACTGTGAGTGAGGTCAGTGGTCTCGTGTCTGACGTCAGAATTGTCATTAGGAACCCCCCCACCCCCCCACCCATACCCAATGTCTGCCCCTGACGTATAGCTGGCTTCATTGTATATGCGCATGGGTCTTCAAGCTGCAGCCCTCCAGCTGCTGTGGAACTACACACCCCAGCATGCCCTGCCACAGTTTTGCTATTAAGGCATGCTAAACCGGAGGCAGGGCATGCTGGGATGTGTAGTCCCACAGCAGCTGGAGGGCCACAGGTTGAAGACCTATGGTGTATGGTGACAGTGAGTGATGTCCGTGGTCTCGTGTCTGACGTCACAGTTGTATCATTGGTACAAACCTAATCAGCAGAGACGATGGCAGTAAAGGTCCCGGCCTTGGCATGGAAATGTTGGGGATTAGAAGTGCAGATCCTCTTTCTGTGCATAATAAATATTGTCATTTTTATTTATTTATTTCATTTTAAAAATGCCCGAGGTCCGCTTGCAAACTGATGACCGCCACTTCGGGATGTGTCTTAGATATCCGCCACTGCCCGCCGGCACTGCATAAAATGCTGAGGGGCTGCAATGTGGCGGCATGCATCAAGCTCCGGAACGTGAAACTTTCTGGAGCTTGTTCCCGATAGGCAACGACATCTATAGATGGCGTTTATAGAGGTTTCTTTATGCAGAATTCCCCTGAGAGGCTTGCACATGCAACCTGGAAATCCTCACATTGCAAAGTAACGGCCGTCCTTTGTGATTTTATGTATGCATATGACATTGATAAACGCCGCTATGTATGGTAAGTGGCGAGATGTATCGCAAACAAAATGCAATGCTTGATATATATCCTGCCCTTGGAACGAGGCGTCATTCGGGATGTTCTCTTTCAGAGAACATTTCTGCATTCTTATTGGATGACAAAATGGCGATCACCGCTGCGTTTGTTCCACTTTATTGTTGTTGTTTCAGGGCGACACTGATTCGGAGTCTGACGAGTGTAAGGTGTTTATTGAGAGCCGAGCAAATGGAAGTCCTGAGGAAAAGGAGATCGATCAGCAGCTGTTCCAAACGGTAACTAGTGACCGGTGTGGCTGATTATTGCTGCTTGGTGGGGGGTAGGTGGTGGCACTCCATGCCTACTGCATTAGTGGCTGACTGCTGAGCGCTTCGTCTTCTTCCAGATTCGGGAGATCCGGGAGTCCCTGCAGGACCTCGGCCGCAAAGTGAAAGAGCTGGAAGCCAGTCAGGTGAAGATCCTCAGCCAGCCGCTTCCTGAGGATAGTAAGTGATTGCCCGGGCCACATACAGACTGACCGCAACACTCTGTCAGTGGCTGAACGCTGCACCCTCATACAGACTTCCCTTCCCTAACAGCTGCACCCTCATACAGACTTCCCTTCCCTAACAGCTGCACCCTCATACAGACTTCCCTTCCCTAACAGCTGCACCCTCATACAGACTTCCCTTCCCTAATAGCTGCACCCTCATACAGACTTCCCTTCCCTAATAGCTGCACCCTCATACAGACTTCCCTTCCCTAATAGCTGCACCCTCATACAGACTTCCCTTCCCTAATAGCTGCACCCTCATACAGACTTCCCTTCCCTAATAGCTGCACCCTCATACAGACTTCCCTTCCCTAATAGCTGCACCCTCATACAGACTTCCCTTCCCTAATAGCTGCACCCTCATACAGACTTCCCTTCCCTAATAGCTGCACCCTCATACCAATTATACTTCACTGCAGCTTCGTATCACTAATCACTGCACCCTCATACCACCTACATTTCACAGAGACCAATCACTGCATCCTGATACTGTCCTCATTCACTGATAGCTGCATCCTCATACCGCCTACACTTCACAGTAACCAATCACTGCATCCTGATACTGACCTCATTCACTGATAGCTGCCCCCTCATACCGCCTACACTTCACTGATAACTGCGTCTTCATACCACCTGCACATCACTGACCTCTGCACCCTCATAGTGACCGCTCTACATGGATAGCCGATCACTGCGCCTTTGTGCTAACTGCAGTGTTCCTCCAGTGGCTTGCTTGTACACGGAAGGTAAATTATTGGTATAATATGTCTGTGATGGTACATATACATCCAGCACACGACTCGTGTGTCTTGTGTGACTACAGGTGGTGTAATAGCTGGAGTGGGCCGATAGATATGTCTGTATCCCTAGGTATGAAAAGAGATTTACAGACCTTGCGTGAGGAGATAAAACACTTAGCAAAAAATATCCGCAGCAAACTGCAAAGTAAGTACAGTGACTTGTAACTATCCCGTCTGTGTCTGAGCCTCTTTCTTACCCGCTGCCTGTCCATCCTGTCTCTGAGCCTCGTCCTTACCCGCTGCCTGTCCATCCTGACTCTGAGCCTCGTCCTTACCCGCTGCCTGTCCATCCTGACTCTGAGCCTCGTCCTTACCCGCTGCCTGTCCATCCTGACTCTGAGCCTCGTCCTTACCCGCTGCCTGTCCATCCTGACTCTGAGCCTCATCCTTACCCGCTGCCTGTCCATCCTGTCTCTGAGCCTCTTTCTTACCCGCTGCCTGTCCATCCTGTGTATGAGCCTCGTCCTTCCCCGCTGCCTGTCCATCCTGACTCTGAGCCTCGTCCTTACCCGCTGCCTGTCCATCCTGACTCTGAGCCTCTTCTTTCCCCGCTGCCTCTTCATCCTGTGTATGAGCCTCGTCCTTCCCCGCTGCCTGTCCATCCTGACTCTGAGCCTCGTCCTTACCTGCTGCCTGTCCATCCTGTCTCTGAGCCTCTTTCTTACCAGCTGCCTGTCCATCCTGTCTCTGAGCCTCTTCCTTACCTGCTGCCTGTCCATCCTGTGTCTGAGCCTCGTCCTTACCCGCTGCCTGTCCATCCTGTCTCTGAGCCTCGTCCTTCCCCGCTGCCTGTCCATCCTGTGTATGAGCCTCGTCCTTACCCGCTGCCTGTCCATCCTGACTCTGAGCCTCTTTCTTACCCGCTGCCTGTCCATCCTGACTCAGAGCCTCGTCCTTACCCGCTGCCTGTCCATCCTGACTCTGAGCCTCGTCCTTACCCGCTGCCTGTCCATCCTGACTCTGAGCCTCGTCCTTACCCGCTGCCTGTCCATCCTGACTCTGAGCCTCGTCCTTACCCGCTGCCTGTCCATCCTGACTCTGAGCCTCGTCCTTACCCGCTGCCTGTCCATCCTGTCTCTGAGCCTCTTTCTTACCCGCTGCCTGTCCATTCTGTCTCTGAGCCTCTTTCTTACCCGCTGCCTGTCCATCCTGTGTATGAGCCTCGTCCTTCCCCGCTGCCTGTCCATCCTGACTCTGAGCCTCGTCCTTACCCGCTGCCTGTCCATCCTGACTCTGAGCCTCGTCCTTACCCGCTGCCTGTCCATCCTGTCTCTGAGCCTCTTTCTTACCCGCTGCCTGTCCATCCTGTGTATGAGCCTCGTCCTTCCCCGCTGCCTGTCCATCCTGACTCTGAGCCTCGTCCTTACCCGCTGCCTGTCCATCCTGACTCTGAGCCTCTTCTTTCCCCGCTGCCTCTTCATCCTGTGTATGAGCCTCGTCCTTCCCCGCTGCCTGTCCATCCTGACTCTGAGCCTCGTCCTTACCTGCTGCCTGTCCATCCTGTCTCTGAGCCTCTTTCTTACCAGCTGCCTGTCCATCCTGTCTCTGAGCCTCTTCCTTACCTGCTGCCTGTCCATCCTGTGTCTGAGCCTCGTCCTTACCCGCTGCCTGTCCATCCTGTCTCTGAGCCTCGTCCTTCCCCGCTGCCTGTCCATCCTGTGTATGAGCCTCTTCCTTCCCCGCTGCCTGTCCATCCTGTCTCTGAGCCTCGTCCTTACCCGCTGCCTGTCCATCCTGTCTCTGAGCCTCGTCCTTACCCGCTGCCTGTCCATCCTTTCTCTGAACCTCTTTCTTACCCGCTGCCTGTCCATCCTGTCTCTGAACCTCTTTCTTACCCGCTGCCTGTCCATCCTGTCTCTGAACCTCTTTCTTACCCGCTGCCTGTCCATCCTGTGTCTGAGCCTCTTCCTTACCCGCTGCCTGTCCATCCTGACTCTGAGCCTCGTCCTTACCCGCTGCCTGTCCATCCTGTCTCTGAGCCTCTTTCTTACCCGCTGCCTGTCCATCCTTTCTCTGAACCTCTTTCTTACCCGCTGCCTGTCCATCCTGTCTCTGAACCTCTTTCTTACCCGCTGCCTGTCCATCCTGTCTCTGAACCTCTTTCTTACCCGCTGCCTGTCCATCCTGTGTCTGAGCCTCTTCCTTACCCGCTGCCTGTCCATCCTGACTCTGAGCCTCGTCCTTACCCGCTGCCTGTCCATCCTGTCTCTGAGCCTCTTTCTTACCTGCTGCCTGTTCATCCTTTGTCTGAGCCTCTTTCTTACCCGCTGCCTGTCCATCCTGACTCTGAGCCTCGTCCTTCCCCGCTGCCTGTCCATCCTGTGTCTGAGCCTCGTCCTTCCCCGCTGCCTGTCCATCCTGTGTATGAGCCTCTTTCTTACCCGCTGCCTGTTCATCCTGTGTCTGAGCCTCGTCCTGCCCCGCTGCCTGTCCATCCTGTCTCTGAGCCTCGTCCTTCCCCGCTGCCTGTCCATCCTGTCTCTGAGCCTCGTCCTTCCCCGCTGCCTGTCCATCCTGTCTCTGAGCCTCGTCCTTCCCCGCTGCCTGTCCATCCTGTCTCTGAGCCTCGTCCTTACCCGCTGCCTGTCCATTCTGTCTCTGAGCCTCTTTCTTACCCGCTGCCTGTCCATCCTGTCTCTGAGCCTCTTCTTTCCCTGCTGCCTGTTCATCCTGACTCTGAGCCTCTTCCTTACCCGCTGCCTGTTCATCCTGTGTCTGAGCCTCGTCCTTCCCCGCTGCCTGTCCATCCTGACTCTGAGCCTCGTCCTTACCCGCTGCCTGTCCATCCTGACTCTGAGCCTCGTCCTTACCCGCTGCCTGTCCATCCTGACTCTGAGCCTCGTCCTTACCCGCTGCCTGTCCATCCTGACTCTGAGCCTCGTCCTTACCCGCTGCCTGTCCATCCTGTCTCTGAGCCTCTTTCTTACCCGCTGCCTGTCCATTCTGTCTCTGAGCCTCTTTCTTACCCGCTGCCTGTCCATCCTGTGTATGAGCCTCGTCCTTCCCCGCTGCCTGTCCATCCTGTCTCTGAGCCTCGTCTTTCCCCGCTGCCTGTCCATCCTGTCTCTGAGCCTCGTCCTTCCCCGCTGCCTGTCCATCCTGTCTCTGAGCCTCGTCCTTTCCCGCTGCCTGTCCATCCTGTCTCTGAGCCTTGTTCTTCCTTGATGTCTGACACTGGGCCTCCTACATCTCTGCCGTCTGTAATCATGTCTCTGTCTGTCCTCTGCGTGGTGCCCTCTTGTTTTGGTTACTGCGATTGGGTCATTATTGTTCTCCTGTCTCTCTGTGTAATTGTATTTCTCAGGATATCTATTGGTGAGATCTTCCCTGTAAGCATTATCTACCACTACTTGTCTCTTACTTTGTTGCAGAATTAGAGGTGAAGGAGGATGATGAAGAGGTCAAGGGGTCAGTCCATATACGTATGAAGAAGACACAGGTACAATCTGATCACCGGGACGTGTACGAGAAGGACTAGTCAGTACATATAATAATGGACTTGCATATACATTAAAGCATGGGTATTACCGAACACATGTTAAAGTCATTTTTAATCCCTCCTTAAATTATATGTAAGTAAATAGTTCCAGCTTCATGTCTCACCCAGCACTTTGCTGACAGTTGTCAGCGTTACATTTCTGCTTAAACAATGGCTGTGTGACTGTTTCATCACTGCACTGGTGCAATAGCCGGAGTGTGGAAGACCAGCTTTCAGTCTCTTCATGCAGTGCATCCAGAAAGTATTCACAGCGCTTCACTTTTTCCACATTTTGTTACGTTACAGCCTTATTCCAAAATGGAATAAATTAATTTTTCCCCTCAAAATTCTACACACAGTACCCCATAATGACAATGTGAAAAGTGTTCTTGAGATTTTTGCATATTTATAAAAAAAAAAAAAAACTAAGAAATCACATGTACATAAGTATTCACGGCCTTTGCTCAATACTTTGTTGATGCACCTTTGGCAGCAATTACAGCCTCAAGTCTTTTTGAATATGATGCCACAAGCTTGGCACACCTATCTTTTGGCAGTTTCGCCCATTCCTCTTTGCAGCACCTCTCAAGCTCCATCAGGTTGGATGGGAAGCGTCGGTGCACAGCCATTTTCAGATATCTCCAGGGATGTTCAATCGGATTCAAGTCTGGGCTCTGGCTGGGCCACTCAAGGACATTCACAGAGTTGTCCTGAAGCCACTCCTTTTGAGGAGGAGAGATTTAGGGGAAATTTGAGGAAAAATTACTTCACAGAAAGGGTAGTGGACAAGTGGAATAGCCTCCCATCAGAGGTGGTAGAGGCTAAGACACTAGAGCAATTTAAACATGCATGGGATAGACATAAGGATATCCTTACAAAGAAATAAGGATCAAATAAGGGTTGAGATAAAAATATGGTAAAAAAAAAAGGGGGCAGATTAGATGGGCCAAGTGGTTCTTATCTGCCGTCAAATTCTATGTTTCTATATCTTGGCTGTGTGCTTAGGGTCGTTGTCCTGCTGAAAGATGAACTGTCGCCCCAGTCTGAGGTCAAGAGCGCTCTGGAGCAGGTTTTCATCCAGGATGTCTCTGTACATTGCTGCATTCATCTTTCCCTCTATCCTGACTAGTCTCCCAGTTCCTGCTGCTGAAAAACATCTCCACAGCAGTGATGCTGCCACCACCATGTAGGGATGGTATTGGCCTGGTGATGAGCGGTGCCTGGTTTCCTCCAAACATGACGCCTGGCATTCACGCTAAAGAGTTCAATCTTTGTCTCATCAGACCAGAGAATTTTGTTTCTCATGGTCCGAGAGTCCTTTAGGTGCAGTTTGGCAAACTCCAGGCGGGCTGCCATGTGCTTTTTACTAAGGAGTGGCTTCCGTCGGGCCACTTGACCATACAGGCATGATTGGATTGCTGCAGAGATGGTTGTCCTTCTAGAAGGTTCTCCTCTCTCCGCAGAGGAATGCTGTATCTCTGACAAAGTGACCATCGGGTTCTTGATCACCTCCCTGACTTTGGCCCTTCTCCCCTGATCGCTCAGTTTAGACGACTGGCCAGCTCTAGGAAGAGTCCTGGTGGTTCTGAACTTCTTCCATTTACAGATGATGGAGGCCACTGTGCTCATTGGGACCTTCGAAGCAGCAGATATTTTTCGGTACCCTTCCCCAGATTTGTGCCTCGAGACAAACCTGTATCGGAGGTCTACAGACAGTTCCTTTGACTTCATGCTTGGTTTGTGCTCAGACATGCACTGTCAAGTGTGGGACCATATATAGACAGGTGTGTGCCTTTCCAAATCATGTCCAATCAACTGAATTTACCACAGGTGGACTCCAATTAAGCTGTAGGAACATCTCAAGGATGATCAGTGGAAACAGGATGCATCTGAGCTCAATTGTGAGCTTCATGGCAAAGGTTGTGAATACTTATGTACATGTGATTTTTATTTTTAATAAATTTGCAAAAATCTCAAACTTTTTTCCCGTTGTCATTATGGGGTACTGTGTGTAGAATTTTGAGGGGAAAAAATAATTTATTCCATTTTGGAATAAGGTTGTAACATATCAAAATGTGGAAAAAAGTGAAGCGCTGTGAATACTTTCCGGATGCACTGTAGACAAAAATTGCCTACAAATATTGAAATACAGGGACGTGGCCTGCGATGTCCCTACAAGATCAAATCCTAAGCGGCATTTCAGGATTTGCTTTGTGTCCCATCACTTTCTGAGTTCAGTTGTTCTTTACATGTTCTTTCATATACTGTATTAGATGAAATGTGTTTTTATTCATTGAGCGCCTTGTCTCTCCTTGCGTCTGGTAGCACGGGGTCCTCTCCCAGCAGTTCATCCTGCTCCTGAATAAGTGCTACACAGTACAGACGCAGTACCGGAACAGCAACGTGAACAGGATCAAACGCCAGCTACAGATCAGTATGTTACGTCTTACATTGGATGTTACCGCAACGTAGCAGTGTTGTCACAGACAGAGGGGAGAAGTACCAACCAATCCGCTCCTAACTGTCATTTTTCAAACACAGCCTGTAACATGGCAGTTAGGAGCTGATTGGCTGGTATTTTAGCTTGCTGCACTTTATAACTCTCCAAGCGATGACGCATCTCGCGTCATAATTCAGCTAAGTAACCTTGGCCCAAATGTATTAAGTTTGAACAAGAGATAAAGTTGATACGGATAAAGAGAGATAAAGTACCAGCCAATCAGCTCCTAACTGTCATTTTTCAAATACAGCCTGTAACATGGCAGTTAGGAAGCTGATTGGCTGATACTTTATCACTCTTTATCCGTCTCAACTTTATCTCTTGTTAAAGCTTAATACATTTGGGCCCTTATTACTAGGATGATTGCATGGCTGCACAATTGCTGTGTGACTGCCGAACAGGCTTGGGCCCGGGTAGCATAGTGCTTCTGGAAAAGATCTCCTATTTTACCTATAACTCCTGACTGAGGTGACAGAGCAGCAGAGTCAGTGGTTTCTGCACAGAATGGAAAGAGCACGATGTCAGGGTTTTGTGAACCTCTGCAGCAGAACGCCCCACGTGGGCACCTGCGAAAGACCCATCAGATATCTATACAGGTCTGGTGGGGAATGTGGACGGTCCAACTATTCTATAAAGACCTGATGTGGAACGTGGGGGGTCCATCTATATTTTATTATTATTTATTAACAGTTTCTTAAATAGCGCAGCATATTCCGTTGCGCTTTACAATTGGAAACCGGGTGATAACAGACAGACCTAGAGGTAGGAAGACCTTGCTCGCAAGCTTACACTCTATAGGGAAATAGGCATTGATACACAAGAATACAGATGGGTCCACATTTATCTTGACTTCTTTGCTGCGCCTAGGCCCACCATGGTTTATTAACATAAACCCTTCATCTATTGTTCTCAACTGCAATATAATACAGAGAACAATACATCAGCAGGGGATTAAGGGGTCATTGTGACCCGTTCGGTCGCTGCTTTTGTCACAGCCGAGCGAACGGGTCCCTACTGCGCATGCGCCGTAGTGTGCCGGCGCATGCCAGGTGGCCGAAGGCCGTAGCAGGGATGCGATCACCTCTGCCTGATTGACAGGCAGAGGCGGGCGCTGGGCGGGTGGGGGCGGAACGGCAGCGTTTGGCCGCCGTTTCGTGGGAGCGGTCCGGCCAACGCAGGCGTGGCCGGACCGTACGGGGGGCGGGCCGCAGCGGCTGTGTGACGTCACACGCAGCCGCTACGGGCCGGGGAGCGATGAGTAGCTCCCGGCCAGCAAGCTAAAGCTGCGCTGGCCGGGAGCTACTCTTGAAGTGCAAAGGCATCGCCGCTGTGCGATGCCTTTGCACTTCTGCGGGGGGGGGCGGGGTCACGGAAATGCGGGGCGGACTAGCCCTGTGCTGGGCGCACTCCCGCATGTCAGTGTGATTGATCGTAGCTGTGCTAAATTTAGCACCGCTCCGATCAACTCGGAATGACCCACTAAGTCTGATTGACCTGGCTTAGTTAATCCTATTAAAGGCCAAGATAAACATGGACCCATCTGTAGGTGCGATCTATTGCATAATGGTTCTGCCAGATTGCAAAGCTGCATGATATGGTCACACAGTGATGTTGGCCTGGGGTCAGGAGGATGTGAAAATGAAAAGAGAGAAAACATGTGAGGTTATGTGTGGAATGTGGGTCCGGAATGTGATAAGCTTGTCTGAACAGGGGAGTTTTCAGGGAACGTTTGGAGACTAAGGGAGAGTCTTATTGTGCGTGGTAGGGCAGTCCACAGAGTGGGTGCAGCTTAAAGAAAGTCCTGCACTCGTAAATGGTAACGAGTAATGAGTGTGGATGAGAGACATAGAACTTGTACAGAGCGGAGAGGTCGGGTTGGGAGATATTTTGAGATAAGAGATGTACCTCGGTGCAGTTTGGTCAGTAGTTTTAGGTAGACCTAAAGGGGCATATGGTGGTCCATCTATATAGGCCTGTTGGGGAACGTGGAGGGTCCATCTATAGACCTGGTGAAGCAGGTGGATGACCGCCCCTTTGGGCTGTGTGGATGGCCGCTGGGTGGGGTGGGTGGATGGCAGCCCTTTCTGGGTCTGGCTGCAGGGGCGCTGTATTATGGTGTTCTGAGGGTCCTAAGACACTTCTCTTGTTTCACAGCTGGAAACAGTGTTACCGATGAGCAGTTTGAGGAGATGCTGGAGAAAGGAGAGACTGACGTCTTCACATGTAATGTAAGAGGGATCGCGCAGGGTGGGGGGGGGGCACATCTATATGTGAGGCTATTACCGCATAGTCAGCTGTGGCAGTATGATGTTATATGACAGACTATGTGAGGCGCGTGGCAGGAGACGCTGTGTGAGGCTTGCGGCGGGGAGGAAGCTGTGTGAGGTGCATGGCAGGAGACGCTGTGTGAGGCCACTGTGTGAGGTGCGTGGCAGTGGTGGAAGCGGTTTGTGGCGGTGAGGAAGCTGTTTGAGGCAAGCGGCAGGAGACGCTGCGTGAGGCCACTGTGTAAGGTGCGTGGCAGTGGACGAAGCGGTGTGAGGCGCGTGACAGGAGACCCTGTGTGAGGTGTGTGGCAGTGGACGAAGCGGTGTGAGGCGCGTGACAGGAGACCCTGTGTGAGGTGTGTGGCAGTGGACGAAGCGGTGTGAGGCGCGTGACAGGAGACCCTGTGTGTGGCAGTGGAGGAAGCGGTGTGCGGCGGGGAGGATGCTGTGCTATTGGTGCGTTTCTCTCCTCAGATCCTGAAGGACACACAGGTTAGTAAACAGGCCCTAAATGAAATTGAAGCCCGACATGAGGAGATCTTGAAGTTGGAGAAGAGCATTGTGGAATTACACGATATGTTCATGTATCTGGCCATGGAGGTGGAGTCACAGGTAGATCTTCTGAACTGTTATCTAATAAATATATATATATATATAGTTACACTATCTGTCCCCTCCTCTGTCACGTATCTATATTGTCTATCTCCAAATGTCTGTCTATACTTTCTATATTAGGAATGGCCTAGTTGGGTTCTGCTCTGTCTGCTGGTCCGTTTCCCACTAGGGTTGGTTCTCCATGCTGCCCATTGTCCCTTTAGGGAGTGCACTAGTGGCCATAGTCCTGCTAAGGTCCCTGCTCCCCACTGACCATTGTACTGCCGGGGTCCCGGCTCCCCCCCCCACTGGCCATAGTCCTGCCGGGGTCCCGGCTCCCCCACCCCACTGGCCATAGTCCTGCCGGGGTCCCTGCTCCCCCACCCCACTGGCCATAGTCTTGCTGGGGTCCCTGCTCCCCCACCCCACTGGCCATAGTCTTGCCGGGGTCCCTGCTCCAACACCTCCCACCCCACTGGCCATAGTCCTGCCGGGGTCCCTGCTCCAACACCTCCCACCCCACTGGCCATAGTCCTGCCGGAGTCCCTGCTCCAACACCTCCTACCCCACTGGCCATAGTCCTGCTGGAGTCCCTGCTCCAACACCCCCCCCCCCCCTCCCCCCATTGCCCACAGTCCTGTTGGGGTCACTGCTCCCCTCCCCACATAGTCCTGCTAGGGTCCCTGCTCCCCCCTGGCTATTGTCCGTCTAGTTCTGCAGGGTCTTCTAGCTATTCTGACTACATTATTCCTTGTCTAGAATCTCTCGCCTTCTACTTGACTCTTGTTACAGGGAGAGACCATAGACAACATAGAGAAGAATATCTTCCTTTCTACGGATTATGTGGAAAAGGCCAATAAGCAGCTGGTGCAGGCAGTGGATAACAGACAGAAGGCGCGCAAGGTGAGGCCCCACCCTGCCGGTAACGTGTGAGAGATTATTAGTGCTCGTGTGGAGACATGTCATAGAGCCGTCTCTTCTCCCCGCAGAAGAAAGTATTTATTGTGATATGCGTGGCCGTCTTCCTCATCATCCTCATCCTCGCCATCATCCTGGGCGTCATGCTGTGAAAGAATATTGCTCCTTCTACATGAACTGGATGCATCGAGCTACTGCCGTCCTGGTCCCCGTCTCCGCCACTTGAATGGTTATCTGGAGTTTTCCCTGTGGGTTCAGCCGGGTGTATGCTGATAACCGGACTATTTCCAGAGGGTCCAGGGCCGGGGCGCGATAACTGAACCCCTGTGGTGCCTTATTTTCATTACTACAATGTGTGTTTGTGTGTGTTTTGCAAGTGTGCCTTCTTCTGCTGCTAATCCATTGTGTCACCAGTTTATATATCTCTGTATAATTTAGCTGCGCGCCATCATTACTGTCCCCAGCCACGTATGAGGGGTAGACTGGCGCGGCCGCAGATACATACCCATCACAGTATACCTGTCTGGTCAGGGACGTACAGTAGGTGTGGTCTGTCACGGGGCAGTTCAACTGCAATACCGGGGCATTTATATTACCCCCACACCCTTGCTGGCTTCTGAATGCTGGGGAGACCAGCCAGGCCCATGGATTCTGCTTCAAGCCTGGCTTGTTGATGACGGCCATATTGCTCTGAGGAACCGGTTTTCTAAAATGGCTCCTGATTTTCACCAGCTGTGATCCCTGAATGACGACGCCTCTGTTATGGATGAGCCCCACTATAGCAGCGCAGGCTAGTCAGTGTATCAACGCATGAGCCTCGTACTGAAGTATTTCATAGTGTGTCTGTCAGAAGATGTCTGCTACAGTAGTGCACCATCGATGGCGATACAGCTGAGGCGGCCATTTTGTGTGCTGAACCAGTTTCAACACTGAGGCACGAGAAACCTGATTCATCACAGATAATGGCTGCCACTGTTGTTTTTGCTGAGAAGCCCGGTTACTGTATAGTCGCCATTTTATCTCCGCCCTCTTCCACTTCCTGCGCTTGGATGCTGGGGACGCTTTGAGCGGTGTAGCTTCACACACTGCAGCCAAAGGGATGAAACTTGGACTGGTCAACTCTGGAACTCTGAATACTGTATGTGCCGTGTGGCTGGACACAGGCAACTCACGCTGGCCTGTTCCACACAATATCCTTTCTATAAGTATTTTACATCAAATAAAGTATATTTCTACATTTAAATAAAATCGCTGTCTATTCTTCCCCAAGGAATGAGGAGGACAGTACATTTCGCTGTCTGGCTATAGCTCAGGCTGTACAGATGCACCTGTTGACGATATTCAGTGGAGGCAGATGTTTTGTGGATATAACAAAATGGCTGCCTGAATGTCAAGCAGGTGACTGATATACGTTAATACACAGTAAAGAGAACACAACTCTTTACTGCGTTGTTTCCATTACACTGAGTGCTAGTGTCCAGCAATTTATCTCGTGTGTTTCAGTGTGAAAATTTGTACAGGTGGGAGAGTAGGGTTAGGCGAGTTTTCACATATGTCTTTGAAGGCTGTGAGACGGCAATTCAATTGTTATCACCCCCTCCCCCGGCAGCTATTCAGTAGTTTCTGCCGGCAGGCACATTAAAATTTTTGCTTGCAGTCCCCGGTGCTGGCGAACAGAAATGTGTGTTAAAACAATTGGCGCTCATACAATTGGATACCACCCTGCTTAAAGTGACGGGGAGATGCAGTTTAAGGCGCCCATTAAACAATTGAATCACCCCTGAGTCTAGACCTGGTAGGGAATTCTCAAAAGTGAGCAGCAGCGCAGGAGAAGTCTTAAAAGCAGGAGTGACAGGTAGTTATCAGACACTAGAGGGAAGAGGCTGGTGGATGTGGCGCGCTGGGAGCGGACAGAAGCAGGGGATGGACGTGTGGGTGAAAGGCCAGAGGACTTGCAGTACTCAGTCGTAGATGTTGAGGGAATGAGTGACCTCTGGCTACACCTTGGTTAGAAGAGGAGCATTCTGGCAATATGCTGAAAGTGACGGCAGAAACTGGATGTATGGAGTAGAAGGCTGTGTCAGATACTGGATAGGTACAGTGCCTTGCTAAAATATTCACCCCCCTTGGCTTTTTACCTATTTTGTTACATTACAACCTGTAGGTTAATTTTTTTTTTTTTTATCTGAATTTTATGTGATGGATATGCACAAAACAGTCTAAGTTGGTGAAGTGAACTGAGAAAAATGTATATAAAAAAAGTTCTGGTGCAACCAATTACCTTCAGAAGTCACATCATTAGTGAAATGAAGTCCACCTGTGTGCAATCTATGTGTCACATGATAGAATAAACACACCTTTTCTGAAAGGCCCCAGAGGCTGCAACACCACTAGGCAAGAGGCATCACATCATGAAGACCAAGGAGCTCTCCAAACAAGTCGGGGACAAAGTTGTTGAGAAGTACAAGTCAGGGTTGTGTTATAAAAAAATATTGAAATCTTTGATGATCCCCCGGAGCACCATCAAATCCATCATCTTCAACTGGAAAGAACATGGTACCACAACAAACCTGCCAAGAGAGGGCCGGCCACCAAAACTCTCAGACCAGGAAAGGAGGGCATTAATCAGAGAGGCAGCACAGAGACCAATGGTAACCCTGAAGGAGCTGCAGAGTTTTACAGCAGAGACTGGTGTATCTGCGCATGTGACTACAATAAGCCGTACGCTCCATAGAGCTGGGCTTTATGGAAGAGTGGCCAGAAGTAAAACATTACTTAGTGTTAAAAATAAGAAGGCACGTTTTGAGTTTGCCAAAAGGCATGTGGATGACTCCCCAAATGTATGGAGGAAGGTGCTCTGGTCAGCTGACACTAAAATTGAACTTTTCGGCCACCAAGGAAAACGCTATGTCTGGGGCAAACCCAACACATCCTATCACCCCAAGAACACCATCCCCACAGTGAAACATGGTGGTGGCAGCATCATGCTGTGGGAATGTTTTTCAGCAGCAGGGACTGGGAAACTGGTTCAAGTGAGGGAAAGCTGGATGGTGCTAAATACAGGGATATGCTTGAGCAAAACCTGTTTCAGTCTGCCTGTGATTTGAGACTGGGACGGAGGTTTACCTTCCAGCAGGACAATGACCCGAAGCATACTGCTAAAGCAACACTCGAGTGGTTTAAGGGGAACCTTTAAATGTGTTGGAATGGCCTAGTCAAAGCCCAGATCAATCCAAGTGAGAATCTGTGGTCAGACCTGAAGATTGCTGTTCACAAGCGGAAACCATCCAACAAGAAGGAGCTGGAGCAGTTTTGCCTTGAGGAATGGGCAAAAATCCCAGTGGCAAGCTCATAGAGACTTATCCAAAGTGACTTGCAGCTGTAATTGCCACAAAAGGTGGCTCTAATAGTACTGACTTTAGGGGGGTGAATACTTAAGCATGCTGAAGTTTTCTGTTATTTTGTCCTATTTGTTGTTTGCTACACAATAAAAAAATACCCAAACATCTTCAAAGTTGTAGCCATATTCTGTGAATGAAATGATGCAAACCTTCAAACAATCCATTTTAATTCCAGGTTGTGAGGCAACAAAACATGAAAAATGCAAAGGGGGTGAATACTTTAGCACGGCACTGTAGGTAGTGAACTTGGAATGGTTTCTGGGGGAGATACATCAAACAGTCAAGATAGAAGGTACCCACCAATCAGCTCCTAACTGCCATGTTAGTTAGGAGCTGACTGGTTTTTACATTTTCCCCCCTTCTGTCACAAAGGTCTGTGGGGTGCCTGGGTACCTCCTGCATCTCTCCACTGGCCCTCTGTGACTCCTGCCCGTGTCTGTGTACCTCTCCCGCCCCTCTGTCACTCCAGCCCGTGTCTGTGTACCTCTCCCGCCCCCCTGTGACTCCAACCCGCATCTGTGCACCTCTTCCGCCCCGTGTGACCGATGCCCACGTCTATGTACCTCTCCCGTCCTCTGTCACTCCAGCCCGTGTCTGTGCACCTCTCCCACCCCTCTGTCACACCAGCCCGTGTCTGTGTACCTCTCCTGCCCCTCTATGACTCCTGCTCATGTCTGTGTACCTCTCCCGCTCCCCCTGTGACTCCAATCCGCATCTGTGCACCTCTCCCTCCCCTGTGTGACTGCTGCCCGTGGCTGTGTACCTCTCCCGCCCCTCTGACTCCTGCTCGTATCTGTGCACCTCTCCCGCCCCTCTGACTCATGCTCGTGTCTGTGTACCTCTCCCGCCCCTCTATGACTCCTGCTCGTGTCTGTGTACCTCTCCCGCCCCCCTGTGACTCCTGCTCGTGTCTGTGTACCTCTACCGCCCCCCTGTGACTCAAACCCGCATCTGTGCACCTCTCCCGCTCCTCTGTGACTCCAGCCCGTGTCTGTGTACCTCTCCTGTGTCTCTCTCCCATGCCTCTGTGACTCCAACCCGTGTCTGTGTACCTCTTCCACCCAGGTCTGTGCACCTCTCTTGCCCCTGTGTGACTCCAGCCCATGTCTGTGTACCTCTCCCACCCCTCTATGACTCCTGCTCGTGTCTATGTACCTCTCCCGCCCCCCTGTGACTCCAACCCGCATCTGTGCACCTCTCCCGCCCGTGTGTGACTCCAGGCCGTGTCTGTGTACCTCTCCCGCCCCTCTATGACTCCTGCTCGTGTCTGTGTACCTCTCCCGTCCCCCTGTGACTCCTGCTCGTGTCTGTGTACCTCTACCGCCCCCCTGTGACTCAAACCCGCATCTGTGCACCTCTCCCGCTCCTCTGTGACTCCAGCCCGTGTCTGTGTACCTCTCCTGTGTCTCTCTCCCATGCCTCTGTGACTCCAACCCGTGTCTGTGTACCTCTCCAGCCCGTGGTTATGTACCTCTTCCACCCAGGTCTGTGCACCTCTCTTGCCCCTGTGTGACTCCAGCCCATGTCTGTGTACCTCTCCCACCCCTCTATGACTCCTGCTCGTGTCTATGTACCTCTCCCGCCCCCCTGTGACTCCAACCCGCATCTGTGCACCTCTCCCGCCCCTGTGTGACTCCAGGCCGTGTCTGTGTACCTCTCCCGCCCCTCTGTGACTCCAGCCCGTGTCTGTGCACCTCTCCCGCCCCTCGGTGACTCCAGCCCATGTCTGTGTACCTCTCCCGCCCCTCTATGTCTGCGTGCAAGTCACTATAATGTACTCCTCATACATCTAGGGGCAGACTTAATAACGTTTCTAAAAATGAAAAGTGGCGGTGCTGCCCACAGCAAGCAATCAGATTGTAGCTATCATGTCTCTATTGCATTCTAGAAAATTCTAAACGTAATCTGATAGGTTGTGATGAGCAACCCTATTACATGCCTGTTTTAGAAGCTTTAGTAGATCGCGGCGCGAGTTAGCTGCCAGCGCCCAGTGTCCTATAGCAAGTTAATCACAGCAGTTTCCTGGCGCATCCGATGCATTTTTGGGCGAGAAAGATGCAAAACTGACACTGGGCGCAAGCTGTGCCACACGGGACCTGGCGTGCCAAGAATGGCAGCAATAGTGTATGTGAACACATCGGTGTAAATAAAAGACTCTGTACTAAAGTTATCATGTCAAGTACATACCAAGGAGGCTGCCATTGTGAGGGTTGAACATTAGTCATGTGACTATAGCCCGCCCCTACACTAGAAGCCAGTCACAATCCTGTAAGCTGACATGGCACAGTCACGAAGACTGCTTCATCCCACAACTGCTGGCAAACCCTACATGCTGCAGCATTTATGTCCGTACAATGTGGCAAAACCCCATAAGGCCCCCCTCCCCCCCCAACTCTACTGTGCCTAGGCACAAGCCCCTCATGCAGAGCTCTGCTGTGACTCAAGGGTTAAATGTTTGAGGTAAATAAAATAATTGGATAACAATGGATTTAGGTGTGTACTATACATAATGTAACGCAGCAAATCCATTCATTAGGTACTAGCGACAGCACAGACATCAGACGTGGATAGAAATACATAACATCTGCAAGAACCATGATGTCATACTCAGGAAAGTTAATATTTATTATTTGGGGAAAAAATACATCATCTTGTATTATTCTTTCCTCTCCCTATAATGAGGGACTATACCTGTGCAAATCTCTGCAACTCATCACACTCTCACAACCCGGAACAAATAGTCACTGAAAGAGCCTTAAATGGATATCCCTGCCCGGGTGACCGGCGTTTATCACAGATGTAAATATTCCGCTGTAAATCCCTGTTATCCAGCAGGGGCGTAAGATGCAATATGGAAGCGACAACTATCTGGTCTGGAAAATGGCCAATGACCGCTTTCCTTTTTGCACCAAAACAGTTCACATTTACACCAATTTCCCAAAACTGCCTTCATAGGTTTGTGGTACAAGGTATAGTCCAGGATGCTGACAAACTGTTGGTGATTTCATATAGTAAGTTCAGGTGAGTGTCCTGATATCTCGCACATGGGGGGGAATGTACCCCTTTTCTAGCTTATTCAGCTACGCCAGTCCCTAGGAACTAGTGACATCGCTGAGCCAGTGCACACAAAATGGCCGCCTTCTCCAGGCCTATGTGACAGGTCCAAGTAGTCCTGTTTGGTCATGAAGAAATAAAGATCATTGTACGTAAGAGAGAACCATATGTTGAGTGTACAGGAAAATTCAGCTTGATGTGGGTGAAGGCTCAATCACTTCCAAGTTTCCTTCTGCCACCTTCTCTAAAAAGGAAACCAGGGGATCAAATAGAGGTTGAGGTCCCACTGACACTGGATGGATCGTCAGTGTGGTGATCTCTTCTTCCTCATCCTGGATAGTTAATGTAGTGATCTCTTCTTCCTCCTCCTCTTCCTTCCCTTTAACCCCCTTTGCATGTGTCCGCTGGTGCTTGCGTAGGTCGCTGGGTACTAGGAATCCTTTGCCGCACTGTGGGCATATATGGGGGCGTACATCGCTGTGTATTCTCTGGTGCTTCTTCAGTCTGGCCCGGTCCACAAAACCCTTTTCGCAGCGGTCACAGTGAAACGGCCGCAGCTCCGGATGGCTCATCTGGTGATTCCTCAGGTCCATCATGCTCTGAAATGTTAAGCCACACTTCTCACAGGTGGTGGATTCCTCCTTCTTCTTGCTGGGCTCTCTGTTGGATCCTATGTGGGTGCGTTCATGTTTCCTAAGGCTAGAATTGACGATAAAGGTCTTCCCGCATTCATTGCACTTATATGGTCTCTCGCCGCTGTGTGAGCGTTGGTGTTTGCTTAGTCCAGAGCGTTCAGCAAAGCCTTTCCCGCATTCAGGGCACTGGAACGGCCGCTCCGCGCTGTGCGACAAACGGTGGCGCTTTAAGTCCCAGGATGCCACAAAAGTCTTGTCGCAGTCCGGGCAGCGGAACGGTCTCTCACCTGTGTGGATACGCTGGTGCATTGCTAAATCGGCTGGCTGCCGGAACGGTTTGCCGCACTTGTCGCAACTGTAAGGCTTGACCCCTTGGTGAGCTCTCTGATGCCGCCGAAAGCTAGATGGGTCCGAGAACATGCGTCCGCACTGGGGACATAAATAAGGCTTCTCACCAGAGTGCGTCCGTTGGTGGCTCTGGTAGGACGAGAGTTGGGTAAAGTCTTTGTTGCAGATGGGGCACTTGTACGGTTTCTCTGCAGCATGAATGCGCTGGTGACAGCTGAGAGAAGAGGCACGTGAGAACGCCTTCCCACAGTAGGAACAAAGGAAGGGCTTCTCCCCCGTGTGGCTTCGCTCATGGTTCTTTAGATCTTTCAGCTCGCTGTAGGATTTTTGGCACAGCTGACACTGGTACGGCCGCAGCCCGGCATGACTACGTCTGTGCTTCCGGTAAACAGATGGGTCAGCAAAGCCTTTATCACATTCAGGGCAGGAGAAGGGGCGTTCTCCCGTGTGCAGCCGCTCATGGATTCGCAGCTTGGATGGGGTGGCATAAGCTTTTCCACACTGCCCACAAGGGAAAGGCAGCTGCCCGCTATGTGTGGCCATGTGCACCCGCAGGCAAATAGGCTGCATGAAGGATCTTCCACACTCCTTACACACAAAGGGTCTCTCTCCTGTGTGGCTGCGCACGTGGCTCCTCAGGAGGGACGCAGTCTTGTAGGACTTGTCGCAGTGCACGCACTTATGCCGTTGATCTCCTCTGGGCGCTCGTGTCTTGGAAGTAGGAGACTGGGATTCCTCCTTTATGCAGTGAGCTTGGCAGTGGCGCATGGCACGTGGCAGATTTGGAAAGGTCTTGCTGCAGGTCAGACAGCGGAGCCGACGTCCACAGAACACGTACCCAGGGGACTCTTCCTCGATCATTACCTCTATATCATTTAGCGGTTCCCCCTGGCCTGAAGACATCACGGAGGGATCCTGGGAAAGGAGAACCAGAAAGAGACATCAAAAAGTGTTCCTCCAGAACCTTCATCACACAAATCTCATCCCTGGGAGTGACATCACTGCTCTCCAAATATGAGATGTATGTTCTGGTAATGACATCACTACGCTACCAATATAAGGTTTGTGTTTTGGGAATGACACAGACATGATACAGAGAAGACATAAATATTAGTTATTTGGGGGTGGGGGGCACCTACCTGCTGTCAGGGAAAGATGGGAGTTATACACCATAAAGGACATACTGTATAATATATCTGCAGTAGAAGAAAACAAGTAAAATGTGTCTCTAAAGCAAAAAATAAGATTTTACTCACCGGTAAATCTATTTCTCGTAGTCCGTAGTGGATGCTGGGAACTCCGTAAGGACCATGGGGAATAGACGGGCTCCGCAGGAGACTGGGCACTCTAAAAGAAAGATTAGGTACTATCTGGTGTGCACTGGCTCCTCCCTCTATGCCCCTCCTCCAGACCTCAGTTAGGATACTGTGCCCGGAAGAGCTGACACAATAAGGAAGGATTTTGAATCCCGGGTAAGACTCATACCAGCCACACCAATCACACCGTATAACTCGTGATACTATACCCAGTTAACAGTATGAAATATAACTGAGCCTCTCAACAGATGGCTCAACAATAACCCTTTAGTTAGGCAATAACTATATACCAGTATTGCAGACAATCCGCACTTGGGATGGGCGCCCAGCATCCACTACGGACTACGAGAAATAGATTTACCGCTGAGTAAAATCTTATTTTCTCTGACGTCCTAGTGGATGCTGGGAACCCCGTAAGGACCATGGGGATGACTCTGCAGCACCGAATGAGAGAACTCAAGGTCCTCCTCAGCCAGGGTATCAAATTTGTAGAATTTAGCAAACGTGTTTGCCCCTGACCAAGTTGCAGCTCGGCAAAGTTGTAAATCCGAGACCCCTCGGGCAGCCGCCCAAGATGAGCCCACCTTCCTTGTGGAATGGGCTTTTACTGATTTAGGATGCGGCAATCCAGCCGCAGAATGCGCCAGCTGAATTGTGCTACAAATCCAGCGAGCAATAGTCTGCTTAGAAGCAGGAGCACCTATTTTGTTGGGTGCATACAGGATAAAAAGCGAGTCCGCTTTCCTGACTCCAGCCGTCCTGGAAACATAAATTTTCAAGGCCCTGACTACGTCCAGTAACTTGGAATCTTCCAAGTCCCTAGTAGCCGCAGGCACTACAATAGGTTGGTTCAAGTGAAAAGCTGATACCACCTTAGGGAGAAACTGGGGACGAGTCCTCAATTCTGCCCTATCCATATGGAAAATCAGATAAGGGCTTTTACATGACAAAGCCGCCAATTCTGACACCCGCCTGGCCGAAGCCAAGGCCAATAACATGACCACTTTCCACGTGAGATATTTCAGATCCACAGTTTTAAGTGGCTCAAACCAATGTGATTTCAGGAAACTCAACACCACATTGAGATCCCAAGGTGCCACAGGAGGCACAAAAGGGGGCTGAATATGTAGCACTCCCTTTACAAAAGTCTGAACTTCAGGCAGTGAAGCCAGTTCTTTCTGGAAGAAAATCGACAGAGCCGAAATCTGGACCTTAATGGAACCCAATTTTAGGCCCATAGTCACTCCCGACTGTAGGAAGTGCAGAAAACGACCCAGCTGAAATTCCTCTGTAGGGGCCTTCCTGGCCTCACACCACGCAACATATTTTCGCCAAATACGGTGATAATGGTTTGCGGTTACTTCTTTCCTGGCTTTTATCAGCGTAGGAATGACTTCCTCCGGAATGCCCTTTTCCTTTAGGATCCGGAATTCAACCGCCATGCCGTCAAACGCAGCCGCGGTAAGTCTTGGAACAGACAGGGCCCCTGCTGTAGCAGATCCTGTCTGAGCGGTAGAGGCCATGGGTCCTCTGATATCATTTCTTGAAGTTCTGGGTACCAAGCTCTTCTTGGCCAATCCGGAACCACGAGTATCGTTCTTACTCCTCGCCTTCTTATTATTCTCAGTACCTTTGGTATGAGAGGCAGAGGAGGGAACACATAAACCGACTGGTACACCCACGGTGTCACTAGAGCGTCCACAGCTATCGCCTGAGGGTCCCTTTACCTGGCGCAATATCTCTTTAGCTTTTTGTTGAGGCGGGACGCCATCATGTCCACCTGTGGCCTTTCCCAACGGTTTACCAACAGTTGGAAGACTTCTGGATGAAGTCCCCACTCTCCCGGGTGTAGGTCGTGTCTGCTGAGGAAGTCTGCTTCCCAGTTGTCTACTCCCGGAATGAACACTGCTGACAGTGCTATGACGTGATTTTCCGCCCATCGGAGAATCCTTGTGGCTTCTGCCATCGCCATCCTGCTTCTTGTGCCGCCCTGTCGGTTTACATGGGCGACTGCCGTGATGTTGTCTGATTGGATCAGTACCGGCTGGTTTTGAAGCAGGGGCCTTGCCTGACTTAGGGCATTGTAAATGGCCCTCAGTTCCAGAATATTTATGTGTAGGGACGACTCCTGACTTGACCAAAGTCCTTGGAAATTTCTTCCCTGTGTGACTGCCCCCCAGCCTCGAAGGCTGGCATCCGTGGTCACCAGGACCCAGTCCTGTATGCCAAATCTGCGGCCCTCTAGAAGATGAGCACTCTGCAGCCACCACAGCAGAGACACCCTGGTCCTTGGAGACAGGGTTATCAGTCGATGCATCTGAAGATGCGATCCCGACCACTTGTCCAAGAGGTCCCACTGGAAGGTCCTTGCATGGAACCTGCCGAATGGAATTGCTTCGTATGAAGCCACCATTTTTCCCAGGACTCGTGTGCAGTGATGCACCGATACCTGTTTTGGTTTCAGGAGGTCTCTGACTAGAGATGACAGCTCCTTGGCTTTCTCCTGCGGGAGAAACACTTTTTTCTGTTCTGTGTCCAGAACCATCCCCAGGAACAGTAGGCGTGTGGAAGGAACCAGCTGTGACTTTGGAATGTTTAGAATCCAGCCGTGCTGTTGTAGCACTTCCCGAGATAGTGCTACTCCGACCAACAATTGCTCCTTGGACCTCGCCTTTATCAGGAGATCGTCCAAGTACGGGATAATTAAAACTCCCTTTTTTCGAAGGAGTATCATCATTTCTGCCATTACCTTGGTAAACACCCTCGGTGCCGTGGACAGTCCAAACGGCAGTGTCTGGAATTGGTAATGGCAATCCTGTACCACAAATCTGAGGTACTTCTGGTGAGGAAGGTAAATGGGGACATGCAGGTAAGCATCCTTGATGTCCAGGGATACCATGTAATCCCCCTCGTCCAGGCTTGCAATAACCGCCCTGAGCGATTCCATCTTGAACTTGAATCTTTTTATGTATGTGTTCAAGGATTTCAAATTTAAAATGGGTCTCACCGAACCGTCCGGTTTTGGTACCACAAACAGTGTGGAATAGTAACCCCGTCCTTGTTGAAGTAGGGGCACCTTGACTATCACCTGCTGGGAATACAGCTTGTGAATTGCCTCTAGCACAGCCTCCCTGCCCGAGGGAGTTGTCGGCAAGGCAGATTTGAGGAAACGGCGGGGGGGAGACACCTCGAATTCCAGCTTGTACCCCTGAGATACTACTTGAAGGATCCAGGGATCCACCCGTGAGCGAACCCACTGATCGCTGAAATTTTTGAGGCGGCCCCCCACCGTACCTGGCTCCGCCTGTGGAGCCCCACCGTCATGCGGCGGATTTGGAAGAAGCGGGGGGAGGACTTTTGTTCCTGGGAACCTGCTGTTTGTTGCAGCTTTTTTCCCCTACCTCTGCCTCTAGACAGAAAGGACCCGCCTTTTCCCCGCCTGTTTATCTGGGGTCGAAAGGACTGTACCTGATAATACGGCGCTTTCTTAGGCTGTGAGGGGACATGGGGCAAAAATGCTGACTTCCCAGCTGTTGCTGTGGAAACTAGGTCTGAGAGACCATCCCCGAATAACTCCTCACCCTTATAAGGCAAAACTTCCATGTGCCTTTTTGAATCTGCATCCCCTGTCCACTGCAGAGTCCATAAGCCTCTCCTAGCAGAAATGGACAATGCACTTATTCTAGATGCCAGCCGGCAGATCTCCCTCTGTGCATCTCTCATGTATAAGACTGAGTCTTTTATATGCTCTACGGTTAGCAATATAGTGTCCCTGTCTAGGGTGTCAATATTTTCCGACAGGGAATCTGACCATGCAGCAGCAGCACTGCACATCCACGCTGAAGCAATAGCTGGTCTCAGTATAACACCAGTGTGTGTATATATAGACTTCAGGATAGCCTCCTGCTTTCTATCAGCAGGTTCCTTTAGGGCGGCCGTATCCGGAGACGGTAGTGCCACCTTTTTTGACAAACGTGTGAGCGCTTTATCCACCCTAGGGGGAGTTTCCCAACGTGACCTATCCTCTGGCGAGAAAGGGAACGCCATTAGTAATTTTTTTGAAATTACCAATTTTTTTTATCGGGGAAAGCCCACGCTTCTTCACACACTTCATTTAATTCTTCAGATGGGGGAAAAACTATTGGTAGTTTTTTCTCCCCAAACATAATACCCTTTTTTAAGGTACCTGGGTTTATATCAGAAATCTGTAATACCTCTTTCATTGCCTCAATCATGCAACGAATGGCCCTAGTGGACATTAAATTTGACTCTTCGTCGTCGACACTGGTATCAGTATCCGTGTCGACATCTGTGTCTGCCATCTGAGGTAGTGGGCGCTTTAGAGCCCCTGATGGCCTTTGAGTCGTCTGGGCAGGCACGAGCTGAGAAGCCGGCTGTCTCGCATTTGGCATGTCGTCAAATTTTTTATGTAAGGAGTCGACACTTGCACGTAATTCCTTCCATAAGTCCATCCACTCAGGTGTCTGCCCCGCAGGGGGTGACATCACATTTATAGGCATCTGCTCTGCCTCCACATAAGCCTCCTCATCAAACATGTCGACACAGTCGTACCGACACACCGCACACACACAGGGAATGCTCTTAAAGGAGACAGGACCCCACAAAAGCCCTTTGGGGAGACAGAGAGAGAGTATGCCAGCACACACCAGAGCGCTATATAATGTAGGGACTAACTGAATTATGTCCCCTTATAGCTGCTATAAGTTATACTGCGCCTAAATTTAGTGCCCCCACTCTCTTTTTTACCCTTTCTGTAGTGCAGACTGCAGGGGAGAGCCAGGGAGCTTCCTTCCAGCGGAACTGTGAGGGAGAAATGGCGCCAGTGTGCTGAGGGAGATGGCTCCGCCCCTTTTTCGGCGGACTTTTCTCCCGCTTTTTTATGGATTCTGGCAGGGGTAATTATCACATATATAGCCTCTGGGGCTATATATTGTGATTATTTTGCCAGCCAAGGTGTTTTTATTGCTGCTCAGGGCGCCCCCCCCCCAGCGCCCTGCACCCTCAGTGACCGGAGTGTGAAGTGTGTATGAGGAGCAATGGCGCACAGCTGCAGTGCTGTGCGCTACCTTGGTGAAGACTGAAGTCTTCTGCCGCCGATTTTCCGGACCATCTTCATGCTTCTGGCTCTGTAAGGGGGACGGCGGCGCGGCTCCGGGAACGAACACCAAGGACGGGTCCTGCGGTCGATCCCTCTGGAGCTAATGGTGTCCAGTAGCCTAAGAAGCCCAAGCTAGCTGCAAGCAGGTAGGTTCGCTTCTTCTCCCCTTAGTCCCTCGTTGCAGTGAGCCTGTTGCCAGCAGGTCTCACTGTAAAATAAAAAACCTAACATATACTTTCTTTCTAGGAGCTCAGGAGAGCCCCTAGTGTGCATCCAGCTCGGCCGGGCACAGAAATCTAACTGAGGTCTGGAGGAGGGGCATAGAGGGAGGAGCCAGTGCACACCAGATAGTACCTAATCTTTCTTTTAGAGTGCCCAGTCTCCTGCGGAGCCCGTCTATTCCCCATGGTCCTTACGGAGTTCCCAGCATCCACTAGGACGTCAGAGAAATAGGATTTTAATTACCTACCGTAAAATCCTTTTCACGTAGTCCGTAGAGGATGCTGGGGTTCCATTTAGTACCATGGGGTATAGACGGGTCCTTTGGGAGCCACTGGCACTTCAAGAGTTTAATAGTGTGGGCTGGCTCCTCCCTCTATGCCCCTCCAACCAGTCTAGAAACTGTGGCCGAGGAGACGGACATACTTCGAGAGAAGGAAATACACAGATAGTGGTGAGATTCACACCAGCTCACACATAACAAGAAAGTTAACCAACTTGGAACAATTCAGCAACGGCTGAACCAACAATACTGAACCAAGTAACAATGCAGGAATACGAAGCACTGGGCGGGCGCCCAGCATCCACTACGGACTTCGAGAAAAGGATTTACCAGTAGGTAATTAAAATCCTATTTTCTCTTACGTCCTAGAGGATGCTGGGGTTCCATTTAGTACAATGGGGATGTACCAAAGCTCCCAGTACGGGAGGGAGAATGCTGAGGTTCCTGCAGAACAGATTGACCAAACTTTAGGTCCTCAGAGGCACAAAGTATCCAACTTGTAGAACTTGGCAAACGTGTTCGACCCAGACCAAGTAGCAGCTCGGCAAATCTGTAAAGCCGAGACACCCCAGGCAGCCGCCAAGGAAGAACCCACTTTATGAGTAGAGTGGGCCTTAACAGATTTTGGACACGGCAAGCCTGCCGTAGAATAAGCATGCTGGATAGTAAACCTGATCCAACGAGAAATCGTCTGCTTAGAAGCAGGACACCCAACCTCGTTGGGATCATAAAAGGACGAACAAAGCGTCCGATTTCCTGTGACGAGAGGTTCTCTTCACATAAATCTCCAAAGCCCTCACCACATCCAAGGACTTTGAGGTAATTGAGGAGTCAGTAGCTACTGGTACCACAATAGGTTGGTTGAAATGAAAAGCAGACACAACTTTAGGAAGAAATTGCTGACGTGTTCTGAGTTCAGCCCTATCATCATGGAAAATCAAATAGGGGCTCTTGCAAGACAAAGCCCCCAATTCAGACACACGTCTAGCAGATGCCAATGCCACCAGTGAGACTGCCTTCCAAGTAAGAAAATTGACGTCCAACTCCTGCAAAGGAACCAATCGAACCAATCCGATTGCAGAAACTGCAGCACAACATTAAAAGCCCAAGGTGTCGTAGGAGGCACAAAGGGAGGTTGGATGTGCAGAACCCCTTTCAAGAAAGTCTGAACCCCAGGGAGGGCAGCCAATTGTTTCTGGAAGAAAATGGACAAGGCCGAAATCTGGACTTTAATGGAGCCCAAGCGTAAGCCCACATCCACACCAGCCTGCAGAAAGAGGAGAAACCGTCCTAGTTGAAACTCCACCGTTGGATACTTCTTTGATTCACACCAAGACACATACTTTTTCCAAATCCGATGGTAATGTTACTCCCCTCCTAGCCTGTATCAGGGTAGGAATGACCTTTTTCGGAATGCCCTTCCGAGCTAAGATCTGGCGTTCAACTTCCATGCCGTCAAACGTAGCCGCGGTAAGTCTTGATAGGCGAACGGCCCCTGTTGAAGAAGGTACTCGTGAAGAGGCCTCGGATCCTCCAGGAGTAACTCCAGAAGATCCACGTACCAAGCCCTCCTTGGCCAGTGTGGAGCAATGAGGATCGCCTGAACTCTTGTTCTTTTTATTAGTTTGAGAATTCTTGGAATGAGTGGAAGTGGAGGGAACCCATACACTGAGTGGAACACCCACGGAGTTACCAGTGCGTCCACCGCCACTGCCTGTGGGTCTCTCGACCTGGAGCAGTACCTGCAAAGCTTCTTGTTGAGGTGAGAGGCCATCATGTCTACCTGAGGTACACCCCAACGGCTTGTCACCACCGCGAACACCTCCGGGTGGAGGACCCATTCTCCTGGATGGAGATCGTGTCTGCTGAGGAAGTCCGCTTTCCAGTTGTCTACTCCCGGAATGAAGATTGTTGATAGCGCCACCGCATGCTTTTCTGCTCAGAGGAGGATTCTTGTTACCTCTGACATTTCCGCTCTGCTCTTCGATCCGCCCTGTCGGTTTATGTAGGACACTGCCGTCACATTGTCCGACTGAACCTGAATGGCCTGATCTTGCAGAAGATGCGCCGCTTGTAGAAGGCCGTTGTATATGGCCCTTAGTTCCAGAATGGTTTATCGGAAGTATGGATTCCCCACTTAACCACTTTCCTTGGAAAGTTTCCTCTTTGGTGACTGCTCCCCAATCTCTGCCTGCGGCCCTCAAGTAGGTGAGAAGTTTGCAGCCACCAGAGGAGTGAAATTCTGGCTTTCGGTGACAGGCGTATCCGCTTGTGCATGTGAAGATGTGATCCTGACCACTTGTCTAGGAGATCCAGTTGGAAGGAGCTCGCATGGAATCTTCCGTACTGAAGAGCCTCGTAAGAGGCTACCATCTTCCCCAGAAGGCGAATGCACTGATGAACCGATACCCAGGCTGGCTTCAGGACATCCCGTACCATTGATTGGATCACCAACGCTTTCTCTACCAGTAGAAATACTCTCTGCAATTCCGTGTCGAGTATCATCCCCAGGAAGGGCAGTCTCCTTGTCGGTTCCAAATGTGACTTTGGGAGGTTCAGGATCCACTCATGATCCTGGAGTAGTCGAGTTGAGAGAGCAATACTCTGTAACAACCTCTCCCTGGAAGACGCTTTTATCAGTTGATCGTCCAGATATAGAATTATGTTCACTCCGTGCTTGGGGAGGAGTAGCATCATCTCTGCCATGACCTTGGTGAACACTCTCGGTGCTGTGGAGAGGCCATACGGTAGCGATTGGAACGGATATTGACAATCCAGTGTCGCAAATCTGAGATAAGCCTGGTGAGGCGGCAAGATCGGAATGTGAAGGTACGCATCCTTGATATCCAGGGATACTAGGAATTCCCCTTCCTCCAGACCTGATATCACCGCTCTCAGAGATTCCATCTTGAATTTGAATTCCCTTAAGTAGGGGTTCAATGATTTTAGGATTAGAATCGGCCTTACCAAACCATCCGGTTTCGGCACCACAAACAGGTTGGAATAATAACCCCTGTGGTGTAGGGTAGGTGGAACTGGGACAATAACATCTGTTTTGACCAATTTTTGAATGGCTTCCTGTAGGATAGCACTTTCTGTCAGCGAAACTGGCCAGCCTGATTTGAAGAATCTGTGAGGTGGAAGTTCCTGAAACTCCAGTCTGCAGCTCTGGGTAACAATTTCCATCACCCAGGAGCCTAGGCCTGATGACGCCAGGATGTGACTGAAATTTTGTAGTCTTGCTCCCACCTGCCCGATCCCCAGGCTGGGAAGTCCACCGTCATGCTGACGATTTGGAGGAGACAGAACCTGGTTTCTGTTCCTGAGAACCTGTTGGTGCAGGTGTTCTGGATTTTCCCCGACCACCCCTAAAGAAGGTGGAAGGGGAGTTTGATTTTTTAAATTTTGCGGTACGAACGGACTGCAGTTTGGACGTAGGAAAAGATTTCCTAGTCGGTGGAGCTGCTGAGGGTAAAAAGGTTGAGTTACCCGCAGTTGCCGTGGAAATCCACGCATCCAATGCGTCCCCAAAGAGAGCCTGACCTGTGAAGGGTAAGTTCTCCACACTTTTATTGGATTCTGCATCCGCAGTACATTGGCGTAACCAGAGTCCTCTGCGTGCTGATACCGCCATGGAAGTAGTCCTTGCATTCAGCCTCCACCATGAACCCAGCAGAATCCTGTATGTGACGCAAAAATAAATCAATGTCACACCTATCCATAGTATCTAAGTCCTCTAGCAATGTGCCTGACCACTTTACTATGGCTTTAGAAATCCATGCACAAGCAATAGTGGGTCTAAAAGCCACACCTGTAGCAATGTATATAGATTTGAGTGTAGTCTCAATCTTGCAGTCAGCCGGCTCCTTGAGGGCGGTTGGGACAGGTAAAACCACCTTTATAGACAACCTAGATACAGACGCATCTACTATAGGTGGTGTTTCCCATTTCTTCCTATCCTCTTCAGGGAAAGGAAAAGCAATGAGAATTCTTTAGCGATCTGGAATTTTTTCTCTGGGTTTTCCCAGGATTTTTCAAATTAAGAGTTCAGCTCTTTAGAAGCCAGGAGGGAGGATTTCTTATTTTCTGTGAAATAAGATTCCTCCTCCGGCCCAGGTACCTTCTCAGTAATATGCAAAATCCCCAATGGCTTCAATCATCAACTGCACCCCCTTAGCAAGGGATGCGCACCCCCCCCCCCCCCCTGCATATCCCATCACCGTTCCCTGTATCAGAGTCTGTATCAACTTGCATTATTTGGGCAAGTGTACGTTTCTTAGGGAATGTAGGTGGGGTATGGGAGGGAGTAGGAGCTGAATGCTGCACACCCTCTGCAGGCTTCTTTAAAAACTGCGTTTCTTTCTCAATATGTGACATCCTAGATGAAATCTGTGATATCATTCCCCTTAAAGAGTCCACCCATGGGGGTTCGAATTCGACAGGTTGGGAAAGCACATTGCAGTCCTGAGTACATGGGATAGACTCTTCAGGAGAAGATACACACTCTGCAGCACAGGATACAAAGTCTTTAGACATGGTAATGTGGATAAATACACATACACACAGGAAAATGTCAGACACAGTTTCCCCAGAGTACCTTCGGAGAGTCACAGAGTACAAGGAGCCAGCCACACAGCGCCCCAGTAGGCAGTTAATAGAATAAACAGCAGCGCTGACTGAATAACCTTAATAGGATAAACAGTTGTTATAACACTCTCCCCCCTGTCTATAACACCCTGGGACCACAGAGGTATGCTGGAGTTAGGAGGGCAGCGCTCCCTGTCAGCGTCTCTTCTGTGTGATCTGCAGGGAGAAAATGGCTCTGGTGAGTGCTGGATCTGCTCTGAGGAGAAGCCCCGCCCCCTGTAATGGCGCCTCTTCCAGCACTTAATGGATTATACTGAATTAATAAAAATAAAAACACAGCGCTTATTAATCCACCAAAAAAATCTATACACATATACCACTTCAATAAATAACAAATCTCTGCAGCTCCTACTGGCGGTGCTGTTCCACCCACTACAAAACAGAATTACAAAAAAGAATTTATAGGAGCGCTGAAAAAATGTAATTCAATTACGTAATAGTAGTTTTATTTAAATACATTCATAAGACAAAATAAAAATACTTTAAAATTGTGCAATTTGATTCAAGCCCATGTCCATATCTCCTTAAAAAGCCATCTCAAAAGGCTATATATGTACCAGTCCAACTGACTGTTTGTAACAGACTCAGTGCTCCAATGGACACCAAATCCCTTTATGTAACAGTTTTTTACAGTCTCTGTGGTACCACTTAAATTTGTATCCAAGCACGGGGGAGAGCGCTGTGGCTACCTGAATAACCACAGCGGTATGCTACGACCCCTAGTTTTTGCAGCCGTAATATGGAGAGCTTGTTACTCACGGCTGTCACGACTTTAGCTTCTCTTGCAAGGGGAGCGGACCTCCTTAGCCAGGCACCGCTTCAGCTGTGTCCCCAATCAGAACGGCTCGTCGGCCTGCCGTGCAGTCACAAGGAAGATGGTTGGACTATGGGCAGTAGAATCCCAGCAAAAATGCCCCCCCCTACTTACGCGTTTCTCCGCCGTTAGAGCAAGCGGTTTCGTCTGACGCCCCTTGCAAGAGAAGCTAAAGCCGTGAACTACCGTGACAGCCGTGAGTAACAAGCTCACCATATTACGGGTGCAAAAACTAGGGGTCGTAGCATACCGCTGTGGTTATTCAGGTAGCCACAGCGCTCTCCCCCGTGCTTGGATACAAATTTAAGTGGTACCACAGAGACTGTAAAAAACTGTTACATAAAGGGATTTGGTGTCCATTGGAGCACTGAGACACAAGTCTGTTATAAACAGTCAGTTGGACTGGTACATATATAGCCTTTTGAGATGGCTTTTTAAGGAGATATGAACATGGGCTTGAATCAAATTACACAATTTTAAAGTATTTTTATTTTGTCTTATGAATGTATTTAAATAAAACTACTATTAAGTAATTGAATGACATTTTTTCAGCGCTCCTATAAATTCTTTTTTGTGATTATGGATTATACTGGCCTGAGGTTTTGTGCTGCTAACAGCGGGATTATCCCCTGTTAGCATAGTTGACCAGTGTAGGGTATGTGCGCTGGCCCAGGACGCCCCTCACAGCGCCGTAAACCAAGTGCCGCTGAGCCTTCCAGAGCGCTGCCTGTCAGAGCTGCGCTCCCACCCTTGTGCCGCCATTCCCACCAGCGACCGGCTTCCCAGGCCGCCGGCGTCATGCTACTCTTCTATCTTCTTGCTCTCTTAGAGGGTGGCGGCCGTGCTGCGGGAGTGAGCGGTCGCCTCGTGTGCTTGCGATCAGCACCCTCGGGAGCTCAGTGTCCTGTCAGCAGAGATAGAGAACCATTAACTTCTAGAGTTGGTTCCTACTCCCCAAGTCCCATGAAGCAGGGAGGCTGTTGCCAGCAGCCTGCCTGTACCTAACTAAACTCAGAAAATAATAAACTGTCAAAGTCGAAAAATATCCTGATGCATATGCCTTGTACTAACCCCTCATGCACATGCCCGCTGCGCGTGCACACGCTCTGCCGTGCGTGCACATATCCGCAATTTGCGTAAGATCGCTCCGGCGATCACGCGCGTGGTATGCGCATTTACGGTAGAGTTTGTAAGCGTCTAGCGTGCGACTCGATCGTAGCATATTTAACCCATATAGTGTGTTTTGTAGTAAATATTCCCCTAGACAATGTCAGCAAGTATGTTTAGCTTAAACTGTTCCTGGACAGAGAGATTCCTCTTTACATGATAGGAAGGGTCAGACAAAGGTTGAAAGGTGGTGTTTAGTATCCAGCTGTAGGGTATTTTAAGAGTAACATTCCGATGCTAGTTAGGAAAGGATCGCTCGCTCCTGCGTATAGTTATGTGCAAATGTAGTTTATGAACATTAACTGTATTTGCTGAAAATTACACATGCGGCGGGAATCCTGAGGATACCTCCCACCAGAGCAGCCCACCTGTTCAAATCCACCTATGACCTTTGCTATAATGTGGAGACACATTCCTGTGTCCAATGAACAATGAGATACAAGGTACCATTGTATTGTGAATGTATGTTGTGCTATATAAAGACCACCATTGCCTGGCCAGACTCACTCTCTCTGAAGGCTTTCTCCCTGAATGCTGAGGACTGGATCCAGGTCGCGCATGCGAATCATGCCCCACGTATGTATTATTCTTTGTAGCCATTTTGTTCGCCATTTGTTCCCATTGTGTTCTCATTCTGTTCGCTCTTGTTTGCGATTGTTAGCTATTGTATGTATTATTCTCTGTTATTCTGTTTAGATTTCTATGTTAGTTTGTAGTGTATAACTTGTATTGTGTTTCCCTTTTTCTCTAAACCATCCACGGCGGTGTTAGAGCTGCTGTGGTTTTTAAATCCAAACCAGGTCTTGTGTTTTCACTGTTTACTGCAAAGGGCTTTTCTTAGCGTCTCAATTGCTCAAACAGCAAACACCTTGTTAAGGTTTCTAATCGTTACATCATTACAGTACTTGGTTATTAAGGTTTAGAGTATAAGTATATTCTCACTGTGTTTTATTAGCAAGGTTTAAAAGGTTATCCACTGTGTGTGCGCCCGCTGTGTGTAATCCGTACACTCAGCGCAGCGTGTGTACGCCAAGTGCGTACCACGTGCGGGACTCTGTACGCAAATAGCGTACAAAGTGCGTAGCACGTGCACGTGGTCTAGCGGCCATAACGGCTCCACGGTATTAGTATATAGCTTCATGTTTAAAGGTAATAATTGACATTATCAATTGAGGGCTCGTCCGGTCCTCCTCATATCCGAAACCTAGCAGGACAAGGCAGACTTTTATCTATCAGCAAAGGGCGGGAAGGTAGTATCCCTTGTTAGCCGTCTGGTGGTCGGGGATACATTAGTGCTGATTAGATAAGCGTCTGCTCCGCTTGGTTTGTAGGGATGCTGGTGGGATCCGGATCCGAAAGGTAAGAACGTAAAGCTATTTTTTTTTTAAAAATCTGTGAAATTTTTGTTTGGTGCAAATTGCGCACGCAACGCACCTGTATTTTATTTGTGTACTCTGCATATCTATTCACTTGTTGCCATTAGCATTGATTATTAGATACATTTTGACCTGTGCTGAGAAATTTGTTGCTATTTAGTTAAAAATAAAGTAATATTTAAGGGAGTACATGTAAAACACACACGCAGCCTGGCCCAGTTATAAAGGCTTATACAGGAGATACTGTGTGGTGTGGGTAAGCGATTATAGTTGAATATCGTTTACATTTATAGAAGCGTGTTATTTGTATTACTGCGGACGTATCCGGCCTTTGTACACGTGTCCTGGACAGCGTGCGGGACTGCGTACGCAACGCAAAAGCTTACGCACGTGGTGTGTTTACGCAACGTGCGTACAGATACGCCCACTAAATACAAATCACACAATAGCACTGTTTTAGTTTAGGCGAGACGGTAGCCACGCGATAATAGCACAAATTGATCAGTATCCAATATTTAGTTTAAAAACACCTTTTTTTCTGTATTACCTCTGGGGAAAGCTATCAGTTAACAGGAAATGATTTTTCTGATCAGAAAACTATAGAATGATAGTGTGGGCTGAAAAAGGTATGAGTGTATTGAACCCCGCTTGGTGGGCTTGATGGTCTTGGAGATCTTGGTGAAGCACGGTCCAGGTGTACACGTGCGACGGAGTGTGATAAAAGTTTTCGTAGTATTACGCTCCGGCTGTTGTGGAGCACAGAAGGAAGAGACTCCAATGATGCTACCATTTATAGATAACAAGTGTCTATAAGTGGTACGATTGGACCGCACGGTTGTATGTGTAAACAATTGACGCAACATGATATGAGGTTGCATATTCGTGCGTAAATCTTATCCTCATACGCGTTGTAGTGAGCACATGCAATCGTGATTTGTGTAAAATAAAGGTAGGGCCTGCAACGGCTACACGAGTCTGCTAGAAGGCGGACCGGGGATACCCGGAGCAGAAGAAGCTGGTGGAAGAGCTTGGAGAACTTCCACCGTAGACTACTGTGTTTGGTGCATTTTAGGAAGTTTTTCTGTGTTAAAAAGGTCCACAATGGAAGCCAAGTTCACAACACAGGGTCATTTAGCAGTCAGGGTTCAGACTGCAGAGTTCAGACCCCGGGGGTCAGCTCGGATAGTAATGTGGGGGAAGTATGGTCCCCACACTGAGACCTTTTGTGATGAATGGACACGAATGACTGTGGGGGATAAAGCACCATTTCCTGGGATAGGTAGTTTTGACTCAGAGGTATTACATAATCTAAGGCTTAGGATCTGGCTGTTAAAGTCCCAAAAACAAAGGATCAGACACACAAACTGTTTACATTTATGGCAACGAGAGAGTGATATACAGAGGGAATTAGCTTACACAGCTGGTTCCAACCCTAGCTGGAAACTGATGGCAACTGGAGAGACAATGGCTACAGAGAATGGCATGCTGGGATATGATGATAATAGTGCACTTCAATAAGAGTAAACGTAATAAATGTGTTAATGACGATAGGAGTAAGACTGATAAATGTACAAATTCTAACCCGTGCAAGTTGCACCCCATGTTAAACTTCCCTCAGGATTACAAGCAAGAAAGTGAGCCCAGCACGATGTCGGCATTTTTTTCAGCAGCCACCATAGAAGACACCCAGGTGGGCACGGCCCAATCGGTAAAGGCAGTAGTAAAGCCCCCTAACGGAGGGTCAGGTGAGGTCGTGTCCACAGGTAAGTACGGTATTGTATATTATGCACAGACAATTGCACCTCACATTGTAGAGTCAACACAAGATGGTGTAATTGAACTAAATCCTGTCAGGGTGATCACAGTCCCCAATGGGAGGACTGACGCTCAGGGAGTCACTCCCGTCAGAGACATTGCTATGCATTGTCCCTGGTCCCGGACAGAATTGAGGACAATTATGTCTGAATTTCCCGATCCCAGGAGAGATCTAGCCGCATGTCAAAGGTTCATTAAAGAACTAGGTAACGCCGCCGAACCCACAAACAAAGATTGGCGAACAGTGTTACGAGTAGGTCTACCCTCCAATATTGACCCTGCGAAATTCATCACTGATTGTAAGTTAGACGCAGAAGTACCTCTCATTGAGGAATACAATCAGGAGAATGTACGACAAATCAACCTACAATTAGGAGTATATTTCCCAACTGTTGTCAAGTGGAACAAAATTTTCTCCATTAGACAAAAAGAAGGTGAAACTGCTTCTGATTATTTTCATCGAGCATTAGAGGAAATGGCTAGATACACTGGGATCGCGGACATTGAGGAAAGTGTACATCATAGAGAGGTAGCGGTGTCCGTATTAATGGAAGGTTTAAAAGAAGTGTTGAGAACAAGGGTACAGACCACTCAATCTAACTGGAGAGGTATCTCGGTGGCTGCATTAAGGAAGTCCGCTATCGAACATGACCATAATATCCAAAGAACCAGGGAAGCACAGGGAGAGCGGTTGATGGTGATGAGCATCCAAGCACTAGAAGAGGCATCAAATCGACCAAAACCCCCAGCCCCTGGCACATGGAGGAAGCCAAGGGTTTGTTATCTGTGTAAAAGGGAAGGGCATTATGCCAGCAACTGTAACAGCACACATAAAGTCAGACCTCCTAGACAAGAACACGAGCAAAGTTATGACACACGTAATTGTAATCAGGGATCATATAGGAAAAATTTTGGGCCGCACCTATAGTCTGCAGTCAGTGAAGTTGATTGTTAGCCTTGATAGTAAGCCTGAGGTTACAGTCGGTGTAATTGGTAGGTCATTCCTTGTAGACACAAGGGCGGCCAGGTAAACTCTGTGATTTATCTTTAAATGTTTCCTCTTCATCTCTGTCGTTCACCAGCAGAACTACAGCTCAAACGTCACATGTCTACTTGGTCTTTTCTCAGGTCTGCCCAACACCAGTATATCTTACCAGCATCATTGTGCCTGGCCACGCACAGAGGGTGGAGAGTGGAAATACTGGTGGGGGAGACTGTGCAGAGATACCGATGGACATGTTGGTGTGACAGCCTGATGGTGAACGGAAATCTGACAATTTTTCTCTTTTTTTATTTATTCTCTCTCTTTTTGTTCTTTCATGTTCTACGGATGGTATGTCACACAACAGTTAAACAAATGGTAATGCAAGATTTATGCTCCTTACAGAAAGGTCGCTGATTCGGAAAGAATATTGTATCACTGTAGTGTTCGTTTTGGGAAGACTGAGAGGCAGCACTGTTGAGACGGCATCTGAGCAAGAAGAACAACAAGACTAGAGACGAATTATCGTAACAATTTTCTTTCCCTCTGTGACGACATGTGATGACACAGCTGGCGCGTCGTGTCGCTCAGTGGTAAAAGACACGTGGTTACTTTCCTAGCCCTGGTCCTACACATGGACTTCACCAATTGCCAATATGTTATTAGTTATATGTTAGGCAATATTGTATTGTATTGTGTGGTTATTATATTGTACAGTTATATTTTATCTGTTATATTTGGTATATGTAGTTTATTTGGTTATTATATATTCAATGTAATTGTTATCTGAATAAGTCTAGGCCAGAGTGTTAGTAACATAGTTAAATCAGTTCATTGTAATGTAAGTCCCCTAGCTGTACACTCAGATGTGATTAGGATGAGTAGGTTATGTAGTAAACAGGTTCTGTATGGAGATGCAGGTAATCTGCTCCTGTGCACTCCATTGTGTACAAGAGTCCAGACACCTCGTCTCCACTCCTGACTGACCAGCTTGTGTGATGAATAGACAGGGTAGGTTATAACAAGAGGAGTGAGCTCTGCTGGGGGGGAAAGAGATCTGAGACAGAGAGAGAGTGGCAGGAGACTGACTAAGAGGTAATGTTCTGTCAGGAGCTCCAGGAGGGATTGTTGTGTAGAATTGGATCACAGAAGTGTGCTGAGCTGTTTATAACCCATTCTGTTCAATAAACCACTGTTGGTTTTCATCTACCACCGTGACTGAGTAATTTGGAACCCAGTATCCTCACATTTGGTGGCAAGCAGAGGGATCACTCAGGTTACAAGCATGGATGCAAGATATTACAGCAGATTGAAGGCAGCAGCACAATATTACAAAGACATCAAGAAGGGAGTCCTGCAAGGACTGTGTCATGGAAGAAAAATTGTAATCAACACAGTGGATACCAAGGAATCCCTAATTGGAAAACTGGCTCAATGGGACGTTGAGCACCCTTGTGATAAGGAGGAAGAAGAGGATATGGTCCAGGCCTCAGCGGAGGAGACCAGTAATGGAACCAGGGCAGTGGAGCTTGTGGTTGGAAGTTTGTCAGCATATCGGCAGGCTGGGAAGCCGGATCTTTTATTTATAGTTTCCAAAATGCAGTACATTTGGGAGTACTGGAATGAAGCTCAGTGGGAAATCAGCAGGTGGAGAGTATCCAGCATACAGGACAAGTTGTGTCATCTGGGGAATGCGTTCATGCACTGCAGAAGTGAAGCAGCCACATGGAATCTGCTGGGGGAGCCAGAGTTTGAGGAATTCAGGGAGGAAGTGATCGCCACAGTGGCCCAAATGACACAAAGGATACAATATACAGAGACGGAGGGGCAAGTGCAGAGTAAATTGCCTTCCCGGACAGAGCCAAAGGAAGTGGCATTGGATCGAGGGCCCCTGGATACCCCAGCATGGCGAGACCAGTGTTACAGGGTGGATGCGGAAAGGCACCACCTGCAACAGCTTCTCCCATACCCAAGGGAAGAAGTTGCCCAGTGGTCTATACAGAAGGAAGCACACGAAGTGAAGACAGCAGTGAGCACAATCCAGGCACTCCAGGAGGAACTGCACTACAACTTCCCTTTTGCTGAGATGGAGGATGAGGACTTAGTGAGAGAGCGTCAAGAACTGTCTGCCCAGTATGTTACACTGGAAAAGAACGACCTTGACCAGGTGGATGCAAGGAAGCACTGTCTGCAACCCGTTCCCTTCTCCCTGGGGGAATGTCACAGTGAAACACTCAGTGACCGGCCTGAGCTGTGCTACAACTGGCCATTTGCAGGCTTGGAGGATATAGAAACCATCCCAGAGTGCCAGCGAGACATTGAGGAAGAAGTTGCCACTATCACCCGACCACCACTTGAGCAACAGAGCCTCCAAGGGAATCCTTCAGGTGAGCACCAACCAGTCCTGGCTACTGAGCCATTTACAGTGTTGTGTTTGGGGGAGGCTACTGAAAATGAGAAGGAACTGGGGTCTGTCATCCAAACACCCCAGGAGAAGATGCACTATGCCTTCCCATTGGCAGAGGTGGAAGAGGAGATCTCTGCGAGGGCAGCAGTAGGTGGCAATGTCCCAACTATAAGCATGGCTAGTGCAGACAGTGTCTCACTTCAGGCTGATCAGCATATTCGGCTGAGGGAGGCCTATTGTGAAGCTATGTTCATGGCTGCCCCAGTTATTTTATCAGAAAAGGATGTTCAGGAAGGGCCCAGTGTATCCCCAGCTATTGTATCTCTCCCAGAAGATTCTGGAGGTCTGTTCCCATTCAGTAAACTTGATGGTAAGGAGCTGCAGTCTGAATGCCAGAATCTTCCCTGTGACTCAGAGAAAATCCAGGTATCAGACCTGGTGAAAATAGCATCAGCTCAGGAACTGGAAGGGAACATGTTGCTCTACTCTAGGGCACCTGAATGTGTTTTGGACTGGCATTGTGTGCAAGGTGAAATGACTGACTCTAACCAGGACAATGGTGGTCAGCCAGGACATGTAGCAGTGAATGGAGAAGGTAATGCCACTGTCCCTGTGAACCTACATCCATGTTCCAGTACAACGATGGTCGAGTTGGTGGCTACACACAAGGAAGCTGAGCAGATTGTACTCCAGGCCACAGCATACAAGATTCAGAGTAGGATCCCACAAGTTACCCAGCCAGCCAGGCTGGAGGAAGCATTTACCCAGGATAGCACAGAAGAAACTTCTGGCATGGAGGAATCCCCATTGTGCCCTGACAATTACGATACCCATGATTCATGTTTGGGGGAGGGAAGCCACTGTCCTGATGCACCAGAGGTGATGGAAGTGGGGTTCCCAGGGAATACATTGTTGGGGAGGGAGAGTGAGGGCCCCAGAGATCAGATTTTGTTTATGGAGGAAAATTGTGACTATCTGAAATGTGAGGTTACCCAGTTGGGTGTAGGGGAATTATTACGTCCCCAGGTGCAGTTATTGGACTTACTGAATTATACTGTTGCACATGCTGTTACCCCAATCCAGCGGCTGTCTACAAAGGGGACTTTGATTAATGTATTTGGATGGGACACCGGGGGGAAATACAAGAACTATGGACTGCTGATCACGTTTCCACCGGACCCTGGTAAGACTGTATTGATTTATGTACTGTGGGCCACGCACCCACCAGACCGGGGAAAGAAATTCCCACACAAGCCTCATGACAATTACCACAGACTTTGGACATGGGACGCTGGTGGGCTCTGTACAAACTGTAAAATGCTATTCACAAAACCACCAGACCCACAAGAGACTCATCATTGTTATGATGGGGCACAGACTGTCTGATGTAGAAGAGCATCACTGCGCTCAGCAAGCTTAAGCTACTTAGGACACAGGGCGAGAAAGTAGGGGAAGGTAATGTGACGACATGTGATGACACAGCTGGCGCGTCGTGTCGCTCAGTGGTAAAAGACACGTGGTTACTTTCCTAGCCCTGGTCCTACACATGGACTTCACCAATTGCCAATATGTTATTAGTTATATGTTAGGCAATATTGTATTGTATTGTGTGGTTATTATATTGTACAGTTATATTTTATCTGTTATATTTGGTATATGTAGTTTATTTGGTTATTATATATTCAATGTAATTGTTATCTGAATAAGTCTAGGCCAGAGTGTTAGTAACATAGTTAAATCAGTTCATTGTAATGTAAGTCCCCTAGCTGTACACTCAGATGTGATTAGGATGAGTAGGTTATGTAGTAAACAGGTTCTGTATGGAGATGCAGGTAATCTGCTCCTGTGCACTCCATTGTGTACAAGAGTCCAGACACACCGTCTCCACTCCTGACTGACCAGCTTGTGTGATGAATAGACAGGGTAGGTTATAACAAGAGGAGTGAGCTCTGCTGGGGGGGAAAGAGATCTGAGACAGAGAGAGAGTGGCAGGAGACTGACTAAGAAGTAATGTTCTGTCAGGAGCTCCAGGAGGGATTGTCGTGTAGAATTAGATCACAGAAGTGTGCTGAGCTGTTTAAAACCCATTCTGTTCAATAAACCACTGTTGGTTTTCATCTACCACAGTGACTGAGTGATTTGGAACCCAGTATCCTCACACCCTCCTAATTATTTTCTTTCCCCCATTATATCTTTCTTTCTCCTCCTGCAAGATGGACTTGCCCCAAGAGACTGCATTCCGTGTTTTCCTGTTGACCCTTTTGTTGACCAGAACAGTCTGTTTCGGTGAGAGTACCAGAGAGGTCGAGAAAGGATCTGGAATGGGTTCTGATGACAAGGATGGATTCGTAGAATTCCAAGAGCAACACAATCACCGAGCAAAGGCGAGTATCAGAAAACGATCTGGTAGTCATGACACTAGGAGACATTGTGAAGGATTGTTAGCTGAGGAAAATTGCATCTGTAGGAATTGTGAAAACATAGTTGAGGACGGGTGCATCCAGAGATGTCAGTCCAGCCTTAATATCAACATGGACCGTCATCCATTGAGTGACTATCACTCATTAGTGGGTAAGGTTTTAAACCAAACGGAATGCTGGGTGTGCTCACAAGTACCTCAAGGTCATAGAAAGTCAGGACTAGTGCCATACGCTTTAACGATAGATGAGGTACTTAAATTAAGGGGTGGGAGACCGGTGGACAAGAAATTTAATATTTCTAAGCCTCCTAGTTTGAAGCTCCACCAATATCATGTGGATAGGTCCTTAATATGTTTTAACATTTCCAATCCCCGAAAGCCGGGAAATTGGGAAGTGACATGGAACAACCAAACCATGACATTCTCACCCAGAGCCGATAGAATGCCCGTAGACTCAGAGCTTATACGCCAAATAGCCAACGGTGGGAGATATTTTCAGTATAGGTACACTCTAGGAAGTAGGACCATGCGAGTTGGAGAAGTATCACCAGGATACTGTGCGCATATCATACAGCCTGATACGTGTACTAGACAAATGAGAGAGTTAGGGATAGGATTTTTCACCTGGAAGGTTTGTAATATGGTGATGTCATATTCTGTCCCATATGTCCTCCCCGATGATGCATATTTCATAAGTGGGAGGAAGGCGTATAAGTGGCTTGCCCCAAACTCAGAGGGATTGTGTTACCTTGGAAGAGTGTTGCCAGAAGTAATGACCATTACCCATGAAAAAAAAAAATGAAAGACGTTCACCGCAATGCTCAAGCTCCTTACACTCACACCCATTATGAACACATTGTAAAGAGACACCTTATAGATAGGACAGAGCACGCAGCCTCTGATTTGATCCATGAATCCACCGGGATTCAACTCCTACTCGCGCTAGATATCACCCGTACCGCCAGAGGAGTTATAAATTTTAGATATATAACTGCGCTAGCGAACCTGATAGACAATATCACCGAGATGTATGATGACACCTTCAGGTATACTGGGAGAGAATTGCAAGTTTACAAAACGGAACTGATCCAGCACAGGATGGTTCTCAATTACATCACAGCGGTGACAGGCGGGTATTGTGTCACCCTAGCAACTCAGTATGGCGTGAAGTGCTGTACATATATCACAAACAGCACCGATGACTCAACCGAGGTCATAGATCAAAAGATGGACGATATCTTGCAATTGAAGTGGGAGTTTCGAAGGAGACACAACCTTACCCTTACTGCTGTGAGTAATGAACTGACCAGCTGGATTTCATGGTTGAACCCACGCAATTGGTTCTCAGGTTTAGGAGAATGGGCTCAAAATGTTATCGTTAATGTAGGGAAATTTCTCTTATGTATCCTAGGAGTTGTCATAATGATTGGTTTGATATTCAGATGTGTTCGGATTTTAATGAATTGCAAGCGCAGTACCAAATTGATGAGTTTAAGGAGCGAGGGCATTGTTACAACAACTGGTTTAATTTATGACCCATCAATCGAGACAATGCTGTGATAAAATGTGATTCCACGGTCCGTTTCTTTCACCCGTTTCTCCTTTGGTTTTCCCCAAGGTAAAAAGACATCCACTCGGAAGAAGATTTTGATGCACATTTCTACAGACCATTGATGAACTTTTTCACATACATTTGATGAACTTTTAGAGACTTTAACTTTCTATGGACACTTGAAAAACTTTGCTTGCCACTTACAGCAAAGATACAGCAATCCGGACAAGACATCAACAAGACTTCAACAGACATCCAAGGACAATCACATACGTTATCATATGAATGCATTTATAACGCACGTTTCTTATCTTCATCTCTACGATCTTCAGGTAGTGACACACATAGTCGACAGGTAATATAGGTACATATATTAGCACTCACATATTTTCCCCCTTCATGTATCATCAACTAATGTGCACCCCATTTGTTGGAACTAAAAGCCGAAAAGAGCTCGGTAGAGTTTGTTAGCCCACTTACAGACCCTTAATACGGGATAAGAAGGATTTAATGTATACTTCGCAATACCTCAAAGCTTGTACGGCACGATGATACATGACCCCTCAGACATGAATTTCATACATACATGCTTTTACTATCCCACTAGGTCATACATTTCCCACCTTCTCCTCTCCACACCCAATCATATATAGGTATTTCACGGTATTATGTATTTTTCTGCTTAAATTGTTTAGATAGTGGCAGTTATTGTTGACTGCCAAAGGGTGGACTGTCAAAGTCGAAAAATATCCTGATTCATATGCCTTGTACTAACCCCTCATGCACATGCCTGCTGCGCGTGCACTCGCTCTGCCGTGCGTGCACATATCTGCAATTTGCGTAAGATCGCTCCGGCGATCACGCGCGTGGTATGCGCATTTACGGTAGAGTTTGTAAGCGTCTAGCGTGCGACTCGATCGTAGCATATTTAACCCATATAGTGTGTTTTGTAGTAAATATTCCCCTAGACAATGTCAGCAAGTATGTTTAGTTTAAACTGTTCCTGGACAGAGAGATTCCTCTTTACATGATAGGAAGGGTCAGACAAAGGTTGAAAGGAGGTGTTTAGTATCCAGCTGTAGGGTATTTTAAGAGTAACATTCCGATGCTAGTTAGGAAAGGATCGCTCGCTCCTGCGTATAGTTATGTACAAAAGTCGTTTATGAACAGTAACTGTATTTGCTGTAAATTACACATGCGGCGGGAATCCTGAGGATACCTCCCACCAGAGCAGTTGGGGAAAGACACAGCCCACCTGTTCAAATCCACCTATGACCTTTGCTATAATGTGGAGACACATCCCTGTGTCCAATGAACAATGAGATACAAGGTACCATTGTACTGTGAATGTATGTTGTGCTATATAAAGACCACCATTGCCTGGCCAGACTCACTCTCTCTGAAGGCTTTCTCCCTGAATGCTGAGGACTGGATCCAGGTCGCGCATGCGAATCATCCCCACGTATGTATTATTCTTTGTAGCCATTTTGTTCGCCATTTGTTCCCATTGTGTTCTCATTCTGTTCGCTCTTGTTTGCGATTGTTCGCTATTGTATGTATTATTTTCTGTTATTCTGTTAGATTTCCATGTTAGTTTGTAGTGTATAACTTGTATTGTGTTGCCCTTTTTCTCTAAACCATCCACGGCGGTGTTAGAGCTGCTGTGGTTTTTAAATCCAAACCAGGTCTTGTGTTTTCACTGTTTACTGCAAAGGGCTTTTTTTAGCGTCTCAATTGCTCAAACAGCAAACACCTTGTTAAGGTTTCTAATCGTTACATCATTACAGTACTTGGTTATTAAGGTTTAGAGTATAAATAAGAATTTACTCACCGGTAATTCTATTTCTCATAGTCCGTAGTGGATGCTGGGGACTCCGTAAGAACCATGGGGATTAGCGGCTCCGCAGGAGACTGGGCACAACTACAAAGAAAGCTTTTAGACTACTGGTGTGCACTGGCTCCTCCCACTAAGACCCTCCTCCAGACCTCAGTTAGGATACTGTGCCCGGAATAGCTGACACAATTAGGAAGGATTTTGAATCCCAGGTAAGACTCATACCAGCCACACCAATCACACCGTATAACTCGTGATACAATACCCAGTTAACAGCATGATAACAACTGAGCCTCTCAACAGATAGCTCAACAATAACCCTTTAGTTAAGCAATAACTATATACAAGTATTGCAGACAATCCGCACTTGGGATAGAATTACCGGTGAGTAAATTCGTATTTTCTCTAACGTCCTAAGTGGATGCTGGGGACTCCGTAAGGACCATGGGTATTATACCAAAGCTCCCAAACGGGCGGGAGAGTGCGGATGACTCTGCAGCACCGAATGAGAGAACTCAAGGTCCTCCTCAGCCAGGGTATCAAATTTGTAGAATTTAGCAAACGTGTTTGCCCCTGACCAAGTAGCAGCTCGGCAAAGTTGAAGAGCCGAGACCCCTCGGGCAGCCGCCCAAGAAGAGCCCACTTTCCTTGTGGAATGGGCTTTTACTGATTTAGGATGCGGCAGTCCAGCCGCAGAATGTGCAAGCTGAATCGTACTACAGATCCAGCGAGCAATAGTCTGCTTAGAAGCAGGTGCACCCAACTTGTTGGGCGCATACAGGATAAAAAGCGAGTCAGTCTTCCTGACTCCAGCTGTCCTGGAAACATAAATTTTTAGGGCCCTGACTACATCCAACAACTTGGAAGCCTCCAAGTCATTCGTAGCCGCAGGCACCACGATAGGTTGGTTCAGATGAAAAGCTGATACCACTTTGGGGAGAAACTGGGGACGAGTCCTCAATTCTGCCCTATCCATATAGAAAATCAGATAAGGGCTTTTACATGACAAAGCCGCCAATTCTGGTTTTTTTTTTTTTTTTTTTTTCTTCGGGCTGGAAGCCGGAGGGAGACACAGCACCGCAGCAGCACCGCACTTACACCTTCCTCTCTCTGAGGCTGGCCCTCAGTCCCAACCCTGCAGCCTTCTAACTCTCATAAGGGGCATCACCAGCCACAATAAGCTTGGGGGCTCTGGAAACCCTCTGCCCTCTCCTTACCTGACCTGCTGGGTGACACCTAGCTTGTAGATCTTGTCTGGTAGCTGGGGAGCCCCACTCGACGACCATCACGGCTGCTGGCGTCGGCCTTCTCCTCCCTCCCCCTGTCTTAAGGTGCGACCGGGCTAAACAGAGTGCCTTCTTCCTGCCACATAAGGGCTCTATACAGGCTCCAACACCCCCCCAGTATTAAAAGTTCATATAATTTGCTGAAGGTTTTTGATATTTCCCTTTTGTGCTGGACTTTTCTGTATTACAATATCACAAACCAGTGAGCGCCATCTCCTGGTCTCTGCCTGCAACTACGCCTGCTATATATATTCCAGTCTCCTATGTTATTATCTAGCAGAGAAATGTGCTGCTGACTGCCTATGGGCGCGACCATGGGGGTCTCGTTCTTGTGAATTCTCAATTCCTATCTCGTGATGGATCACTAGCTATTTATGCTATTACTCTGATATGCCCTATGACCTCTCTTAATTTCGGGACTGTCACACATCATGCCTAAGTCCAAAGCCAAGAAAAATACGTCTTCTGCGGAAATTTCCTCCTTTATTTCTAAGATGAAGCCTAGTTCCACTAAAATACCGGCCGTCCCACCGCCCGCCCCGGTTTCAGAATCTGAGGAAGATTCATCTGCCCCAGACCCCTCCATGAAAGATTGCATTTCCTCCATCCTGGCGGAGATGAAGTCGCTGAAACAAGCTTTTCACTCGGAGATCCATAAAGCCATCTCGGGGCTTAAGGTGGAAATATCTGATCTTGGGGCCCGCACTAATGACGCTGAACAAAAAATCGACAAAGTCATTGCTTTCCAGCAGGAACTGGAACACTCAGTCTACGTTATGCAGGAGGATATTTACTTGCTCCAAGACCAACAGGAAGACGCAGATAATCGCGCACGACGTAATAACCTGCGCATTAAACACATTCCGGAGTCGGTGGAACCAGTACAATTGGAAGATTTCCTCCTTAGATTTTTCCGACACCTCCTTCCGGACGTCCCGCAGGAACAGTTCCTCCTGGACAGGGCTCACCGGGCCTTACGCCAAAAACCCTCGAATTCGTCCCCTCCAAGAGACGTAGTTCTACGATGTCATTACTTCAAAACCAAGGAAAAAATTCTGACAGCGGCCCGGAATAGAGACTTGTGTATATTTGACACCCACAAGCTAATGGTGTTTCAGGACTTATCCCCGACCACTCTTAAGAGGCGCTTCGACCTGCGGGAGTACACCCAAATCCTCAGGGAAAACCAAATTCGGTACAGATGGGGTTACCCTTTTGCCCTTATTGTGCAACTCGATGGGAAGAGACTGTTGGCACGTTCGAGGGAGGAAGCTCACCGGCTTCTTTCGAGACTTAACCTTTCCCCCCCGGAATCTGATAAACCTGACTCCACTCGGGAAGCTCCAGTTCTTCAACGTACTCCAGTCTCACCCCTCCCGCAACGGGCGCCTCGACGCCTTTGGTTGACAGTCCCGGCAAAAACCTCTGTGAGACATGACCCCTCGTGAACATTTCTTTACAGCTGCACTGTCGGGTTACTATATGTTATTTTCTACTGTTTTGTATACTAGCTTAGAGGTTTACGGGTTAATTTTTGCTACAGTGTTCATATATTTGAACATATGTTCTCTTTGTTCATAAGAGTCAAAAATGGTTCATTACGGTTAATTGTTGTTATGTCCCCCCAGGTCGCCCCCCCCATATATTTGGTTGGTGGGCCCCTTGATACTCGGGGCCATACCCCCCACCGAGCTAGTATAGTCAGTTTTGAGCATAGGGGAGAACTCCTCTCCCTTAACACCCCATACGGGAGCTCAAACATCCAGACCCGTACGATACGTACAATGGGTCATTGGCTCGGTACGTTATATTTGTTCATTTCTTTTCATTTTGCACTGTTCTTTATGTTTCTATCCTCCTCTTTTCCTCTTCTCTCTCTACCCCCCACTCCTCTCCTCTTCTCTTCCCCGTCCCCCAGGGAGATCATTCATGGGCCCTTTGGGCAATTAGAGTTATGTTTCCACCTGTCCAATCATGTCTGTTAACATAATATCCTATAATGTGAAGGGTCTCAATAGTCCCCAAAAGAGGACCAAACTATTTCTCTTTTTGAAACAGGTGGGGGGAGATCTGGTATTCCTCCAGGAGACACATTTTAAAGGTACTTCCCACCCTGAATTACGTTCTAAACGCCACCCTGTCGCCATACACGCCTGTGATCACTCCCAGAAGAAAAGGGGGGTCGCCATATTAATCCCAGCTCATCTACATCTAGAATCAGAAAAAATTGTTAGGGACAAGCGCGGAAGGTTCCTCATTATAGTAGGCAAGCTTAACAATGTTCCCATCACCCTGGTCAATATCTATGCCCCCAATGTCAATCAAGCCTCGTTTTTCGCCTCCTTAGACTCTAAAATTGCTCAGTGTAGGAAAGGTGACATTTTACTGGCAGGAGATTTCAACACTATACTTCATCATAGTCTTGATCGCTCCAGCTCCCTGCCAACATCTCAGATCCATACACATACCCGCAACTCTCGAGCCCTGCAGTCCCTACTTAAAAATTCTTTTCCCCAGTGCATAATCTATACACTAGAATTGATATGATTATGGTAGGAAGAGACCTCACTTCTCGAATCCAGAAATGCTGTATTCATCCAATTACGTGGTCTGACCATGCCCCGATATCCTTATCTTTGTCTGGACTGGCCCGCACTCTTTCCCCCCCCTCTTGGTCCCTTAACGATGCCCTCCTCCAACAGACCGATGTGCCGCAACAAGTTACTCAGGCATTGAACGATTATTTTAATGATAACCAAACCCCTGGTATATCGGACATGACCCTGTGGGAGGCGCATAAAGCGGTCCTTAGAGGCCATTTCATTCAGATCGCGGCCAGGCTCACCAAACAGCGCTCCCAAAAGATCTTAGAGCTCTCTGACCAACTCCACCTTCTGGAGGAGGTTCATAAGTCTTCTCTAAGCCCTGCCGATTTAGACAAACTACTTAAAGTTAGGGGTGAACTTAATATGCTGTTGTCTCATAAGACTGAACAATGCCTTAGACGCCTCAACCAGATTTATTACGAAAAAGGGGATAAAGCAGACAAGATCTTGGCCAGGAAGTTGAGGGCTCAGATCTCCTCAAAAAATATCTTATCTATCCGCACCAAACAGGGAACACTAACACACGACCCCGACCGCATTCTAGGTGAATTCGAGGAATTTTATAAGCTATTGTATAATACGGAGGCAGTCCCTTCGTCGTCCTCATCGAGATTCGAGGAGGGGATTAAATCCCTCTTGGATAAGTGTGACCTACCATCACTGAGCAGGTCGACAGTCTCTCAATTAGGCTCAGAAATAACTGTGGAAGAGTTAGATAACGCACTTAAGACTCAGAAATCTGGTAAAGCCCCTGGCCCTGACGGGATGTCAATTATGTATTACAAGAAATTTAAAGGGATTCTACTGCCCCATCTCTGTAGGCTCTTCAATGGCTTCCTCAGAGGTAACCCCCTATCACCCCGGGCTCTAGAGGCACGCATAGTTTTAATTCACAAACCTGGGAAGGACCCCAACTCCTGTGCTAGCTACCGCCCCATCTCTCTACTAAATAACGACATTAAAATCTTTGCCAAAATTCTTGCCCTGAGACTAAACTCAGTTCTCCCGCGTCTGATCCATGCAGACCAGGTGGGCTTCATCCCAGGCCGACAAGCTAGGGACAATACTCGCAGAACCATTGACCTGGTCCATCTGGTCAATAAAGCTAAATTGCCCTCTGTCCTTCTCTCGCTTGATGCGGAGAAGGCTTTTGATAAAATACTTTGGCCTTTCATGTTCGCTACCTTGCGTAGGTTCGGCCTGGGAGGAAGCCTACTCCAGGGTATACAGGCACTCTACTCCAACCCTTCTGCCAGGGTCCGGGTTAATGGTAAAGACTCTCCCCTCTTCCAAATCAATAACGGTACGCGCCAGGGGTGCCCCCTATCTCCGTTAATTTTTGCTATGACCATCGAACCCTTGGCGTGCATGGTTAGGGCTAATCCTGATATTAAGGGCATCACTGTAGGCGATGAGGAGTTCAAACTGTCATTATTTGCAGACGATGTTCTGTTAACTCTGTCTTCACCTAATATTTCTATCCCCAACCTATTTAAAACCCTATCATTATATTCACATTATTCGGGATATCGTATTAACTATTCTAAATCGGAGGCCCTCCCTTTGCATCTCAATGAGGATACCAGATCTCTCCTAGCTACTAACTTTAATTTCGCCTGGCGCTCCAAAAAAATTAAATACCTAGGGTGTTCATCACAAACTCCTACGACTCCCTATACTCAGAGAACTTCCCAGCCTTATTTAAGTGTATAGAGTCGGACCTTCGGGCGTGGGACAAGCAGATTATAGCCTGGTTCGGACGGATAGTCTCAGTAAAGATGAACATCCTACCCAGGCTCTTATACCTGATTCAAACAATACCCATACGTATTCCCGCTGAGGCCTTAGGCCGAATGCAGAGACTTTTCCTAAAATTCATATGGTCAGGTAAACCTCCTAGAATTAAGACCTCTACTTTGGTACGTGACCCACTAGCTGGAGGCAGAGGTTTGCCGGACATTCGCAAATATTATCACGCAACTCACCTAAGCCAGGCTGTCGCCTGGTTTTCCCCAGCGCCCCATCTACCCTGGATTCGAATTGAGCGGCTAGCGGCCGGGGTCTCCACTTTGGTATCCCTACTAACGCCGACCAAGTCAGCCCAGACAATGCAAACATGCCCCCCTCCCACTAAATTTACCTGCTCCCTGTGGTGTTTCTGCATTCGGCATTATGGTTTATCCACTTTCCCCTCGCCCATCACTTCCATTTGGGACAACCAAGAATTCCCCCCTGGTTCCACCTTACGGACCCACCCATGGTTCCACCTGAGCCCGCGCCCGGGACTGGTGTTTGACTTCATAGAGGGTTCCTCCTGGCGCTCCCTGCAGTCCCTACGGGACAAATATGATATCCCCCAACCTGTATTTTATGAGTATTTACAAATTCGTTCTTTCCTAAGCTCCCTCTCAAAACCCCAAGTCATACGTCAACTTACCCCCTTGGAACGTTTGTGTATTTATTCTCCCATGCGACAGGGTATTATCTCCATACTTTATGGCTTACTACGTTCTCTGAAAGTAGCGAACATACTCCCCCATGAGCGTAAATGGGAACAGGACCTTGGCCCACCCCCTGCGGAGGACTCATGGGAAATCATCAGGCAAAATGTAGCCCAGTCCTCAATTTCCTCCCTAGTGAAGGAAAATTCTTATAAAGTCTATACTAGATGGTATCGGGTCCCAGCAACACTGCATAAGATTTTTCCCGGGTCATCTCCATTATGTTGGCGCGGATGTGGCCAGACTGGAGACTTTAAGCACATTTGGTGGTCTTGTCCCAAAATATGCGCGTTTTGGGCACAGGTGGAAACCCTCATTGGTTCCATTTTCCACTCGCAAGTAGTGTTGGGCCCTTGGTCGGCCCTCCTGGGCCTACCTCTCCCCAACTTTGACACCCAGGCGAGTAGCCTGGTACTCCAAATTTTACACGCCGCTAGATGTGTGATAGCTAAAAATTGGAAAAAAACCATTCCCCCCCCTAGGAGCATGTTGATAGCCAAAATATGGCATATTTCCATGATGGAGAAAATCACGGCCTCCTTACGGGACAGGTCAGAGAAATATAGGAGAATATGGGACCCATGGTTCACCTATACTACGCCCTCTAATACCGGAGTGTGATACCCTCCGTCATATGGTTCTCAATAAGCAAACGAAGTAATATACTGTCCACAGTTATAAATTTTGGTAAAGAGTGCAGTTAGGAGGTGCTACCTCCCTTGATATGGTTTTACCTTGTATGTATGTTACTATGATGATCCCCCACTCTCTCCCACACCCCCTTCCCCTTTCCCCCTCTCTCTCTTATTCTCTTCTTTTCTCCTTCTATCCTTCTCTTCATTTTTAAGTTTAAACACAAAAAATTGTTGTCGATATATATATATATATATATGTGTTAGCGATGATGTACTTCCCTGTTGATGCTACAATTGGTTATTCCCCACGGGATAACGTGTATGTAATTTTGAATATCTCATTCGGAGTCATCATCTCCTGTTTGTCTTGTGCCAGCATATTCGACTTCTCTTCAATAAAAATATATTTAAAAAAAAAAAAAAAAGCCGCCAATTCTGAAACCCGCCTGGCCGAAGCCAAGGCCAACAACATGACCACTTTCCACGTGAGATATTTTAAATCCACGGTTTTCAGTGGCTCAAACCAATGTGACTTTAGGAAATCCAACACCACGTTGAGATCCCAAGGTGCCACTGGAGGCACAAAAGGGGGCTGAATATGCAGCACTCCCTTAACAAAAGTCTGAACTTCAGGTAGTAGTGAAGCCAATTCTCTCTGGAAGAAAATCGATAGAGCCGAAATCTGGACCTTAATAGAACCCAATTTAAGGCCCATAGTCACCCCTGACTGTAGGAAGTGCAGGAACCGGCCCAGCTGAAATTCTTCCGTTGGGGCCTTCCCGGCCTCACACCACACAACATATTTTCGCCATATGCGGTGATAATGGTTCGCGGTTACTTCTTTCCTAGCTTTTATCAGCGTAGGAATAACTTCCTTCGGAATGCCCTTTTCCTTCAGGATCCGGTGTTCAACCGCCATGCCGTCAAACGCAGCCGCGGTAAGTCTTGGAACAGACAGGGCCCCTGCTACAGCAGGTCCTGTCTGAGCGGTAGAGGCCATGGGTCCTCTGACATAATTTCTTGAAGTTCCGGATACCACGCTCTTCTTGGCCAATCCGGAACAATGAGTATAGTTCTTACTCCTCTTCTCCTTATTATACTCAGTACCTTTGGTATGAGAGGAAGAGGAGGGAACACATAAACCGATCGGTACACCCACGGTGTTACCAGAGCGTCCACAGCTATCGCCTGCGGGTCTCTTGACCTGGCGCAATATTTTTCTAGCTTTTTGTTTAGGCGGGACGCCATCATGTCCACCTGTGGTTTTTCCCACTGGTTTACACTCATTTGAAAGACTTCAGGATGAAGTCCCCACTCTCCCGGGTGGAGGTCGTGCCTGCTGAGGAAGTCTGCTTCCCAGTTGTCCACTCCTGGAATGAACACTGCTGACAGTGCTAACACGTGATTTTCCGCCCATCGGAGAATCCTTGTGGCTTCTGCCATCGCCGTCCTGCTTCTCGTGCCGCCCTGTCGATTTACATGGGCGACTGCTGTGATGTTGTCTGACTGGATCAGTACCGGCTGGTTTTGAAGCAGGGGTTTTGCCTGACTTAGGGCATTGTAAATGGCCCTTAGTTCCAGAATATTTATGTGCAGGGAAGTCTCCTGACTTGACCATAGTCCTTGGAAGTTTCTTCCCTGTGTGACTGCTCCCCAGCCTCGAAGGCTGGCATCCGTGGTCACCAGGACCCAGTCCTGTATGCCGAATCTGCGGCCCTCTTGAAGATGAGCACTCTGCAGCCACCACAGCAGATACACCCTTGTCCTTGGAGACAGGGTTATCAGACGATGCATCTGAAGATGCGATCCGGACCACTTGTCCAACAGGTCCCACTGAAAGGTTCTTGCATGAAACCTGCCGAATGGAATCGCTTCGTATGAAGCTACCATTTTTCCCAGGATCCGCGTGCAGTGATGCACCGACACCTGCTTTGGTTTTAGGAGGCCTCTGACTAGAGATGACAGCTCCTTGGCCTTCTTCTCCGGGAGAAACACTTTTCTCTGTTCTGTGTCCAGAACCATCCCTAGGAACAGCAGGCGTGTCGTAGGGACCAGCTGTGACTTTGGAATGTTTAGAATCCAGCCGTGCTGTTGTAGCACTTCCCGAGATAGTGCTACCCCTACCAACAACTGCTCTCTGGACCTCGCCTTTATCAGGAGATCGTCCAAGTACGGGATAATTAAAACTCCCTTCCTTCGAAGGAGTATCATCATTTCCGCCATTACCTTGGTAAAGACCCTCGGAGCCGTGGAGAGACCGAACGGCAACGTCTGGACTTGGTAATGACAATCTTGTACCACAAACCTGAGGTACTCCTGGTGAGGATGGTAAATGGGGACATGTAGGTAAGCATCCTTGATGTCCAGCGATACCATGTAATCTCCCTCGTCCAGGCTCGCAATAACCGCCCTGAGCGATTCCATCTTGAACTTGAATTTTTTGATATATGTGTTCAAGGATTTCAAATTTAAAATGGGTCTCACCGAACCGTCCGGTTTCGGTACCACAAACATTGTGGAATAGTAACCCCTTCCTTGTTGAAGTAGGGGCACCTTTACTATCACTTGTTGTGAATACAGCTTTTGAATTGCCTGTAACACTGCCTCCCTGCCTGAGGGAGTGGTTGGCAAGGCAGATTTGAGGAAACGGCAGGGGGGAGACGTCTCGAATTCCAGTTTGTACCCCTGAGATACTATTTGAAGGATCCAGGGATCCACCCGTGAGCGAGCCCACTGCTTGCTGAAATGCTTGAGACGGGCCCCCACCGTACCTGGCTCCGCCTGTGGAGCCCCAGCGTCATGCTGTGGACTTAGAGGAAGCGGGGGAGGACTTTTGCTCCTGGGAACTGGCTGTATGCTGCAGCTTTTACCCTCTACCTCTGCCTCTGGGCAGAAATGATGCGCCTTTAACCCGCTTGCCCCTATTGGGCCGAAAGGACTGTACCTGATAATACGGTGCTTTCTTTGGTTGTGAGGGAACATGGGGCAAAAATGTAGACTTCCCAGCTGTTGCTGTGGAAACGAGGTCCGAGAGACCATCCCCGAACAATTCCTCACCCTTATAAGGCAGAACTTCCATGTGTCGTTTGGAATCTGCATCACCTGTCCACTGCCGAGTCCATAACCCTCTCCTGGCAGAAATGGACATTGCACTAATTTTGGATGCCAGCCGGCAAATATCCCTCTGTGCATCCCTCATGTATAAAAGTGCGTCTTTTATATGCTCTACGTTCAGCAAAATAGTGTCCCTGTCTAGGGTATCTATATTTTCTGACAGGGAATCTGACCACGCAGCAGCAGCGCTGCACATCCAGGCTGAAGCTATAGCTGGCCTCAGTATCACACCTGTGTGTGTATATATAGATTTCAGGATAGCCTCCTGCTTTCTATCAGCAGATTCCTTCAGGGCGGCCGTATCCGGAGACGGTAGTGCCACCTTCTTCGACAAGCGTGTGAGCGCTTTATCCACCATAGGGGATGTTTCCCAGCGTGACCTATCCTCTGGCGGGAAAGGGAACGCCATTAGTAACCTCTTAGAAATTACCATCTTTTTATCAGGGGAAGCCCTCGCTTCTTCACACACTTCATTTAATTCTTCAGATGGAGGAAAAGCTACTGGTAGTTTTTTCTCTCCAAACATTATACCCTTTTTTGTGGTACCGGGGGTATCATCAGAAATGTGCAACAAATTTTTCATTGCCTCAATCATGTAACGTGTGGCCCTACTGGAAGTTACATTAGTCTCTTCGTCGTCGACACTGGAGTCAGTATCCGTGTCGACATCTGTGTCAACCATCTGAGGTAGCGGGCGTTTTAGAGCCCCTGATGGTTTTTGAGACGCCTGGGCAGGCACAGGCTGAGAAGCCGGCTGTCCCACATTAGGTATGTCGTCAAACCTTTTATGTAAGGAGTCGACACTATCACGTAATTCCTTCCACAGCACCATCCACTCAGGTGTCGACCCCGCAGGGGGTGACATCACATTTACAGGCATCTGCTCCGCCTCCACATAAGCCTCCTCATCAAACATGTCGACACAGCCGTACCGACACACCGCAAACACACAGGGAATGCTCTGACAGAGGACAGGACCCCACAAAGCCCTTTGGGGAGACAGAGAGAGAGTATGCCAGCACACACCAGAGCGCTATATAACACTGGGATCCCACTATCAATATATATGTTTTCCCTATAGCTGCTTTTTTATATATATTACATATATATATATATATATCTATACTGCGCCTAAATTTAGTGCCCCCCCTCTCTTTTTTACCCTTCTGTAGTTTTCTCAGACTGCAGGGGAGAGCCAGGGAGCTTCCTTCCAGCGGAACTGTGAGGGAAAAATGGCGCCAGTGTGCTGAGGGAGAAGCCCCGCACCCTTTTCGGCGGACTTTCTCCCGCTTTTTCTGTGATACTGGCAGGGGTAATTTTACATCTATATAGCCTCTGGGACTATATATGATGTATATTTTGCCAGCCAAGGTGTTATCTATTGCCCTCAGGGCGCCCCCCCCAGCGCCCTGCACCCATCAGTGACCGAAGTATGAGATGTACATGAAGAGCAATGGCGCACAGCTGCAGTGCTGTGCGCTACCTTGGTGAAGACTGAAGTCTTCTGCCGCCGATTTTCCGGACCTTCTTCGTGCTTCTGGCTCTGTAAGGGGGACGGCGGCGCGGCTCCGGGAACGAACACCAAGGTCGGGTCCTGCGGTCGATCCCTCTGGAGCTAATGGTGTCCAGTAGCCTAAGAAGCCCAAACTACCACCTGTTAGGTAGGTTCGCTTCTTCTCCCCTTAGTCCCTCGCTGCAGTGAGTCCGTTGCCAGCAGATCTCACTGAAAATAAAAAACCTAAATATACTTTCTTTCAAGGTGCTCAGGAGAGCCCCTAGTGTGCATCCAGCTCGGCCGTGCACAAGAATCTGAGGTCTGGAGGAGGGTCTTAGTGGGAGGAGCCAGTGCACACCAGTAGTCTAAAAGCTTTCTTTGTAGTTGTGCCCAGTCTCCTGCGGAGCCGCTAATCCCCATGGTCCTTACGGAGTCCCCAGCATCCACTTAGGACGTTAGAGAAAGTATATTCTCACTGTGTTTTATTAGCAAGGTTTAAAAGGTTATCCACTGTGTGTGCGCCCGCTGTGTGTAATCCGTACACTCAGCGCAGCGTGTGTACGCCAAGTGCGTACCACGTGCGGGACTCTGTATGCAAATAGCGTACAAAGTGCGTAGCACGTGCACATGGTCTAGCGCCCATAACGGCTCCACGGTATTAGTATATAGCTTCATGTTTAAAGGTAATAATTGACATTATCAAAAACTAGAAAAACTCCTAAGAACTCCTCTAGCTGTGACCGGCTCCTCCGGGCACATTTTCTAAACTGAGTCTGGTAGGAGGGCCATAGAGGGAGGAGCCAGCCTACACCATTAAACTTTTAAAGTGCCCATAGCTCTCAAAGGACCCGTCTATACCCCATGGTACTAAATGGAACCCCAGCATCCTCTAGGATGTAAGATAAATATACATATAATAGTGTCCAAATAAATCAGTGTCCAACACTGTCTTTTGTGTCTAGGGTGCTTAAAAGTTTGTGAACCCTTCAGAATTTTCTATATTTCTGCTGAAATTTGGCCTAAAACAACCTCAGATTTTTCACACAAGTCCTAAAAGTAGATAAAGAGAACCAAATAAAACAAAAATGAGACAAGAAAAATTAGACTTGCTCATTTTTTTTATTGGGAAAATGATCCAATATCACATATCTGTGAGTGGCCAAGTATGTGACCCTTTAGGTTTAGCAAATGTTTTGAAGGTGAAATGAGAGTCAGGTATTTTTAATCTATAGGATGACAATCAGGTATGAGTGGACAACCTGTCTTTTTAAAACAACAGGGAACTATCAAAGTCTGTTGTTCACAACACGTTTGTGGAAGTGTATCATGCCTCGCACAAAGGAGATATCTGAGGACCTCAGAAGAAGAGTTGTTGATGCTCCTCAGACTGGAAAAGGTTACAGAACCATATCTAAAGAGTTTGGACTCCACCAATCAACAGTCAGACAGATTGTGTAGAAATGGAGGAAATTCTAGACCAGAGGTTCTCAAACTCGGTCCTCGGGAGCCCACACAGTGCATGTTTTGCAGGTAACCCAGCAGGTGCACAGGTGTATTAATTACTCACTGACACATTTTAAAAGGTCCACAGGTGGAGCTAATTATTTCACTTGCGATTCTGTGAGGAGACCTGCAAACATGCACTGTGTGGGCCCCCGAGGACCGAGTTTGAGAACCTCTGTTCTAGACCATTACCCTTCCCAGGAGTGGTCGACCAACAAAGATCACGCCAAGAGCAAGGCCTCTAATAGTTCACAGGGTCACAAAGGAACCCAAGGTAACCTCTAAGTAACTGAAGGCCTTTCTCACATTAGCTAATGTTAATGTTCATGAGTCCACCATGAAGAGGACACTGAACAACAATGGTGTGCATGGCAGGATTGCAAGGAGAAAGCCGCTGCTCTCCAGAAAGAACATTGCTGCCATCTGCAGTTTGCTAAATATCACCTGGACAAGCCAGAAGGCTATTGGAACAATGGTTTATGGACAAATTAGTCCAAAATAGAGCTTTTTGGTTAATTTGAGAAGCGTTATGTTTGGAGAAAGGAGAACACTGCATTCCAGTGTAAAAACCTCATACCATCTGTGAAACACGGTGGTGGGGGTATCATGGTTTGGGCCTGTGTTGCTGTATCTGGCCCAGGACAACTTGCCATCATTCGTAGAACAATGAATTCTGAATTATACCACAAGATTCTAAAGGAAAATGTCAGGACATCTCAAGAGAACGTGGTTCATGCTGCAAGACAACAACCCAAAGCACACAAGTCATTCCACCAATGAATAGTCAAAGAAGAATAAATGTAAAGTTTTGGAATGGCCAAGTCAAAGTCCTGACCTTAATCCAATGGAAAGTTTGTGGAGAGACTTGAACCGAGCAGATTATGGGAGGAAACCCACCAATATAAAAGAGATGAAGCTGTTTTGTACGGAGGAATGGGGTAAAATTCCTCCAAACCGATGTTCAGGACTAATCAGCAATTACCGGGAACGTTACATGCAGTAATTGCTGCAAAAGGGGTCATACCAGATACTGACAGCAAAGGGTCACATACTTTTCCCACTCACAGATATGTGATATTGGATCATTTTCCTCAATAAAAAAAATGAGCACATCTAATTTCTCTGTCTCATTTGTTTGATTTGGTTCTCTGTGTTTACTTTTAGGACTTGTGTGAAGATCTGAGGTGGATTTAGGCCAAATTTTAGCAGAAATATAGTAAATTCTGAAGGGGTCACCACTGTATATAGAGCGGCACCGATCCTCGTTATAAGATCCCACACACACAATCGAAATAAATCTGTTGACGAAAAGAAAACACAAGGGCGCCTCCTAGTGCATCATAATCAAAATCAGACATACGTATTAAGTAAAAAGATGGTTCCGTACCTCGTAGTCTTTACACACAAAGGGTCTCTCTCCTGTGTGGCTGCGCATGTGGCTCCTCAGGAGGGACGCAGTCTTGCAGGACTTGTCGCAGTGCACACACTGATGCCGCTGATCTCCTCTGGGTGCTCGTGTCTTGGAAGTTGGAGACTTGGCTTCCTCCTTTATGCAGTGAGCTTGGCAGTGGCGCATGGCACGTAGCTGATTTGGAAAGGTCTTGCTGCAGGTCAGACAGCGGAGCCGACGTCCACAGAACACATACCCAGGGGACTCTTCCTCGATCATTACCTCTATATCATTTAGCGGTTCCCCCTGGCCTGAAGACATCATGGAGGGATCCTGGCAAGGAGACCCAGAAAGAGCCATCAAAACGAGTTCCTCCAGAACCTTCACCTAGAAAACATCACACAAATCTCATTTCTGGGAGTGACATCACTACGCTCCCAATATAAGGTGTGTGTTCTGGGAGTGACATCACCACGATCCCAATATAAGGTGTGTGTTCTGGGAGTGACATCACTACACTCCCAATATAAGGTGTATGTTCTGCAAGTGACATCACTACACTCCCAATATAAGGTGTGTGTTCTGGGAGTGACATCACTACACTCCCAATATAAGGTGTATGTTCTGCAAGTGATATCACTACACTCCCAATATAAGGTGTATGTTCTGCAAGTGACATCACTACACTCCCAATATAAGGTGTGTGTTCTGGGAGTGACATCACTACACTCCCAATATAAGGTGTATGTTCTGCAAGTGACATCACTACACTCCCAATATAAGGTGTATGTTCTGCGAGTGACATCACCACAATCCCAATATAAGGTGTATGTTCTGCGAGTGACATCACTACGCTCCCAATATAAGGTGTATGTTCTGCGAGTGACATCACCACGATCCCAATATAAGGTGTATGTTCTGCGAGTGACATCACTACGCTCCCAATATAAGGTGTATGTTCTGCAAGTGACATCACTACGCTCCCAATATAAGGTGTATGTTCTGCAAGTGACATCACTACACTCCCAATATAAGGTGTATGTTCTGTGAGTGACATCACTACACTCCCAATATAAGGTGTATGTTCTGTGAGTGACATCACTACACTCCCAATATAAGGTGTGTGTTCTGGGAGTGACATCACTACGCTCCCAATATAAGGTGTATGTTCTGCGAGTGACATCACTACACTCCCAATATAAGGTGCGTGTTCTGCGAGTGACATCACTACACTCCCAATATAAGGTGTGTGTTCTGCGATTGACATCACTACACTCCCAATATAAGGTGCGTGTTCTGCGAGTGACATCACTACGCTCCCAATATAAGGTGTATGTTCTGCGAGTGACATCACTACACTCCCAATATAAGGTGTATGTTCTGCGAGTGACATCACTACACTCCCAATATAAGGTGTATGTTCTGCGAGTGACATCACTACACTCCCAATATAAGGTGTATGTTCTGCAAGTGACATCACTACACTCCCAATATAAGGTGTGTGTTCTGGGAGTGACATCACTATGATCCCAATATAAGGTGTATGTTCTGCGAGTGACATCACTACACTCCCAATATAAGGTGTGTGTTCTGGGAGTGACATCACTACGATTCCAATATAAGGTGTATGTTCTGCGAGTGACATCACTACACTCCCAATATAAGGTGTGTGTTCTGGGAATGACATCACTATGATCCCAATAGAAGGTGTGTGTTCAGGAAGTGACATCATTATGCTTCCAATATAAGGTGTATGTTTTGGGAGTGACATCACTACGATCCCAATAAGGTTTTTGTTCTGGAACTAATGTCACTACTCTCCCAATATACGGTGAATGTTCTGAGAGTGACACATATTTGATACAGGTTAGACATTTATATCAGATATATGGGGGGGCACCCTGCTGTCAGGGGATAATGGGAGCAATACACTATATAAGAGATATATGAGTATGAGATATATAATAGGATTTTAATACCTACCGGTAAATCATTTTCTCCTAGTCCGTAGAGGATGCTGGGGACTCCAAAAGGACCATGGGGTATAGACGTGATCCGCAGGAGACATGGGCACACTAAAAGACTTTGACTGGGCGTGAACTGGCTCCTCCCTCTATGCCCCTCCTCCAGACCTCAGTTATAGGAACTGTGCCCAGGAGAGACGGACATTTCGAGGAAAAGGATTTTTGTTAAACTAAGGGTGAGACACATACCAGCTCACACCACAAACACACCGTACAACTGGATTAGCAGGAATACCAGATAACAGTATGAACGAAAAAATACAGGAACAAGCTGAACATAACCGATACACAACCATCGTGTAACCGAAAACAACAATACAACTGCAAGTAACAGTACGCACTGGGATGGGCGCCCAGCATCCTCTATCTACGGACTAGGAGAAAAGGATTTACCGGTAGGTATTAAAATCCTATTTTCTCTTACATCCTAGTGGATGCTGGGGACTCCAAAAGGACCATGGGGTCTATACCAAAGCTCCAGACTGGGCGGGAGAGTGCGGACGACTCTGCAGCACCGATTGAGCAAACATGAGGTCCTGCTCAGCCAGGGTATCAAACTTATAGAACTTAGAAAAAGTGTTTGAACCCGACCACGTAGCTGCTCGGCAAAGTTGAAGTGCCGAGACCCCTCGGGCAGCCGCCCAAGACGAGCCCACCTTCCAGGTAGAATGGGCCTTTACTGACATCGGCAATGGCAACCCAGCCAAAGAGTGCTCATGCTGAATCGTATTACAAATCCAGCGTGCAATAGTCTGCTTGGAAGCAGGATTTCCAATCTTGTTAGAAGCATACAAAACAAACAGTGTTTCCATTTTCCTAACAAGAGCCGTTCTGGCGACATAAATTTTTAAAGCTCTTACAACATCAAGAGACTTTGGGACTGCCACGGCATCCGTAGCTACAGGTACCACAATAGGCTGATTTATGTGAAACGACGAAACCACCTTCAGCAGAAATTGTTGACGAGTCCTCAATTCCGCTCTATCCACATGAAAAATCAAATATGGGCTCTTGTGAGACAAAGCCGCCAATTCTGACACTCGTCTGGCAGACACCAAGGCCAAAAGCATGACCACTTACCAAGTGAGAAACTTCAACTCAACCTTTCGCAAAGGTTCAAACCAGTGAGACATAAGAAACTGTAACACTACTTCAAGATCCCACGGGGGCCACGGGTGGCACAAACGGAGGATGGATATGCAGCACTCCCTTCACGAACGTCTGAACCTCAGGAAAGGCGGCCAATTCTCTTTGAAAGAAAATAGATAAAGCCGAAATCTGCACTTTGATGGAACCCAATTTCAGGCCTGCATCCACGCCTGCCTGCAAAAAATGGAGGAAACGACTCAAGTGAAAATCCTCCGCAGGAGCTGCTTTGGTTTCACACCACGACACACATTTTCTCCAAATACGGTGATAATGTTTTGCCGTGACATCCTTTCTAGCCTTAAGGAGAGTGGGGATGACCTCCCCGGGAGTACCTTTCCGAACTAGGATTTGGCGTTCAACCTCCACGCCGTCAAACGCAGCTGCGGTAAGTCCAGAAACACGCATGACCCCTGCAGTAACAGGTCCTCTCAGAGGAAGCGGCCAAGGATCTTCTACGAGTAATTCCTGAAGATCCGGATACCAGGCCCTCCGTGGCCAATCTGGAACGACGAGAATCGCTTGAACCCTTGCTCGTCTTACAATCCTCAACACTCTTGGAATGAGAGGAAGCGGAGGGAACACATACACCGACTGAAAAACCCACGGAGTTACCAGGGCGTCCAATGCACTGGCTTGGGGGTCCCTTGACCTGGAACAATACCTCGGAAGCTTCTTGTTGAGGCGAGACGCCATCATGTCTATTTGAGGAATTCTCCAACGCCTTGTAACTTCTGCAAATACCTCTTGATGAAGTGCCCACTCTCCTGGATGGAGATCGTGTCTGCTGAGGAAATCTGCTTCCCAGTTGTCCACACCCGGAAGGAAGACTGCCGACAGAGCGCTCACGTGCTTTTTCGCCCAGCGGAGAACTTTTGTGGCCTCCGCCATTGCCGCCCTGCTCCTTGTTCCGCCCTGGCGGTTTACGTACGCCACCGCTGTTATGCTGTTTGACTGGATCAGGACAAGGAGACCTTGCAGAAGGTTCTTCGCTTGCAGGAGGCAGTTGTAAATGGCTCTTAACTCGAGAACATTTATGTGGAGACAAGATTCCTGGCTTGACCATTTTCCCTGGAAACTTCTTCCTTGTGTGATTGCACCCCAGCCTCGGAGACTTGCATCTGTGGTCAGTAGGACCCAATCCTGGATTCCGAAGCGGTGTCCCTCTAGAAGGTGAGAACCTTGTAGCCACCACAGGAGAGAAATTCTGGTCCTGGAAGATAGACCTATTTTCCGATACATGTGCAGGCGAGACCTGGACCATTTGTTCAGCAGATCCCACTGAAACACCCGGGCATGAAACCTGCCAAATGGAATGGCTTTGTAAGCCGCAACCATCTTTCCCTAGCACTCGAGTGCATTGATGAATCGACACTCTTGCCGGTCTCAGAATCTCCTTGACCATGCTCTGGATTTCCAGAGCTTTTGCCGCCGGAAGAAACACCCTCCGTAGTTCTGTGTCTAGAATCATGCCCAAGACGAACAGCCGAGTTGTCGGAATCAAGCGATACTTTGGCAAATTTAGAATCCACCCATGCTGTTGCAGAACCGTCAGGGAGAGTTCCACATTTCTTAGCAACTGCTCCTTTGATCTCGCCTTTATCAGGAGATCGTCCAAGTACGGGATAATTGTGACCCCCTGCTTGCGTATGAGTACCATAATTTCCGCCATCACCTTGGTGAAGACCCTCGGGGCCGTGGAAAGCCCAAACGACAACATCTGAAATTGGTAATGACAATCCTGCACCGCAAATCTTTGGAAGGCCTGATGAGCAGGATATATCAGGACGTGTAAGTAGGCATCCTTTATGTCGACTGATGCCATAAAATCCCCCCCTTCTAGACTGGAGATCACAGCTCGAAGAGATTCCATCTTGAACTTGAAAATTTTCAAGTATGGATTGAGGGATTTTAGGTTCAGAATCGGTCTCACCGAACCGTCCGGCTTCGGCACGACAAAGAGGCTCGAATAGAACCCTTCCCCCCGTTCTGACGGGGTAACGGGGACCATGACCCTCTGTTGACACAGCTTTTGTATCGCAGCATTTACCACTTCTCTTTCTAGAAGAGAAACTGGCAAGGCCGATTTGAAAAAGCGGTGGGGGGGAAGGGGGGCATCTCCTGAAACTACAGTTTGTACCCTTGGGACACTATGTCTAAGACCCAAGGATCCAGGGCTGATTGAAACCAGACCTGACTGAAGATTCGGAGACGGACCCCCACCGGCACGGACTCCCGCAGGGGAGCCCCAGCGTCATGCGGTGGACCTGGTAGAGGCGGGGGAGGACCTTTGGTCCTGGGCGCCAGACACAGCAGGGGACCTTTTTCCCCTTCCTCTACCCTTTGAAGCGAGGAAAGACGAGCCCTTTCCTTTTTTGTATTTATTAGGCCGAAAGGACTGCATCTGATAACGAGGTGCCTTTTTCTATTGTGTGGGAACATAAGGAAGAAAGGACGACTTACCCGCAGTAGCGGTAGACACCAGGTCAGCAAGGCCGTCACCAAACAAGACACTACCTTTAAAAGGGAGAGCTTCCATAGCTTTCTTGGAGTCGGCATCAGCATTCCATTGATGAATCCACAGAGCCCTCCTGGTCGAGACCGCCATGGCATTGGCCCTTGATCCCAAGAGGCCAATATCCCTCGCCGCATCCTTCAGGTAATCTGCAGCGTCCTTGATATAACCAAGAGTCCAAAAGAATATTATCCTTATCAAGGGTATCCATGTCAGAAGCTAAATTATCAGCCCACTTAGCAATAGCACTACTCACCCACGCCGACGCCACAGCAGGCCTGAGTAGTGCACCAGTAGTAACGAAAATGGCCTTCAATGTCGTCTCCTGCTTGCGATCCGCCGGATCCTTGAGGGCAGCCATGTCCGGAGATGGAAGCGCCACCTTTTTGGACAGTCGGGACAGAGCCTTATCCACATTGGGAGACGACTCCCATTTCTCCCTGTCGTCAGAGGGGAAAGGATATGCCATAAGAATTCTCTTGGGAATCTGCCACCTTTTGTCAGGCGACTCCCAAGCCTTTTCACAAAGAGCGTTCAGTTCATGAGAGGGGGGAAAAGTCACCTCAGGCTTTTTTCCCTTATACAAACAAACCCTCTTATCTGGAACAGGAGGCTCTTCAGAAATATGTAAAACATCTTTAATAGCCACAATCATGTACTGAATACTCTTAGCCATTTTCGGATGTAAACTGGCCTCACTGAAGTCGACACTGGAATCAGAGTCCGTGTCGGTATCTGTATCTGCCATCTGGGTAAATGAACGTTTTTGTGACCCTGAGGGGGTCTGTACCTGAGACAAAGCGTCCTCCATGGATTTTCTCCATGCTTGTGTCTGAGAATCAGATTTATCTAGCCTCTTAGACAATAATGGCACGTTTGCATTCACTGTACTCAGCATATTTACCCAATCAGCAGTCGGCTATGCCGACAGAGTCATTCCCAAATCTTTCTCCACGCCCCCAGTAACTTCCTCCGGGGAGGAACACTCAACCTCAGACATGTCGACACGCAGTACCGACACACCTACACTCACACCGGCCAAAAGGGGACAGACCCACAGGGAAGCCTGTAGAGAGACACAGAGGGAGTATGCCAGCTTACACCCCAGCGCCCATATACTACTAAATAAATAGTATATGATGACTGCGCTGTAAATGTATATACATATATAGCACCAAATTGTCTGTGCCCCCCCCCCCCCCCCCCCCCCCCCCGTTTTGCTCCCTTGATACTTGTAAGGAGAGTGTAGGTCCGGGCCAGCGTCTCTGCAGCGGCTGTGAAGAGATAAAATGGCGCTGGTGAACTGTGCGGCTAAGCTCCGCCCCTTCCCGGCGCGCTGTAGTCCAGCTTAAATTTATTTATACTGGCGGGGGTATCGTATACAGTGCCCGGGCACTGAATATGCAGCCTTTGCCAGTTAAAAGACCCTCAGTAACTTGCTGCCCAGGGCGCTCCCCCCAGCGCCCTGCACCCTGTAAGTGCCGTTGGTGTGTGTGGGAGCGTGGAGCGCAGCGCGACCGCTTTGCTGTACCTCCGTCTGAAGTCTTCTGCCGTCACTGAAGTCTTCTGTTCTTCTAATACTCACCCGGCTTCTTTCTTCTGGCTTCTGTGAGTGGGGTGACGGCGCGGCTCCGGGAACAAGCAGCTAGGCGAACCAAGTGATCGAACCCTCTGGAGCTAATGGTGTCCAGTAGCCTAAGAAGCAGAGCCCTTATCTCAGAAGAAGCAGGTCTGACTTCTCTCCCCTCAGTCCCACGAAGCAGGGAGCCTGTAGCCAGCAGGTCTCCCTGAAAATAAAAAACCTAACAATAAAGTCTTTTCGGAGAAACTCAGTAGAGCTCCCCTAGTGTGTGACCAGTCACTCCTGGGCACAGAATCTAACTGCGGTCTGGAGGAGGGGAATAGAGGGAGGAGCCAGTTCACACCCAGTCAAAGTCTTTTAGTGTGCTCGTGTCTCCTGCGGATCCCGTCTATACCCCATGGTCCTTTTGGAGTCCCCAGCATCCTCTAGGACGCAAGACACAGTCATCCGCCGCTGTGGTTCTATATTATATACACACACATACACCCGTCAGCCATTACATTGAAACCACCTGCCTAATATTGTGTAGGTCCCCCTCCTGCCACCCTAACAGCTCTCACCCGTCAAGGCATGGATGTAACAAGACCTCTGAAGGTGTCCACTGGCACCAGGAGGATAGCAGAGATTCTGTAAGGTGCGAGGTGGGGCCTCCATGGCTTGGACTTGTGTTTCCAGCACATCCCACAGAGGCTCGATCAGATTGAGACCTGGGGAATTTGGAGGCCAAGTCAACACCTTGAATCTCTGTCATGTTCCTCAAACCATTCCATTTGCAGTGTGGCTGGGCATATTATCCTGCTGGAAGAGGCCACTGCCATCAGGGAATACCAATGCCACGAAGGGGAGTACTTGGTCTGCAACACCAAGGATCCCCAGCAGAACACTGCCCAGAACTATAGTTGGATTATGCTTCATCTCTTTCAGTAAAATCCCCTTGAAAATTTGCAGAAGTGCGGCCCCCGAGGGGCGCAGTTAAAGTTTGGTGCAGATAAGCATCCGTTTTACATTATCCGGTGCAGGGTCATTCGCTCACTTACTACGCGTGTCTTTTCACAGCGGTGATTTTCATTATGCTGCTCCAGGTGGCGCCCTTGTTTTTTTCTCTCCGTTCTCTCTGCGCAGCCGCCCCAAAAACGGAATGGGCATGCGTGCATTGTCTCTGCCTCGCCCAGTAAACGCAGCGGCGCCGCCCCCCCATGTTAACTGTCGCACACGCGCACTATTGCCAGAGCACGTGCACAGATCAGATGGACGCGGCCGCTGTGTACAGATGCACGGCTGCGTCCATCTCTGATTCGCCTTATAGTGTCATTTCCGGGTGACCTGTGCAAGAATAGTGCAACTGTCAGCGTAACGGAATACATAAAGCCAGCCCCATTATCCGGTACATACACACTGTTTACCGCACAATGGGGGTCATTCAGAGATGATCGTAGCTGTGCTAAATTTAGCACAGCTACGATCATTCACTCGGACATGTGGGGGGACGCCCAGCACAGGGCTAGTCCACTCCGCATGTCAGTGCCCCCCCCCCCCGCAGAAGTGCAAAGGCATCGCACAGCGGCGATACCTTTGCACTTCAAGAGTAGCTTCCGACCAGCGCAGCTTTAGCGTGCTGGCCGGGAGCTATTCATCGCTCCCCGGCCCGCAGCGGCTACGTGTGACGTCACGCAGCTGCTGCGGCCCGCCCCCCATTCGGTCCGGCCACGCCTGCGCAGTTCCGCCTCACCTAACCCGGCGATGTGTCCCCGTCGCTGCAGGGAGATGACGGGTGCCCGCTGAGAGTGTGTTACCAGCGGGCACCTGTCTCCCGCACTACAGCGGTAGCCGGAAGCAGGAGCTCAGTACTGAGCTCCGGCTTCCGGCGCTGTCACTGTACGCTATGGGAGAGACGTCATGACGTCTCTCCCATAGTGCCGAGGAGCGGGCAGCAAGAGGACTGCAGCGGCTGGACACGGAGCAGGGCTTGGTAAGTATGGTCTGTGTTTTGTCTGTTTTTTTTTCCTTTGCAGCTACGCATCTACTGGGGGGCATTACTACTAAGGGTCATCTACTGAGGGCAAACTACTGGGAGGCATTACTACTAAGGGTCATCTACTGAGGGCAAACTACTGGGGGGCATTACTACTAAGGGTCATCTACTGAGGGCAAACTACTGGAGGGCATTACTACTAAGGGGCATCTACTGAGGGCAAACTACCGGGGGGTCATTACTACTAAGGGGCATTACTACTAAGGGGCATCTACTGGGGGCAAACTACTGGGGGGCATCTACTGGGGGCAAACTACTGGGGGGAATTATTACTAAGGGGCATCTACTGAGGGCATTACTACTAAGGGGCAAACTACTGGGGGGCATTACTACTAAGGGGCATCTACTGAGGGCAAACTACTGGGGGGCATTACTACTAAGGGGCATCTACTGAGGGCAAACTACCGGGGGGTCATTACTACTAAGGGGCATTACTACTAAGGGGCATCTACTGGGGGCAAACTACTGGGGGGCATCTACTGGGGGCAAACTACTGGGGGGAATTATTACTAAGGGGCATCTACTGAGGGCATTACTACTAAGGGGCAAACTACTGGGGGGCATTACTACTAAGGGGCATCTACTGAGGGCAAACTACTGGGGGGCATTACTACTAAGGGGCATCTACTGAGGGCATTAGTACTGGGGGCAAACTACTGGGGGGCATTAATACTAAGGGGCATCTACTGAGGGCATTGCTAAGGGGCATCTACTAAGGGCAAACTACTGGGGGGCATTACTACTAAGGGGCATCTACTGGGGGCATTACTACTAAGGGGCATTTACTGAGGGCATTACTACTGGGGGCATCTACTGGGGAGCATTACTACTAAGGGGCATCTACTAAAGGCATTACTACTGGGGGCATTACTACTAAGGGGCATCTACTGAGGGCAAACTACTGGGGGGCATTACTACTAAGGGGCATCTACTGGGGGCATTACTACTGGGGGGCATTACTACTAAGGGACATCCACTGGGGCCAAACTACTGGGGGGGGGGGGGGGGGGGGGCAAACTACTGGGGGAAAACTACTGAGGGCAAACTCCTGGGGTGCATATCTACTGGGGGCATTACTACGGTGGGGCATCTACTGGGGGCAAACTACTGGGGACATTATTACTGGGGGCCAACTACAAGGGGGCAAGCTACAGGAGGGCATTACTACTGGGGGCATAACTACAGGGGCATTACTATTGGGGGCGTAACCACAGGGGCATTACTGCTGGGGGTGTAACTACAGGGGCATTAGTACTTGGGGGCAAACTACAGGGGCTAAACTACATGAGGACTAAACTACAGGGGCATTAGCACTGGGAAGCTAAACTAAAGGAGGGGTAAACTACTGGGGTCATAACTGCAGGGGCATTACCACTGGGGGCATAACTACTAGGGCTAAACTACAGGGGGCTAAATGACTGGGGCATTACTACAGGCAACATTACTACTGGGGGCAATACTACACAGGGGCATTACCATTAAGGGCATTACTACTGGGGGCACTACTAATGAGGGCAGGGGCACTTCTTAAGGGGCATCACTCCTGGGGACATAAGGGGTACTACTGTTGCGGGCATTGCATAAGGGACACCACTACTATGGGGTCTATATAAGGAGCACTACTACTGTGGGCATTGTATAAGAAGCGCTGCTGCGGTGGGCATTATGTGTATTACGGGGTGCTACTACTGTGGGCATTATTACTATTGTGTGACCACGCCCCTTTGTTTTTGAGACCACGCCCTTGTTTTGCGGCTATCCCATGGGCGCAGTGGGGAGGGGGGGGGGGGGAGGTGAGTTCCACCACCTCTCTAGGACCACTTTAAGCACTGGGTACAAGTTGATCTTTGTCTTGTCTGTCCATAGGATGTTGTTCCAGAACTGTAACGGCTTTTTTAGATGTTGTTTGGTAAACTCTACTCTGGTCTTCCTGTTTTTGTGGCTCACAATGGTTTACATCTTGTGGTGAACCCTCTATATTCACTCTTGGAAAGTCTTCTCTTGATTGTTGACTTTGACACATATACACCTACCTCCTGGAGAGTGTTCTTGATCTGGGCAACTGTTGTGAAGGGGTTTTTCTTCACCAGGGAAATAATTCTTCTGTCATCCACCACAGTTGTTTTCCGTGGTCTTCCGGGTCTTTTGGTGTTGGTGAGCTATCCGGTGCGTTCTTTCTTTTTAAGAATGTTCCAAACAGTTGATTTGGCCTACTTAATGTTTTTGCTTTCTCTCTGATGGGCTTGTTTTGATTTTTCAGCCTAATGATGGCTTGCTTCACTGATAGTGGCAGCTCTTTGGATCTCATATTGAGAGTCGTCAGCAACAGATTCAAAATGCAAATGTCACACCTGGAATCTACTCCAGACCTTTTACCTGCTTAACTGATGATGAAATAACGAGGGAATAGCCCACTCCTGTCCATGAAATAGCTTTTGAGTAGACTGTCCCATTACTTTTGGTCCCTTAAAAAGTGGGAGGCACATATAGAAACCGTTGTAATTTCTACACCGTTCACCTGATTTGGATGTAAATACCCTCAAATGAAAGCGGAAAGTCTGCAGTTAAAGCACATCTTGTTTGTTTCATTTCAAATCCATTGTGGTGGTGTATAGAGCCCAAAATATGAGAATTGTGTTGATGTCCAATATTTATGGACCCGACTCTGTGTGTGTGTGTGTGTGTGTGTGTGTGTGTGTGTGTGTGTGTGTGTGTGTGTGTATATATATATATATATATATATATTAGGATTTTAATACCTACCTGTAAATCCTTTTCTCCTAGTCCGTAGAGGATGTTGGGGACTCCAAAAGGACCATGGGGTATAGACGGGATCCGCAGGAGCTTGGGCACTCTAAAGAGGCTTTAACTGGGTGTGAACTGGCTCCTCCCTCTATGCCCCTCCTCCAGACCTCAGTTAGAGGAACTGTGCCCAGGAGAGACGGACATTTCGAGGAAAGGATTTTTGTTTAAACTAAGGGCGAGGAACATACCAGCCCACACCACAAACATACCGTACAACTGGAGTAGCATGAAACCAGATAACCGTATGAATTAACAACAGCAACAAGCTGAATATAACTAATACACAACCTATGTGTAAACAAATATAACCAGTAATAATACAACTGCAAGTAACAGTACGCACTGGGATGGGCGCCCAGCATCCTCTACGGACTAGGAGAAAAGGATTTACCGGTAGGTATTAAAATCCTATTTTCTCTTACGTCCTAGAGGATGCTGGGGACGTATTTGGACATACTTTCTCCAAATACGGTGATAATGCTTCGCCGTGACCTCCTTTCTAGCCTTAAGGAGAGTGGGGATGACCTCCCCGGGAATACCTTTCCGAGCTAAGATTTGGCGCTCAACTTCCACGCAGTCAAACGCAGCCGCGGTAAGTCCGGAAACACGCAGGGCCCCTGCAGTAACAGGTCCTCTCTTAGAGAAAGCGGCCAGGGATCTTCCACTAGTAATTCTTGAAGATCCGGATACCAGGCCCTCCGTGGCCAATCTGGAACGACGAGTATCGCCTGAACTCTTGTTTGTCGAACGATCCTCAACACCTTTGGAATGAGAGGAAGCGGAGGGAACACATACACCGACTGAAAAACCCACGGAGTCACCAGGGCGTCCACTGCACTGGCTTGGGGGTCCCTTGACCTGGAACAATACCTTGGAAGCTTCTTGTTGAAGCGAGACGCCATCATGTCTATCAGAGGAATTCCCCAACGTTTTGTCACTTCTGCAGTAATACCTCTTGATGAAGTGCCCACTCTCCCGGGTGGAGATCGTGTCTGCTGGGGAAGTCTGCTTCCCAGTTGTCCACTCCCGGGAGAAAGACTGCTGACAGAGCGCTCACGTGCTGTTCCGCCCAGCGCAGGATTCTTGTGGCCTCCTCCATTGCCACCCTGCTCCTTGTTCCGCCTTGGCGGTTTACGTACGCCACCGCTGTTATGTTGTCCGACTGGATCAGGACAGGGAGACCCTGAAGAAGGTTCTTTGCTTGCAGCAGGCCGTTGTAAATTGCTCTCAACTCGAGAACATTTATGTGAAGACAAGATTCCTGGCTTGACCACTTTCCCTGGAAATTTCTTCCTTGCGTGACTGCGCCCCAGCCTCGGAGACTTGCATCTGTGGTCAGCAGGACCCAGTCCTGGATTCTGAATCGGCGTCCCTCCAGAAGGTGAGAGCCCTGGAGCCACCACAGGAGAGAAATTCTGGCCCTGGAAGATAGACTTATTTTCCGGTGCATGTGCAGGTGAGACCCGGACCATTTTTTCAGCAGATCCCACTGAAACACCCGGGCATGAAACCAGCCAAACGGAATGGCTTCGTAAGCCGCAACTATCTTCCCTAGTACCCGAGTGCATTGATGAATCGACACACTTGTCGGCCTCAGAAGCTCCCTGACCATGGTCTGGATTCCTAGAGCTTTGACCTCCGGAAGAAACACTCTCTGTATCTCCGTATCTAGGACCATGCCCAGGAAGGGCAGCCGAGTGGCCGGGTTCAGCTGAGACTTTGGCAAATTTAGCATCCAACCGTGATGTCGCAGAACCGACAGGGAGAGATCTACAACTGTTCCTTGGACCTCGCCTTTATCAGGAGATCGTACAAGTACGGGATAATTGTGACCCCTTGCTTGCGAAGGAGGACCATCATCTCCGCCATTACCTTGTTGAAAACCCTCGGGGCCGTGGAAAGCCCAAACGGCAACGCCTGAAATTGGTAATGACAATCCTGTACCGCGAACCTCAGGAAGGCCTGATGAGGAGGGAAAATCGGGATGTGTAAGTAAGCATCCTTTATGTCGCTTGATGCCATAAAATCCCCCCCTTCGAGGCTGGAGATCACTGCTCGAAGAGACTCCATCTTGAACTTGAAAGTTTTCAAGTATGGATTGAGGGATTTTAGGTTCAGAATCGGTCAGACCGCACCGTCCGGTTTCGGCACGACAAAGAGGCTCGAATAGAACCCTTTCCCCCGTTCTGGCACCACAACCCTCTGTTGACACAACTTTTGTATCGCATCCCTTACCACCTCTCTTTCGGGAAGAGAAGTTGGCAAGGCCGAAAAACTGGTTGGGGGCATCTCCTGAAACTCCAGTCTGTAACCTTGGGACACTATGTCTAAGACCCAAGGATCCAGAGCCGAACGAACCCAGACCTGACTGAAGAATCGGAGACGGCCCCCACCGGTAGGGACTCCCCCAGGGGAGCCCCAGCGTCATGCGGTGGACTTGGTAGAGGCTGGGGAGGACTTTTGGTCCTGGGTGCCTGACACAGCAGGCGACTTCCTTCCCCTTCCTCTACCCTTGGAAGCGAGGAAGGACGAGCCCTTAACTCTTTTGTATTTATTAGGCCGAAAGGACTGCATCTGCTGATGGGGTGCCTTCTTCTGTTGTGTGGGAACATAGGGAAGAAAAGATGACTTACCCGCCGTAGCGGTCGGGTCAGACAGGCCGTCACCAAACAAGACACTACCTTTAAAATAAGAATTTACTTACCGATAATTCTATTTCTCGTAGTCCGTAGTGGATGCTGGGAACTCCGTAAGGACCATGGGGAATAGCGGCTCCGCAGGAGACTGGGCACAAAAGTAAAAGCTTTAGGACTACCTGGTGTTCACTGGCTTCTCCCCCTATGACCCTCCTCCAAGCCTCAGTTAGGATACTGTGCCCGGACGAGCGTACACAATAAGGAAGGATTTTGAATCCCGGGTAAGACTCATACCAGCCACACCAATCACACCGTACAACCTGTGATCTGAACCCAGTTAACAGCATGATAACAGAGGAGCCTCTGAAAAGATGGCTCACAACAATAATAACCCGATTTTTGTAACAATAACTATGTACAAGTATTGCAGACAATCCGCACTTGGGATGGGCGCCCAGCATCCACTACGGACTACGAGAAATAGAATTATCGGTAAGTAAATTCTTATTTTCTCTGACGTCCTAGTGGATGCTGGGAACTCCGTAAGGACCATGGGGATTATACCAAAGCTCCCAAACGGGCGGGAGAGTGCGGATGACTCTGCAGCACCGAATGAGAGAACTCAAGGTCCTCCTCAGCCAGGGTATCAAATTTGTAGAATTTAGCAAACGTGTTTGCCCCTGACCAAGTAGCTGCTCGGCAAAGTTGTAAAGCCGAGACCCCTCGGGCAGCCGCCCAAGATGAGCCCACCTTCTTTGTGGAATGGGCTTTTACAGATTTTGGCTGTGGCAGGCCTGCCACAGAATGTGCAAGCTGAATTGTACTACAAATCCAACGAGCAATAGTTTGCTTAGAAGCAGGAGCACCCAGCTTGTTGGGTGCATACAGGATAAACAGCGAGTCAGATTTCCTGACTCCAGCCGTCCTGGAAACATATTTTCAGGGCCCTGACTACGTCCAGCAACTTGGAGTCCTCCAAGTCCCTAGTAGCCGCAGGTACCACAATAGGCTGGTTCAAGTGAAACGCTGAAACCACCTTAGGGAGAAATTGAGGACGAGTCCTCAATTCTGCCCTGTCCGTATGAAAAATTAGGAAAGGGCTTTTATAGGATAAAGCCGCCAATTCTGATACACGCCTGGCTGAAGCCAGGGCTAACAGCATTACCACTTTCCAAGTGAGATATTTTAAGTCTACAGTGGAGAGTGGTTCAAACCAATGTAATTTTAGGAACCCCAAAACTACATTGAGATCCCAAGGTGCCACTGGAGGCACAAAAGGAGGCTGTATATGCAGTACCCCCTTGACAAACGTCTGAACTTCAGGAACAGAAGCTAGTTCTTTTTGGAAGAATATTGACAGGGCCGAAATTTGAACCTTAATGGACCCTAATTTGAGGTCCATAGACAGTCCTGTTTGCAGGAAATGCAGGAATCGACCCAGTTGAAATTCCTCTGTAGGGGCCTTCCTGGCCTCGCACCACGCAACATATTTACGCCAAATACGGTGATAATGTTGTACGGTTACATCCTTCCTGGCTTTGATCAGGGTAGGGATGACTTCATCCGGAATGCCTTTTTCCTTCAGGATCCAGCGTTCAACCGCCATGCCGTCAAACGCAGCCGCGGTAAGTCTTGGAACAGACATGGTCCCTGCTGGAGCAGGTCCTTTCTTAGAGGTAGAGGCCACGGGTCTTCCGTGAGCATCTCTTGAATTTCCGGGTACCAAGTCCTTGTTGGCCAATCCGGAGCCACGAGTATAGTCTTTACTCCTCTCCTTCTTATGATTCTCAGTACTTTTGGTATGAGAGGAAGAGGAGGGAACACATACACTGACTGGTACACCCACGGTGTTACCAGAGCGTCCACAGCTATTGCCTGAGGGTCCCTTGACCTGGCGCAATATCTGTCCAGTTTTTTGTTGAGGCGGGACGCCATCATGTCCACCTTTGGTTTTTCCCAACGGTTCACAATCATGTGGAAGACTTCTGGGTGAAGTCCCCACTCCCCCGGGTGAAGATCGTGTCTGCTGAGGAAGTCTGCTTCCCAGTTGTCCACTCCCGGAATGAACACTGCTGACAGTGCTATCACATGATTTTCCGCCTAGCGAAGAATCCTTGCCACTTCCGTCATTGCCCTCCTGCTTCTTGTGCCGCCCTGTCTGTTTACGTGGGCGACTGTTGTGATGTTGTCCGACTGGATCAACACCGGCTGACCCTGAAGCAGAGGTCTTGCCTGACTTAGGGCATTGTAAATGGCCCTTAGTTCCAGGATATTTATGTGAAGTGACGTTTCCATGCTTGACCACAAGCCCTGGAAATTTCTTCCCTGTGTGACTGCTCCCCAGCCTCTCAGGCTGGCATCCGTGGTCACCAGGACCCAATCCTGAATGCCGAATCTGCGGCCCTCTAGGAGATGAGCACTCTGTAACCACCACAGGAGAGACACCCTTGTCCTTGGAGACAGGGTTATCCGCTGATGCATTTGAAGATGCGATCCGGACCATTTGTCCAGCAGATCCCACTGAAAAGTTCTTGCGTGGAATCTGCCGAATGGAATCGCTTCGTAAGAAGCCACCATCTTTCCCAGGACCCTTGTGCATTGATGTACTGACACTTGGCCTGGTCTTAGTAGGTTCCTGACTAGGTCGGATAACTCCCTGGCTTTCTCTTCCGGGAGAAACACCTTTTTCTGTACTGTGTCCAGAATCATTCCTAGGAACAGCAGACGTGTCGTCGGAATCAGCTGCGATTTTGGAATATTTAGAATCCATCCGTGCTGTCGTAGTACTACTTGAGATAGTGCTACTCCGACCTCTAACTGTTCTCTGGACCTTGCCCTTATCAGGAGATCATCCAAGTAAGGGATAATTAAGACGCCTTTTCTTCGAAGAAGAATCATCATTTCGGCCATTACCTTGGTAAAGACCCTGGGTGCCGTGGACAATCCAAACGGCAGCGTCTGAAACTGATAGTGACAGTTCTGTACCACAAACCTGAGGTACCCTTGGTGAGAAGGGCAAATTGGGACATGGAGGTAAGCATCCTTGATGTCCAGAGACACCATATAGTCCCCTTCTTCCAGGTTCGCTATCACTGCTCTGAGTGACTCCATCTTGAACTTGAACCTTTTTATGTAAGTGTTCAAGGATTTCAGATTTAAAATGGGTCTCACCGAGCCGTCCGGCTTCGGTACCACAAACAGCGTGGAATAATACCCCTTTCCCTGTTGTAGGAGGGGTACCTTGATTATCACTTGCTGGGAATACAGCTTGTGAATGGCTTCCAATACCGCCTCCCTGTCGGGGTGAGACGTTGGTAAAGCAGATTTCAGGAACCGGCGAGGGGGAGACGTCTCGAATTCCAATTTGTACCCCTGAGATACTACCTGCAGGATCCAGGGGTCCACTTGCGAGTGAGCCCACTGCGCGCTGAGATTCTTGAGACGGGCCCCCACCGTGCCTGAGTCCGCTTGTAAGGCCCCAGCGTCATGCTGAGGACTTGGCAGAAGCGGGGGAGGGCTTCTGTTCGTGGGAAGAGGCTGTCTGCTGCAGTCTTTTTCCCCTTCCTCTGCCCCGGGGCAGATATGAGTGGCCTTTTGCCCGCTTGCCCTTATGGGGACGAAAGGACTGAGCCTGAAAAGACGGTATCTTTTTCTGCTGCGAGGTGACTTGGGGTAAAAAGGTGGATTTCCCAGCCGTTGCCGTGGCCACCAGGTCCGATAGACCGACCCCAAATAACTCCTCCCCTTTATACGGCAATACTTCCATATGCCGTTTGGAATCCGCATCACCTGACCACTGTCGCGTCCATAACCCTCTTCTGGCAGAAATGGACATCGCACTTACTCTTGATGCCAGAGTGCAAATATCCCTCTGTGCATCACGCATATATAGAAATGCATCCTTTAAATGCTCTATAGTCAATAATATATTGTCCCTGTCCAGGGTATCAATATTTTCAGTCAGGGAATCCGACCAAGCCACCCCAGCACTGCACATCCAGGCTGAGGCGATTGCCGGTCGCAGTATAATACCAGTATGTGTGTATATACTTTTTAGGATATTTTCCAGCTTCCTATCAGCTGGTTCCTTGAGGGCGGCCGTATCAGGAGACGGTAACGCCACTTGTTTTGATAAGCGTGTGAGCGCCTTATCCACTCTATGGGGTGTTTCCCAACGCGCCCTAACCTCTGGCGGGAAAGGGTATAATGCCAATAATTTTTTAGAAATTAGCAGTTTTTTATCGGGGGAAACCCACGCTTCATCACACACCTCATTTAATTCATCTGATTCAGGAAAAACTACGGGTAGTTTTTTCACACCCCACATAATACCCTTTTTTGTGGTACTTGTAGTATCAGAAATGTTCAAAACCTCCTTCATTGCCGTGATCATGTAACGTGTGGCCCTACTGGAAAATACGTTTGTTTCCTCACCGTTGACACTGGAGTCAGTGTCCGTGTCAGTGTCTTTATCGACCTGAGGTAACGGGCGTTTTATAGCCCCTGACGGTGTTTGAGACGCCTGTACAGGTATTAACTGATTTGCCGGCTGTCTCATGTCGTCAACAGTCTTTTGTAAAGTGCCGACACTATCACGTAATTCTTTCCATAAGACCATCCAGTCAGGTGTCGACTCCCTAGGGGGTGACATCACTAACACAGGCAATTGCTCCGCCTCCACACCATTTTCCTCCTCATACATGTCGACACAACGTACCGACACACAGCACACACACAGGGAATGCTCTGATAGAGGACAGGACCCCACTAGCCCTTTGGGGAGACAGAGGGAGAGTTTGCCAGCACACACCAGAGCGCTATATATATACAGGGATAACCTTATATAAGTGTTTTTCCCTAATATAGCTGCTGCATATATTTATATGCCAATTTAGTGCCCCCCCTCTCTTGTTTTACCCTGTTTCTGTAGTGCAGGACTGCAGGGGAGAGTCAGGGAGCCTTCCTCCAACGGAGCTGTGAGGAAAAAATGGCGCCAGTGTGCTGAGGAGATAGGCTCCGCCCCCTTCTCGGCGGCCTTTCTCCCGCTTTTTTATGGAAAAATTGGCAGGGGTTAAATGCATCCATATAGCCCAGGAGCTATATGTGATGTATTTTTTGCCCAAAAAAGGTGTTTTATTGCGTCTCAGGGCGCCCCCCCCAGCGCCCTGCACCCTCAGTGACCGGAGTGTGAAGTGTGCTGAGAGCAATGGCGCACAGCTGCGGTGCTGTGCGCTACCTTATTGAAGACAGGACGTCTTCTGCCGCCGATTTTCCGGACCTCTTCAGTCTTCTGGCTCTGTAAGGGGGCCGGCGGCGCGGCTCTGGGACCCATCCATGGCTGGGCCTGTGATCGTCCCTCTGGAGCTAATGTCCAGTAGCCTAAGAAGCCCAATCCACTCTGCACGCAGGTGAGTTCGCTTCTTCTCCCCTTAGTCCCTCGGTGCAGTGAGCCTGTTGCCAGCAGGTCTCACTGAAAATAAAAAACCTACTTTAAACTTTTACACTAAGCAGCTCAGGAGAGCCCCTTAGCCTGCACCCGTCTCGTTCGGGCACAAAAATCCAACTGAGGCTTGGAGGAGGGTCATAGGGGGAGGAGCCAGTGCACACCAGGTAGTCCTAAAGCTTTTTACTTTTGTGCCCAGTCTCCTGCGGAGCCGCTATTCCCCATGGTCCTTTCGGAGTCCCCAGCATCCACTAGGACGTTAGAGAAAACTAGTATATATGATCAGCGTTGATAACATACATGAAAGCACCAAATTTTACGTGCCCCCCCCCCCCCATTTTGCCTCCCTGTTACTTGCGGGAGCTTGGAGGTCTGGACCAGCGTCTCTGCAGCACTGTAGAGATAGAAGAAAATGGCGCTGGTGAGCAATGTGCGGCTAAGCCCCGCCCCTTCCCGGCGCGCTGTAGCCCGCTAAAAATTCACATCTGCACACTGGCGGGGGTAATCTATACGGTGTCCGGACACCGTATAGTCTGTTTTCTGCCAGCCACTGAAGTCTTCTGCCGTCACTTAAGTCTTCGGTTCTTCTCATACTCACCCGGCTTCTTTCTTCTGGCTTCTGTGAGTGAGGTGACGGCGCGGCTCCAGGAACAAGCAGCTAGGCGCACCAAGTGATCGAACCCTCTGGAGCTAATGGTGTCCAGTAGCCTAAGAAGCAGAGCCCTTAACTAAGAAGAAGTAGGTCTGACTTCTCTCCCCTCAGTCCCACGATGCAGGGAGCCTGTAGCCAGCAGGTCTCCCTGAAAATAAAAAACCTAACAAAAGTCTTTCCAGAGAAACTCTGTAGAGCTCCCCTGTGTGTGTCCAGTCACTCCTGGGCACAAAGTCTAACTGAGGTCTGGAGGAAGGGCATAGAGGGAGGAACCAGTTCACACCCAGTTAAAGTCTTTTTAGTGTGCCCAAGCTCCTGCGGATCCCGTCTATACCCCATGGTCCTTTTGGAGTCCCCAGCATCCTCTAGGATGGAAGAGAAATAAGTAAATAAATAATATATATATATATATATATATATATATATATATATAGATATATAGATAGATATATATATATATATATATATATATATATATATATATATATCTATATATATATATATATATATATATATATATATATATATATATATATATATATATATATATATATAGTAGGGGGTTCATACCAGCTGTCAGGGGATGATGGCGGTTATACACCATATAGCACATACTGTATGTAAGGTATATGGGGGCACCCACCTGCTGTCAGGGGATGATAATAAGAATTTACTCACCGGTAATTCTATTTCTCGTAGTCCGTAGTGGATGCTGGGAACTCCGTAAGGACCATGGGGAATAGACGGGCTCCGCAGGAGACTGGGCACTCTAATAGAAAGATTAGGTACTATCTGGTGTGCACTGGCTCCTCCCTCTATGCCCCTCCTCCAGACCTCAGTTAAGGAAACTGTGCCCGGAAGAGCTGACACAACAAGGAAAGGATTTGGAATCCAGGGAAAGACTCATACCAGCCACACCAATCACACCGTACAACTTGTGATAACTATACCCAGTTAACAGTATGAACAACAACTGAGCCTCAGTAACAGATGGCTCATAACAATAACCCTTTAGTTAAGCAATAACTATATACATGTATTGCAGAGAGTCCGCACTTGGGACGGGCTCCCAGCATCCACTACGGACTACGAGAAATAGAATTACCGGTGAGTAAATTCTTATTTTCTCTGACGTCCTAGTGGATGCTGGGAACTCCGTAAGGACCATGGGGATTATACCAAAGCTCCCAAACGGGCGGGAAAGTGCGGATGACTCTGCAGCACCGAATGAGCAAATGCAAGGTCCTCCTCAGCCAGGGTATCAAACTTGTAGAACTTCGCAAATGTGTTTGAACCCGACCAAGTAGCAGCTCGGCAAAGCTGTAAAGCAGAGACCCCTCGGGCAGACGCCCAAGAAGAGCCCACCTTCCTTGTGGAATGGGCTTTTACTGATTTAGGATGCGGCAATCCTGCCGCAGAATGAGCTTGCTGAATCGTGTTACAGATCCAGCGCGCAATAGTTTGCTTTGAAGCAGGAGCACCCAGCTTGTTGGGTGCATGCAGGATAAACAGCGAGTCAGTTTTCCTGACTCCAGCCGTCCTGGCTACATAGATTTTCAAAGCCCTGACTACATCTAGTAACTTGTGCTGCTTTCACATCGCAAAACCTGCTTTTGAAATGGTATTTGAAACGGTTCTTAAAACGGGTCTGAGCAGTTAAACCCCTTTCACATCTCATGTTGTAACCAGTAAATTACCATTTCATTCCCGTTTTGGTACCTTTCACACTGAACCCGTTTCACCCATAGAAAACAGTGGTTGTCATTATAAATGGACTTTTCTGGCCCACTCATTATTATTAATCACTAATTAATTCCTTATTAATAATTTGGATAGTCGTACGATGGAACCCAGCAGCTTGAAGCATATCTATTTTTATTAGATGGGATTAGGTACTTGGTTTGTCTTTTTTGGAGGCACAAGTATTATTTATATATTTTTTAAAATTATTATTTTTTTTTTTAGATGGAATGGTTAAATACAGGAAAAAAATGGCGTGGGGTCCCCCCTCCAAAGCATAACCAGCCTCGGGCTCTTCGAGCTGGTCCTGGTTCTAAAAATGCGGGGAAAAAATTGACAGGGGATCCCCCGTATTTTTAAAACCAGCACCGGGCTCTGCGCCTGGTGCTGGTGCAAAAAATACGGGGGACAAAACGAGTAGGGGTCCCCCGTATTTTTCACACCAGCATCGGGCTCCACTAGCTGGACAGATAATGCCACAGCCGGGGGTCACTTTTATGCCGTGCCCTGCGGCCGTGGCATTAAATATCCAACTAGTCACCCCTGGCCGGGGTACCGTGGGGGAGTGGGGACCCCTTCAATCAAGGGGTCCCCCCCCAGCCACCCAAGGGCCAGGGGTGAAGCCCGAGGCTGTCCCCCCCCCCCATCCAATGGGCTGCGGATGGGGGGGCTGATAGCCTTTGTTGTAAATGAAAAGATATTGTTTTTTCCAGTAGTACTACAAGTCCCAGCAAGCCTCCCCCGCAAGCTGGTACTTGGAGAACCACAAGTACCAGCATGCGGGAGAAAAACGGGCCCGTTGGTACCTGTAGTTCTAATGGGAAAAAAATACCCAAATAAAAACAGGACACAGACACCGTCGACAGTAAAACTTTATTACACACTGCCGACACACACATACTTACCTATGTTCACACGCCGACATCGGTCCTCTTCTCCATGTAGAATCCAGGGGTACCTGAAAATAAAAGTTCAATATACTCACCTCAGCCATGGTCCAGAGATAAATCCACGGACTTGGCAAAAAAAGAAAACGAACACCCGGACCTGCGGACCGAAAGGGGTCCCATGCTGACACATGAGACCCCTCTCCCCGAATGCCGGGACATCACGTGACTCCTGTCACTGAAGTCCCTTCAGCCAATCAGGAAGCGCTACTTCCGTGGCGCTCACCTGATTGGCTGTGCACTGTCTGAGCTGTCAGACAGCGCATCGCAAAGCCGCTCCATTACTTTCAATGGTGGGAAGTTTGCGGCTAGCGGTGGGGTCACCCGCCGGTCAGCCGCTGACCGGCGGGTGACCCCACCGCTAGCCGCAAACTTCCCACCATTGAATATAATGGACGGAGCTGTGCAAAGCGCTGTCACAGCACAGACAGCGCACAGCCAATCAGGTGAGCGCCACGGAAGTAGCGCTTCCTGATTGGCTTAAGAGACCTTTCTGTGACAGCTGTCACTGACAGGTCTCATTCGGGGATAGGGGTCTCATGTGTCAGCATGGGACCCCTTTCAGTCCGTGTGGTCGGTTGTCCGGTTTGTTTTTTTCTCCAAGTACGTGGATGTATCTCTGGAGCCTGGTTGAGGTGAGTATATTGATCTTTTATTTTCAGGTACCCCTGGATTCTACATGGAGAAGAGGACCGATGTCGGCGTGTGAACATAGGTAAGTATGTGTGTGTCGGCAGTGTGTAATAAAGTTTTACTGTCGACGGTGTGTGTGTCCTGTTTTTATTTGGGTATTTTTTTTCCATTAGAACTACAGGTACCAGCGGGCCCGTTTTTCTCCCGCATGCTGGTACTTGTGGTTCTCCAAGTACCAGCTTGCGGGGGAGGCTTGCTGGGACTTGTAGTACTACTGGAAAAAACAATATCTTTTCATTTACAACAAAGGCTATCAGCCCCCCCATCCGCAGCCCATTGGACGGGGGGGGACAGCCTCGGGCTTCACCCCTGGCCCTTGGGTGGCTGGGGGGGGGGACCCCTTGATTGAAGGGGTCCCCACTCCCCCACGGTACCCCGGCCAGGGGTGACTAGTTGGATATTTAATGCCACGGCCGCAGGGCACGGCATAAAAGTGATCCCCGGCTGTGGCATTATCTGTCCAGCTAGTGGAGCCCGATGCTGGTGTGAAAAATACGGGGGACCCCTACTCGTTTTGTCCCCCGTATTTTTTGCACCAGCACCAGGCGCAGAGCCCGGTGCTGGTTTTAAAAATACGGGGGATCCCCTGTCAATTTTTCCCCCGCATTTTTAGAACCAGGACCAGCTCGAAGAGCCCGAGGCTGGTTATGCTTTGGAGGGGGGACCCCACGCCATTTTTTTCCGTGTTTTTCACATTTAAACGTTTATAAAGCCACTCTCTCATGTGTCTCCTGTGTTTTCCAAGCTGTTTCCTGGTTGTGGCTGGTGACATCACGCATGGAGACAGCCTATCATCTTCTGGGGCTTGCAAATACCGTTTCAGACCCTTTCACACTGCACAGTGAAATGGGACTGAAACGGGTAGGACCCTTCTTTTTTACCGTTTCAAAATACCGGTATTTTGAAAACGGTAAATTGAAGGGGACCCTTTCACATTGCAGCTTGACCCGTTTAGGAAGCCAGTTAAAACGGCAAAATACCGGGTATAAGCTGCGGTGTGAAAGGGGTATTGGAGTCCTCCAAGTCCCGAGTAGCCGCAGGCACCACAATAGGTTGGTTCAAATGAAACGCTGATACCACCTTAGGGAGAAATTGGGGACGAGTCCTCAATTCTGCCCTGTCCATATGGAAGCTCAGATAAGGGCTTTTACATGACAAAGCCGCCAATTCTGACACACGCCTAGCCGAAGCTAAGGCCAATAGCATGACCACTTTCCACGTGAGATATTTTAGCTCCATGGTCTTAAGTGGCTCAAACCAGTGGGATTTCAGGAAATCCAACACAACGTTAAGATCCCAAGGTGCCACTGGAGGCACAAAAGGGGGCTGAATATGCAGCACTCCCTTAACAAACGTCTGAACTTCAGGCAGTGAAGCCAGTTCTTTTTGAAAGAAAATAGATAGAGCCGAAATCTGGACCTTTATGGATCCTAATTTTAGGCCCATAGTCACTCCTGACTGTAGGAAGTGCAGGAATCGACCCAGCTGGAATTCCTCTGTAGGGGCCTTCCTGGCCTCACACCAAGCAACATATTTTCGCCATATACGGTGATAATGTTGTGCTGTCACGTCTTTCCTAGCCTTTATCAGCGTAGGAATCACTTCATCCGGAATGCCCTTTTCCGTTAGGATCCGGCGTTCAACCGCCATGCCGTCAAACGCAGCCGCGGTAAGTCTTGGAACAATGAGAATAGTTCTTACTCCTCTTTTCTTTATTATGCTCAGTACCTTTGGTATGAGAGGAAGAGGAGGGAACACATAAACCGACTGGTACACCCACAGTGTCACTAGTGCGTCCACAGCTTTCACCTGAGGGTCCCTTGACCTGGCGCAATATTTTTTTAGCTTTTTGTTGAGGCGGGACGCCATCATGTCCACCTGTGGCCGTTCCCAACGGTTTACAATCTGCAGAAGGGTTGTTTAGCAAAGAGGCAAAAAAAGGGGGACTCTAGATAATGTCTCTCAGGGGCACACTTATTTCTATATATTAAAGAGATGGAGGGTTAGATCGGATATCAAAATTGGTAGGTGAGGTAAGATAAAACTTAACTTTTAATCACAGACGAAAAGATGATGAAATTACTGCATCATCTTTTCGTCTGTGATTAAAAGTTAAGTTTTATCTTACCTCACCTACCGATCTAACCCTCCATCTCTTTAATATATAGAAATAAGTGTGCCACTGAGAGACATTATCTAGAGTCCCCCTTTTTTTGCCTCTTTGCTAAACAACCCTTCTACAGTTTGTTTTGGAACTGATGTCTGGGAGCACCACCAACCTTGTTCTACCTCAAAAGCCTCATTAGGCGCAGTTGGTAGCTTTATGTTGGTTTAAACACATTTGGTTACATATGATATATACTAATTGAACACTAACTATTACAATCTGGACCAGTGCAGATTCCTAAAACTCCCCACCCAATACGGTTTACAATCTGCGTGAAGACTTCTGGATGAAGTCCCCACTCTCCCTGGTGGAGGTCGTGCCTGCGGAGGAAGTCTGCTTCCCAGTTGTCCACTCCCGGAATGAACACTGCTGACAGTGCTAGCACGTGATTTTCCGCCCATCGGAGAATCCTTGTGGCTTCTGCCATCGCCATCCTGCTTCTTGTGCCGCCGTGATGTTGCCTGATTGAATCAGCACTGGTTGGTTTTGAAGCAGGGGCTCTGCTAGACTCAGGGCGTTGTAAATGGCCCTTAGTTCCAGTATATTTATGTGTAGTGAAGTCTCCTGACTTGACCACTGTCCTTGAAAGTTCCTTCCCTGAGTGACTGCCCCCCCATCCTCGGAGGCTTGCGTCCGTGGTCACCAGGACCCAGTCCTGCATGCCGAATCTGCGGCCCTCGAGAAGATGAGCACTCTGCAGCCACCACAGCAGAGACACCCTGGCCCTTGGGGACAGGGTGATCAACCGATGCATCTGAAGATGCGATCCGGACCATTTGTCTAACAGATCCCACTGAAAGAACCTTGCATGGAACCTGCCGAATTGCTTTCTCAGGACTCGCGTGCAGTGATGCACCGACACCTGTTTTGGTTTCAGGAGGTCCCTGACCAGAGATGACAATTCCTGGGCCTTCTCCACCGGGAAAAACACCTTCTTCTGTTCTGTGTCCAGAATCATGCCCAGGAAGAGCAGACGCGTCGCAGGAATCAGCTGCGACTTTGGGATATTCAGAATCCAGCCGTGCTGTTGCAACACTTCCCGAGAGAGTGCTACGCTGACTAACAACTGCTCTCTGGACCTCGCCTTTATAAGGAGATCGTCCAAGTACGGGATAATTATAACTCCCTTCTTCCGAAGGAGTATCATCATTTCGGCCATTACCTTGGTAAATACTCTCGGTGCCGTGGACAGACCAAACGGCAACATCTGTAATTGGTAATGACAATCCTGTACCACAAACCTGAGGTACTCCTGGTGAGGTGGGTAAACGGGGACATGCAAGTAAGCATCCTTGATGTCCAGCGACACCATAAAATCCCCCTCTTCCAGGCTTGCAATAACCGCCCTGAGCGATTCCATTTTGAACTTGAACTTCCTTATATAAGTGTTCAAGGATTTTAAATTCAGAATGGGTTTCACCGAACCGTCTGGTTTCGGTACCACAAACATTGTGGAATAGAAACCCCGTCCCTGTTGAAGGAGGGGAACCTTGATTATCACCTGCTGGAGGTACAGCTTGTGAATTGCCGCCAGTACTACCTCCCTTTCCCTGGGAGCAGCTGGCAAGGCTGATTTGAGGTAACGGCGAGGGGGAGTCGCCTCGAACTCCAGCTTGTATCCCTGAGATACAATTTGTACAGCCCAGAGATCCACTTGTGAGCGAACCCACTGGTTGCTGAAGTTTCGGAGACGCGCCCCCACCGCACCCGGCTCCGCCTGTGGAGCCCCAGCGTCATGTGGTGGACTTAGAGGAAGCGAGGGAGGATTTTTGTTCCTGGGAACTGGCTGCCTGGTGCAGCTTCTTTCCTCTACCCCTGCCTCTGGGCAGAAAGGATGCGCCTCTGATCCGCTTGCCTTTCTGAGGCCGAAAGGACTGTACATGATAATACGGTGCTTTCTTAGGCTGTGAGGGAACCTGAGGTAAAAAAGTTGACTTCCCGGCTGTTGCCGTGGATACGAGGTCCGAGAGACCGTCCCCAAACAATTCCTCACCCTTATAAGGCAAAACCTCCATGTGTCTTTTAGAATCAGCATCACCTGTCCACTGCCGAGTCCATAATACTCTCCTGGCAGAAATGGACATTGCATTAATTCTAGATGCCAGCAGGCAAATGTCCCTCTGTGCATCCCGCATATATAAGATGACGTCTTTTATATGTTCTATGGTTAGCAAAATAGTATCCCTGTCGAGGGAATCAATGTTGTCTGACAGGGAATCAAACCATGCGGCTGCAGCACTACACATCCATGCTGAAGCAATAGCAGGTCTCAGTATAGTACCTGAGTGTGTATACACAGACTTCAGGATAGCTTCCTGCTTTCTATCCGCAGGCTCCTTTAAGGCGGCCATATCCTGAGACGGCAGTGCCACCTTTTTTGATAAGCGTGTGAGCGCCTTGTCCACCCTAGGGGATGTTTCCCAACGTAACCTGTCCGTTGGCGGGAAGGGTACGCCATCAGTAACCTCTTAGAAATCACTAGTTTCTTATCAGGGGAACTCCACGCTTCCTCACACAATTCATTTAATTCATCAGATGGGGGAAAAGTCACTGGCTGCTTTTTCTCCCCAAACATAATACCCTTCTTGGTGGTAACCGGGTTAATATCAGAAATGTGCAATACATTTTTCATTGCAGTAATCATGCATCGGATGGCTTTTGTAGACTGTGCATTTGTCTCATCCTCATCTACACTGGAGTCAGACTCCGTGTCGACATCTGTGTCTACCATCTGAGCTAGCGGGCGTTTATGAGCCCCTGATGGCCTCTGAGACGCCTGGGCAGGCGCGGGCTGAGATCCCGGCTGTCCCAAGGCTGCTGCGTCATCGAACCTTTTATGTAAGGAGTTGACACTGTCTGTTAGGACCTTCCACATATCCATCCAATCCGGTGTCGGCCCCGTCACCACACTTATCTGCCCTTGCTCCGCCTCCACGTAACCTTCCTCATCAAACATGTCGACACAGCCGTACCGACACAGGGAATGCTCTGACTGAGGACAGGACCCCACAAAGTCCTTTGGGGAGACAGAGAGAGAGTATGCCAGCACACACCACAGCGCTATATAACACAGGGATTTTCACTATACTGAGTGATTTTCCCCAATAGCTGCTTATTATCTTATTTGCGCCTAAATTTATGTGCCCCCCCTCTCTTTTTTACCCTTCGTGTACAGGATACTGCAGGGGAGAGCCTGGGGAGCGTCCTTCCAGCGGAGCTGTGAAGAGAAAATGGCGCTGGTGTGCTGAGGAAGAAGGCCCGCCCCCTCAGCGGCGGGCTTCTCCCGCGTTTTGTATATCTTAATGGCGGGGTTTTTTGCACATATACAGTTTTCCAGACTGTATTATGTGCATACTGTGCCAAAAGGTAATCTTATTGCTGCCCAGGGCGCCCCCCCCTCCCCCTGCAGTGACCGGAGTGTGTGGTGTGCAGTGGGAGCAATGGCGCATAGCTGCAGTGCTGTGCGCTACCTTAATGAAGACCGGAGTCTTCTGCCGCCGATTTCATCTCCTTCTCTTCTGTCTTCTGGCTCTGCAAGGGGGACGGCGGCGCGGCTCCGGGAACGGACGATCGGGGTCAGGCCCTGTGTTCGAACCCTCTGGAGCTAATGGTGTCCAGTAGCCTAAGAAGCACAAGCTAGCTGCACGCAGGTAGGTTTGCTTCTCTCCCCTCAGTCCCACGAAGCAGTGAGTCTGTTGCCAGCAGATCTCACTGAAAATAAAAAAGCTAACAAATACTTTCTTTCTAGCAAGCTCAGGAGAGCCCACTAGGTGCATCCAGCTCTGGCCGGGCACAGATTCTAACTGAGGTCTGGAGGAGGGGCATAGAGGGAGGAGCCAGTGCACACCAGATAGTACCTAATCTTTTTTTTAGAGTGCCCAGTCTCCTGCGGAGCCCGTCTATTCCCCATGGTCCTTACGGAGTTCCCAGCATCCACTAGGACGTCAGAGAAAGGAGATATACACCATATAGCACATACTGTATGTAAGGTATATGGAGGCACACACCGTCTGTCAGGGGATGAAGGGGGTTATACACCATATAGCATATACTGTATATAAGGTATATGGGGGCACCCACCTGCTGTCAGGGGATGATAGGGGATATACACCATATAGCACATACTGTATATAAGGTATATGGGGGCACCCATCTGCTGTCAGGGGATGATAGGGGATATACACCATATAGCACACACTGTATATAAGGTATATGGAGGCACACACCTGCTGTCAGGGGATGATGGGGGATATACACCATATAGCACACACTGTATATAAGGTATATGGAGGCACACACCTGCTGTCAGGGGATGATGGCGGTTATACACCATATAGCACACACTGTATATAAGGTATATGGAGGCACACACCTGCTGTCAGGGGATGATGGGGGATATACACCATATAGCATACTGTACATAAGGTATATTGGGGCACACACCTGCTGTCAGGGGATGATGGGGATTATACACCATATAGCACACACTGTATATAAGGTATATGGAGGCACACACCTGCTGTCAGGGGATGATGGGGGTCATACACCATATAGCACACACTGTATATAAGGTATATGGAGGCACACACCTGCTGTCAGGGGATGATGGGGGTTATACACCATATAGCACACACTGTATATAAGGTATATGGAGGCACACACCTGCTGTCAGGGGATGATGAGGGTTATACACCCAGCAGACACTCAGCAGCTCCCAGGCAGCAGACAAAGCGTAACATGGCCGGACCTAGGACCCTGGGGGTGGGAGGAGGAGCCGGTGCCGGAAGTTGGCGTCCGTCATTATAAATGGTCCCCTGACAGGAGTGAGTGTTCCGGGATGGGAGAACACCGTTGTATAGCTGTGCTGTGGCGGGGCCAGGGTCCATCAGTCTGTGTCCGGGCAGTGGCAGCCTCCCGTCAGCGTCTCAGCAGCACAGTCCGCCCTGTGCCGGCCGGAACTCTCCCTTCTCCTACTTAGTTCCGGTCGGAAGACACAAGCGCGGCGCACCCCCTCCTCGGCTTCGGTAACAATCACACACGTCACGCGCCTCTCCCGCCCGCCATCTTGGGAGTGGCGTCCTCTCTGCCCCGCCGGGCCGCTCCCCGCCATCTTTAGAGCGGGCACACGCCGCGCCCGGCGACGCCATGTCACATGCTGGCAGCCGTCGTGTCCTGGGAGACGAGGAGAGCCGGAGAATGGTGCTAGTGGGGAAGACATTCCGGGGGACACATTTCCTGTTTCCTAGCAACAAAAGGAAGTGTTAATGGTGCTGAGAGATGGTCTAAATAATCCCCGGAGTGATCTCTCCGGCCGGGCCCTACACCCGCAGGCTGGGGCCCCTGACTGGGGGACGGGAGAGCGCCTCGGCCGAGCCTGGGGCCGGCACCTGGGGGCCCCAAGCGCGAGGAGAGGGCCCTGCCCCATTGTGGCCCATTCACCCCCTACTGCTGCTGCTGGGTATCCTACATCTGTGTTACCCCTGGCTATGGGCTGCCTGCCCCTCCCCATCCTAATCACACACACCCCCCACTGGAGGCTGGACAGGTATTATTATTATTATTATTATTATTATTATTATTATTATTATTATTTATATATCCAATCATCTGTTTGTATTATTATATACCCTGTGAGCCTGATTTTTTTTTGTGTGTGTGTATAGAATGTGTGTATGTGTGTATATATATATGTATGTATATATATATATATATATATATATATATATATATATAGTGTGTGTGTTCACTGTATGTGTCTGTGACTGTATTATATTGCTGATTAGGGTGTTACTTTATCAGTCTCTTCCTGTAAAGACATAAATTGGGTACACGCTAAGCGATATATTGCAGCCATTCCAGCGACCGGCCGATATAACGCGAGTCCATCGGTGGGTATGTACCCCCCCCCCAATATGGCCGATATGGCTAAAAATATATCAGTGCATCTGGTTGTGTGTATGGGCGTCATGCAGACCGCCTCCGCACTTGCTGCGAGGACCACCGCCAATTCAGACGTCCGCCCAGCGGGATGAGTGGAGCGACACATCGAGCAGCCGGTTGGTAAGTGTGTATACTTACCTGAATTGGCTGCTACTGTCGTGCTTGTCCGGTGTGTACCCAGCCTTAAGTAATAGATAAGAGTGTAATGCATTGGATGTGTCCTTTCTTACTGTTCCATCAGTCATCCTCCCGCAGCTTTTCCTCACGCTGCAGTTACAGCCGCAGAGTCTCCAGTGTGAGCGGCTTTTCGCTGCGTCGGCATCCAAGATAAAATATATGGTACGCTACTCCTCTCGGAACGTCTATACCGCGCTGGGCGTCTTGTGGTGGTGTACGGGCCGCCAGTTAGTGAGGACTACATACATTCATGACTGGTCTCTACTGATGTAATAGTGCGCTACGTAATCCCAGCGAGTCTGCTCGATATATGAAAGCGGCAATCATTTTAAGTTTTGCCTCTTAAATGATTGGCACTTTAAAACAGTGAGCGGACTCGCTGGGCTCTCACCGATGCCTACAAGTCGTATACCGTTACATTTCCCACAGACTCCAGGGAACGGGGTTCTTGAAACTATGGGGGTGATTCAGATCTGATCACTAGGCAGTCTTATTTATTGTTGATGTATGTTTTGTAGAACTGGAATTGCAGCCGCCGGTCACATGACTACATCCCGTGTGACTGACTGGTCTATATGGCAGCCTCCAGTAGAATAAAGATCTAGTAATCCTTATAATTTGGGAAATGCCGCCATACCTGTTAGTGAAGCCTTAGTTTGTATATACAGTAAATATCGCCACGCTCTCCTCTTACAGAACGCACATCCTGTGTTGAAGAAGTGGCGTTCACATTTGTCTGTATTGCCTGAGAGGTAGGATGAACCTGGGCCGGGGTGGAACAGAGGTCACTGGGGAAGTCATTAGACTGCAATGAACCAGCCGCTGCCCTTGGTAAATGTTGTTCATTTCTAGCCGTGTAAGTACGGGACTTCCAGATACGACGCGTCACGTCACCTGCACATGCAGTGATACAAACTATTATCTCTCAGCGCCTTCTGCCACTATGGGGGGAGATTCAATTGTTTAATGTGCGTATATATTTGCATTTCCCCCGTCACTCTAGAGGGGTGTGGATTAATAGGTCGATGCATTATTTTTTTCTGGTACACCTTATGTGATCTAACTTTAATCAGTACAAACACTCGCTCGCCACAGCTTACGATTCCCAAAAGATGTTCACATGGATAGTAAATCCAGCAAAAGTTGAGAAAACTTATTTAAAACCTAAAAAACATGTGTCGGACTGTTGACAATAACATGGTCTTTCATCGGGGTACCGCTTTAGAAGGGGGGTGTATGCCCAGAAGTGCCAGGTTTAGCCACGTAAAACTGCTAATTCCCAACTAAAGTACTGGGCAGGATGCACCCGTCTGCAGAAACAATTGAATAGCTGCTGGTGGGTGGGCAAGGGTGTGGGGGAATGCGATAACAATTGAATTGCCGTCTGCGTTCTTTGTTTCTGCACAGTAGTGTCTATGTTCCTTAGCTAAATTGTCGCTAGGTTCTATAACGCACGTCTTGCACGCACACATGTATGTAAGCGTGTGTATGTTTACTATAATTTTATGTGTAGATATTAATACATTTAATCCATGGCACTCGATCTGTCTGGTGCCAGAGGTAGGCAACCACATTATTTAAACAACCAGTACAAAGGAGGGAGGGGTACCAGCGTCTGTAGTACAGGTGGGAGTAGGGTAGGTGTGTGGGTAGTATATGTGGGAGTACAGTATGTGTGGGGTTGTAACAGATGGGGAGTAGGGTAGTTGTGAAGGTTTACCAGTGTAAAGCGATTGTGTACACACTACCAGATGTGCACAATATCTCGGTCTCATCTGCCAGATCGGACGGATCATCTAGTGTGTACCCAGCATTAATACAAACATATCTCTCATCCTATAGTGTCCAGGGGAAGTAGAGGGAGGATGGTGGGTAAGATGGGAGGATGGGAAGTAGAGGGAGGATGGTGGGTAAGATGGGAAGTAGAGGGAGGATGGTGGGTAAGATGGGAAGTAGAGGGAGGATGGTGGGTAAGATGGGAAGTAGAGGGAGGATGGTGGGTAAGATGGGAAGTAGAGGGAGGATGGTGGGTATGTGTGGGGAAGATGGGAAGTAGAGTGTAAGGTTGCGAGCAGGGCCTTCCTACCTCTGTCTGTCTGTTATTACCCAGGTTTGTTCTATTACTGTTCTAATTGTGAAGCGCCACGGAATATTCTGCGCTATATAAGAAAGTGTCAATAAATAAGGTGGATGGGAAGTACCGGGCAGGAGTGAGGATGGGAGCGGATAGTTGGAAAGGGTGACTGGGTGCAGAGTAGTAGGGATAGAAGCAGTGGAGGGGAAATGTTAATGCGGCAGTAATATGGTGCTGGAGGGAGAGACACGGGGAAATAGAAGGTAAATTGAGGAGCTGAGGGATGAGTGTGGATTTGCCATGGTGGGTAAGGTGAGCGTGTATGGTAGTGGGGGAGGTGGAGCCCCTTTGCCACCCCCTGACTGGAGCTAATGCCAGTCTCTGCAGCTGCCACGCCAGGTCCATGCTGACCGTTGGACTCAGTTGGTCCGAGCGGAGGTGGCAGCAGCAATCACAGGAGGAGCCGGTGGGCCGAGCATTGGCCTGATCCAGCCTTGTCCTGCATGTGAGGTCATTTCCAGCGTCACTGCGTCATTTACCAACATTATAGGCTGTACAAGTAACCCCTGACTGACACTCGAAGGGCCATAGAGCTGAATTACTGTGCTGCCGACGAGAACTGCCGTCCGCATGCTGCTCTCGTATGTAACACCTATAGGGGTAAATGTATGATGGCAACACATACCGTGCTGGTATCCCTCTTCCCGCTTTGCCTCTTTACCAAGGGGAGCAGCAGTGCTGAGATGTATTAACCTCTCGGCTGCCGGAGAGGGGGAGGGAAAACTGCAGGTGTTGGAACGGTCCATTCATACACTGCCTGCCACATTGGCGTACTATCTTTTAGATACCAGCGATTATAGACAGGGGTGTATAGCACAGCAGCTGTAATACATGGGCGAGACACGGTATCAGCGCACATAACTTGCGCCGATACGACTTTTCCCCTATAATGACGAATGATAAATCTACCCTATATTTTATATATGTCTGTGTGTGGAGATGATGATGATATGTCACTGGTAACGCGGAAAGTCTAATGAAGAGGAAATCCTGCTAGCCGGCACTGTCAGGAATTGGGGTGATAGGCAGCGTGATGCTCTGTAGCACCAGCTTACACTTCACGCTCTATGCTCATAGTTCCGGATTCTGATTTGGAAGTAAAGCAAAAAAAATTAGCTTTGTGTCTGGAACAAACCATGTTGTCGTGCTAGGGGGGCATATACATTTGTGTTTTCTGTGCAGGGTAAATACTGGCTGTTTTGCCATGTAGCCCACAAATGTTAGACGGCTTTGTTTTTACACTGCAATTTAGATTTCAGTTTGAACTATTGGGATCAGCGGGATCCCGGGGTTTATGCCTAAATTTGGCCGGGGATTTGATCCTGGGAATGGAGCTTCCATTGCGGGGTGTGCAGTGATTGCCGGATCTCCTGACATCCGGAGCTTATTGATGGAGCGTTATACGGTTACGGTTTGCTGTGAGCTGTCGCTTCCACTAGAAATGTCGCACCTCCACGTTTGCTCACCTGGGTCTGGCGTTGGGCACAGCTGATCGCAGGGAGCCGCCCTCCCTCAGACAATTACCCAGCTTATCTTTCTTCTAAGAAAACGGTGGTTAATTGTTAGAAATATGTATTTATTAAATAAAACCAGAGTTGTCTCTTGATGAGAAACCATGACTGGCCAATACACGGGGCGTCTATATTTACAGCTGGGTGGAGGGACAATGCAGCACAGCAGGAGGTACTGTAAGGTGCACTGCAATACTCTGTATGCAGAACAAGGTGGCACTGACACCCATATACCTGTCATTTTAGATTGAATTAGGAACCTCACACCTTACCAGTACCGCCTCCACTGGGTCTGGTGAGGCCATGCCTCTTGCCTCACTGTCCGTTATTGGAGTGCTCCGATAGTGGTGTCTGTTTGGGAAGGGGCCACACCCTTTCAGTGCCTCAGCTGGCTCCGTGTATAATCAGGCTCAGACTGTTGGACCTAGCTTTGGCCATGGCAGTGATTAGGGTATAGGGTCGCAGGGAAGGGTATCCGGTCTTTAGGTCGACTGCTATTGGTCGACGCATGAAAAAGTCAACATGAGTCTAAAAAAAAAAAAAGATTTTTTTTTTTTCCTTTCTTTACTATCCACATGGATTGGGAATAGTAACCTCTGCCGAGAAGTTTCCCAATAATGGGCATAATTCAGACCTGGTCGCACGCAGGCTATTTATTGCACTGCTGCGACCAGGTAATCGCCACCTACAGGGGAGGGGGTTAGGGTTTCGCAGGGGTGCATTCGGCTGTGCAGTTTCTGCACAGCCGAAGACTTACTCACCTGCTGCGATGATCCAGGAAGAAGCTGACGTCGAGATCCCTCCCTGGAAATGGGCGGGCACGACTGCGTTTTTCAGACCACTCCCAGAAAACGGTGAGTTGCCGCCCACGAACGCCGTCTGTCTGTCAATCTTTTTGCGTTCGCCGATGCGATCGCTTTCTTCGATGCCCGGCGACTGCCAGCGACGCGCCTGCACATTGCGTCCCGCACGCATGCGCTGTTCAAACCCGATCGCACGGCTGCAAAAAACTGCTCTTGTTATATCTATAGGCACAGAAAGACCCCACCCCATGAGCTCGGCTGTTTGGAGTCCTTTCACTGCGTGCCAGGTGTTGAAGATGTTTAACGTTGATGCAACTGGTGTTCCCCGTCATTCGCAGACGCGGTTATACTGCGACCACTACTACATTCATCCTTAGATCATGAAAATGGCAGAAACCATGGCCCTCATTCCGAGTTGTTGGCTCGTTGCCGAGTTTCGCTATATTGCGATTAGTCGCTTACTGCGCATGCGCAAGGGTCGCAGAGCGCATGCGCTTAGTTATTTCTCTGACGTCCTAGTGGATGCTGGGAACTCCGTAAGGACCATGGGGAATAGCGGCTCCGCAGGAGACTGGGCACAAAAGTAAAGCTTTAGAACTACCTGGTGTGCACTGGCTCCTCCCCCTATGACCCTCCTCCAAGCCTCAGTTAGATTTTTGTGCCCGGCCGAGAAGGGTGCACACTAGGGGCTCTCCTGAGCTTCTTAGTGAAAAGTTTAGTTTTAGGTTTTTTATTTTCAGTGAGACCTGCTGGCAACAGGCTCACTGCATCGAGGGACTAAGGGGAGAAGAAGTGAACTCACCTGCGTGCAGAGTGGATTGGGCTTCTTAGGCTACTGGACACCATTAGCTCCAGAGGGACCGAACACAGGCCCAGCCTCGGAGCTCGGTCCCAGAGCCGCGCCGCCGGCCCCCTTACAGAGCCAGAAACAAGAAGAGGTCCGGAAAAATCGGCGGCAGAAGACATCAGTCTTCACCAAGGTAGCGCACAGCACTGCAGCTGTGCGCCATTGCTCCTCATACACACCTCACACTGCAGTCACTGAGGGTGCAGGGCGCTGGGGGGGGGGGGGGCCCTGAGCAGCAATAAAAACACCTTGGCTGGCAAACATACATCACATATAACCCCCAGGGCTATATGGATGTATTTTAACCCCTGCCAGAATCCATAAAAATGCGGGAGAAAAGTCCGCGTAAAAGGGTCGGAGCCTATCTCCTCAGCACACTGGCGCCATTTTCTCTCACAGCTCCGTTGGAGGGAAGCTCCCTGGCTCTCCCCTGCAGTTACTACACTACAGAAAGGGGTTAAAAAAGAGAGGGGGGCACTAATTAGGCGCAGTATTAATAAAACAGCAGCTAGAAGGGGAAAAACACTTCTATAAGGTTATCCCTGTATATATATATATATATAGCGCTCTGGTGTGTGCTGGCAAACTCTCCCTCTGTCTCCCCAAAGGGCTAGTGGGGTCCTGTCCTCTATCAGAGCATTCCCTGTGTGTGTGCTGTGTGTCGGTACGATTGTGTCGACATGTATGAGGAGGAAAATGGTGTGGAGGCGGAGCAATTGCCTTTAATGGAGATGTCACCCCCTAGGGAGTCGACACCTGAGTGGCTGAGCTTATGGAAGGAATTACGACAGTGTCAGCTCTTTACAAAAGATTGATGACATAAGACAGCCGGCTACTCAGCCTGTGCCTGTCCAGGTGTCTCAAAAGCCATCAGGGGCTCTAAAACGCCCGTTACCTCAGATGGCAGATACAGACGCCGACACGGATACTGACTCCAGTGTCGACGATTAAGAGACGAATGTGACTTCCAGTAGGGCCACTCGTTACATGATTGAGGCTATGGAAAATGTTTTACATATTTCTGATAATACCAGTACCACTAAAAAGGGTATTATGTTGGGTGAGAAAAAACTGCCGGTAGTTTTTCCTGCATCTGAGGAATTAAATAAAGTGTGTGATGATGCGTGGGTTTCCCCCGATAAAAACTGTTAATTCCTAAAAAGTTATTTAGCATCATACCCCTTCCCGCCAGAGGATAGGGCACGTTGGGAAACACCCCCTAGGGTGGATAAAGCGCTCACACGCTTGTCTAAACAGGTGGCACTACCGTCCCTGGATACGGCCGCCCTTAAGGAACCTGCTGACAGAAAGCAGGAAAATATCCTAAAAATGTATATACACTCACACGGGTGTGATACTGCGACCAGCAATCGCCTCAGCCTGGATGTGCAGTGCTGGGGTGGCTTGGTCGGATTCCCTGACTGACAATATTGATACCCTAGATAGGGACAGTATATTACTGACTATAGAGCATTTAAAAGATGCATTTCTATATATGCGTGATGCACAGAGGGATATTTGCCGACTGGCATCAAGAGTAAGTGCGCTGTCCATTTCTGCCAGAAGAGGGTTATGGACAAGACAGTGGTCAGGTGATGCTGATTCCAAAAGGCATATGGAAGTATTGCCTTATAAAAGGGAGGAGTTATTTGGGGTAGGTCTAACAGACCTGGTGGCAACGGCTGGGAAATCCACATTTTTACCCCAGGTAGCCTCTCAACATAAGAAGACGCCGTATTATCAGGCGCAGTCCTTTAGGCCCCATAAGGGCAAGCGGGCAAAAGACTCCTCATTTCTGCCCCGTGGCAGAGGGAGAGGAAAAAGGCTGCAGCAGAAGCCATTCACAAGCTGTATTCCCAGCAGGTGATAATCAAGGTACCCCTCCTACAACAGGGAAAGGGGTATTATTCCACGCTGTTTGTGGTACCGAAGCCGGACGGCTCGGTGAGACTTATTTTAAATCCGAAATCCTTGAACACTTACATACAAAGGTTCAAATTCAAGATGGAGTCACTCAGAGCAGTGATGTCCCAATTTACCCTTCTCACCAAGGGTACCTCAGGTTTGTGGTACAGAACTGTCACTATCAGTTTCAGACGCTGCCGTTTGGATTGTCCACGGCACCCCGGGTCTTTACCAAGGTAATGGCCGAAATGATGATACTCCTTCGAAGGAAGGGAGTTTTAGTTATCCCTTACTTGGACGATCTCCTGATAAGGGCAAGATCCAGGGAACAGTTGGAAGTCGGAGTAGCACTATCTCAGATAGTGCTGCGCCAGCACGGTTGGATTCTCAATATTCCAAAATCGCAGCTGATCCCGACGACATGACTTCTATTCCTAGGGATGATCCTGGACACAGTCCAGAAAAAGGTGTTTCTCCCGGAGGAGAAAGCCAGGGAGTTATCCGAACTAGTCAGAAATCTCCTAAAACCAGGCCAAGTCTCAGTGCATCAATGCACAAGGGTCCTGGGAAAGATGGTGGCCTCTTACGAAAAAATCCCATTCGGCAGATTCCACGCAAGAACTTTCCAGTGGGATCTGCTAGACAAATGGTCCGGGTCGCATCTTCAGATGCATCGGCGGATAATCTTGTCACCAAGGACAAGGGTGTCTCTCCTGTGGTGGTTGCAGAGTGCTCATCTTCTAGAGGGCCGCAGATTCGGCATTCAGGACTGGGTCCTGGTGACCACGGATGCCAGCCTGAGAGGCTGGGGAGCAGTCACACAGGGAAGGAATTTCCAGGGCTTGTGGTCAAGCCTGGAGACATCACTTCACATAAATATCCTGGAGCTAAGGGCCATCTACAATGCTCTAAGCCTAGCAAGACCTCTGCTTCAAGGTCAGCCGGTGCTGATCCAGTCAGACAACATCACGGCAGTCGCCCACGTAAACAGACAGGGCGGCACAAGAAGCAGGAGGGCAATGACAGAAGTTGCAAGGATTCTTCGCTGGGCGGAAAATCATGTGATAGCACTGTCAGCAGTGTTCATTCCGGGAGTGGACAACTGGGAAGCAGACTTCCTCAGCAGACACGACCTCCACCCGGGAGAGTGGGGACTTCACCCAGAAGTCTTCCACATGATTGTGAACCGTTGGGAAAAACCAAAGGTGGACATGATGGCGTCCCGCCTCAACAAAAAACTAGACGGGTATTGCGCCAGGTCAAGGGACCCTCAGGCAATAGCTGTGGACGCTCTGGTAACACCGTGGGTGTACCAGTCAGTGTATGTGTTCCCTCCTCTGCCTCTCATACCCAAGGTACTGAGAATCATAAGAAGGAGAGGAGTAAGGACTATACTCGTGGCTCCGGATTGGCCAAGAAGGACTTGGTACCCGGAACTTCAAGAGATGCTCACAGAGGACCCGTGGCCTCTACCTCTAAGAAAGGACCTGCTCCAGCAGGGACCCTGTCTGTTCCAAGACTTACCGCGGCTGCGTTTGACGGCATGGCGGTTGAACGCCGGATCCTGAAGGAAAAAGGCATTCCAGATGAAGTCATCCCTACCCTGATCAAAGCCAGGAAGGATGTAACCGTACAGCATTATCACCGTATTTGGCGTAAATATGTTGCGTGGTGCGAGGCCAGGAAGGCCCCTACAGAGGAATTTCAACTGGGTCGTTTCCTGCATTTCCTGCAAACAGGACTGTCTATGGGCCTAAAATTAGGGTCCATTAAGGTTCAAATTTCGGCCCTGTCGATTTTCTTCCAGAAAGAACTGGCTTCAGTTCCTGAAGTTCAGACGTTTGTCAAAGGGGTACTGCATATACAGCCTCCTTTTGTGCCTCCAGTGGCACCTTGGGATCTCAATGTAGTTTTGGGGTTCCTAAAATCACATTGGTTTGAACCACTCACCACTGTGGACTTAAAATATCTCACATGGAAAGTGGTAATGCTGTTGGCCCTGGCTTCAGCCAGGCGTGTCTCATAATTGGCGGCTTTATCCTATAAAAGCCCTTACCTAATTTTTCATACGGACAGGGCAGAATTGAGGACTCGTCCTCAATTTCTCCCTAAGGTGGTTTCAGCGTTTCACTTGAACCAGCCTATTGTGGTACCTGCGGCTACTAGGGACTTGGAGGACTCCAAGTTGCTGGACGTAGTCAGGGCCCTGAAAATATATGTTTCCAGGACGGCTGGAGTCAGAAAATCTGACTCGCTGTTTATCCTGTATGCACCCAACAAGCTGGGTGCTCCTGCTTCTAAGCAGACTATTGCTCGTTGGATTTGTAGTACAATTCAGCTTGCACATTCTGTGGCAAGCCTGCCACAGCCAAAATCTGTAATAGCCCATTCCACAAGGAAGGTGGGCTCTTCTTGGGCGGCTGCCCGAGGGGTCTCGGCTTTACAACTTTGCCGAGCAGCTACTTGGTCAGGGGCAAACACGTTTGCTAATTTCTACAAATTTGATACCCTGGCTGAGGAGGACCTGGAGTTCTCTCATTCGGTGCTGCAGAGTCATCCGCACTCTCCCACCCGTTTGGGAGCTTTGGTATAATCCTCATGGTCCTTACGGAGTTCCCAGCATCCACTAGGACGTCAGAGAAAATAAGAATTTACTTACCGATAATTCAATTTCTCGTAGTCCGTAGTGGATGCTGGGCGCCCATCCCAAGTGCGGATTGTCTGCAATACTTGTACATAGTTATTGTTACAAAAATCGGGTTATTATTGTTGTGAGCCATCTTTTCAGAGGCTCCTCTGTTATCATGCTGTTAACTGGGTTCAGATCACAGGTTGTACGGTGTGATTGGTGTGGCTGGTATGAGTCTTACCCGGGATTCAAAATCCTTCCTTATTGTGTACGCTCGTCCGGGCACAGTATCCTAACTGAGGTTTGGAGGAGGGTCATAGGGGGAGGAGCCAGTGCACACCAGGTAGTCCTAAAGCTTTACTTTTGTGCCCAGTCTCCTGCGGAGCCGCTATTCCCCATGGTCCTTACGGAGTTCCCAGCATCCACTACGGACTACGAGAAATAGAATTATCGGTAAGTAAATTCTTATTTTTACTCAAAAGTTAGGTATTTTACTCACGGCATAACGAGGATTTTTCATCGTTCTGGTGATCGGAGTGTGATTGACAGGAAGTGGGTGTTTCTGGGCGGAAACTGGCCGTTTTATGGGTGTGTGCGGAAAAACGCTGCCGTTTCTGGGAAAAACGCGGGGGTGGCTGAAGAAACGGGGGAGAGTCTTGGCAAACGCTGGGTGTGTTTGTGACGTCAAACCAGGAACGAAACTGACTGAACTGATCGCAGTGGCTGAGTAAGTCTCGATCTACTCAGAAACTGCTAAGAAATTTCTATTTGCAATTCTGCTAATCTTTCGTTCGCAATTCTGCTAAGCTAAGATACACTCCCAGAGGGCGGCGGCTTAGCGTGTGTAATGCTGCGAAAAGCGGATAGCAAGCGAACAACTCGGAATGAGGGCCCAAATACGGTCACAGAAGATACACCAATTATTACAAGTTGTAGGAGATGGATGTGCCTTTTGTGTGTATTTCCTGTATTTATGTATTACTAGTTCTTCCAGTAGGATTTATCCTGTAGATTATAGTCTATTAGATATACCCATTTATGTAGACCTGTTGTGCGCAGTGTCCTTCTGTGCGTTTGTGTGGCAGTCCTTTCTGCAGCTGGTTTGGAGCCACCTCCTTTGTTCGTCTTTCTAGATAACACCGGATGTGTGTGCTAACCCTGTCCCCATCTCCAACACCGCCGCTCCCTTCCTTGGCTGTAGATAGGTTACTTGTATGTATCGGAGGAGCGTGGGAGGAGATAATGAGCTTTGAAGACCATTCATGGTGGCTTGTTTTGTTCACACACAACACATCGCCTCTTTATATAGTGCTATAACACCACATGGTATTTTCTCTTACGTTCCTAGAGGATGCTGGGAACTCCGTAAGGACCATGGGGATAGACTGGCTCCGCAGGGGACATGGGCACTAAGAAAGAACTTTAGGAATGGGTGTGCACTGGCTCCTCCCTCTATGCTCCTCCTCCAGACCTCAGTTTACTACTGTGCCCAGAGGAGACTGGGTGCATTATAGGGAGCTCTCCTGAGTTTCCTGTCAGAAATTATTTTAGTTAGGTTTTGTATTTTCAGGGAGCCTGCAGGCAACAGACTCCCTGCATCGAGGGACTGAGGAGAGAGAAACAGACCTACTTCTGTGAGTTTCAAGGCTCTGTTTCTTAGGCTACTGGACATCATTAGCTCCAGAGGGATTGGTACGCAGGTCTCACCCTCGCCGTCCGTCCCAGAGCCGCACCGCCGTCCTCTTCGCAGAGCCGGAATATAGAAGCCGGGTGAGTATGAGAAGAAAAGAAGACTTCAGAGGCGGCAGAAGACTTCATGATCTTCACAGAGGTAACGCACAGCAGTAAAGCTGTGCGCCATTGCTCCCATACACATCACACACAACAGTCACTGTAAGGGTGCAGGGCGCAGGGGGGCGCCCTGGGCAGCATATAAACCTCTCTTTTGGCAAAAATACATATATACATGTACAGCTGGGCACTGTACATGTATATAAAGAGCCCCCGCCAGTTTTTTTAAATTTTTGAGCGGGACAGAAGCCCGCCGCCGAGAGGGCGGGGCTTCTCCCTCAGCACTCGCCAGCGCTATTTTCTCCACAGCACAGCGCTGAGAGGAAGCTCCCCGGACTCTCCCCTGCTTACTCACGGTGACCGAGGGTTTTCAAGAGGGGGGGGGAGGGCACATAGTTGGCGCATATACATATAAAAGGCGCTACTGGGTAAACATTTTGTGTTTCTTCCTGGGTCATATAGCGCTGGGATGTGTGCTGGCATACTCTCTCTCTCTCCAAAGGGCCTGGTGGGGAAACTGTCTTCAGATAAGAGTTTCCCTGTGTGTGTGGTGTGTCGGTACGCGTGTGTAGACATGTCTGAGGTAGAAGGCTCGCCTAGGGAGGAGGGGGAGTGTATGAATGTGAGGTCTCCGTCGGCAGCGCCGATACCTGACTGGATGGATATGTGGAATGTTTTAAGTGCTAATGTAAATTTATTGCACAAAAGATTAGACAAAGCTGAAGCTAGGGAACAGTCAGGGAGTCAACCCATGGCTGTCCATATGTAGCCGGGACCTTCGGGGTCTCAAAAGCGCCCACTATCCCAAATAGGAGACACAGATACCGACACGGATTCTGACTCCAGTGTCAACTACGATGATGCAAAGTTACAGCCAAAAGTGGCTAAATTTATTTGTTATATGATTATTGCAATAAAAGATGTTTTGCATATCACAGAGGAACCCCCTGTCCCTGACACGAGGGTACACATGTATAAGGGAAAGAAGCCTGAGGTCACCTTTCCCCCCTCGCATGAGTTGAACGAATTATGTGAAAAAGCTTGGGAATCTCCAGACAAAAAACTGCAGATTCCCAAAAGGATACTTATGGCGTATCCTTTCCCGCCAACGGACAGGATACGGTGGGAATCCTCCCCTAGGGTAGACAAAGCATTGACACGCTTATCAAAAAAGATAGCGCTGCCATCCCAAGATACGGCTACCCTCAGGGATCCTGCTGACCGCAAGCAGGAGGTTACCTTAAAGTCCATTTACACACATTCTGGTACCTTACTCAGACCGGCAATTGCGTCGGCCTGGGTTTGTAGCGCTGTAGCAGCATGGACAGATTCCTTATCAGCGGAAATTGAGACCCTAGATAAGGATACCATTTTATTGACCCTAGGGCATATAAAAGATGCTGTCTTATATATGAGAGATGCTCAAAGAGACCTTAGTCTACTGGGTTCCAGAATAAACGCCATGTCTATTTCTGCTAGGCGAGTCTTATGGACCTGGCAGTGGACAGGTGATGCCGACTCAAAGAGGCATATGGAGGTTTTGCCTTACAAGGGTGAGGAATTGTTTGTGGAAGGTCTCTCGGACCTCGTCTCCACAGCTACGGCAGGTAAATCGAATTTTTTGCCTTATGTTCCCTCACAGCCTAAGAAAGTGCCACATTATCAAATGCAGTCCTTTCGGTCAAATAAAAGCAAGAGTACGTGGATCGTCCTTTCTTGCCAGAGGTAAGGGCAGAGGAAAAAAGCTGCACAACGCAGCTAGTTCCCAGGAACAGAAGTCCTCCCCGGCCTTTGCAAAATCTACCGCATGACGCTGGGGCTCCGCTGAGGGAGTCCGCCCCAGTGGGGCCACGTCTTCGACTTTTCAGCCACATCTGGGTTCACTCACAGGTGGATCCCTGGGCAATGGAAATTGTTTCTCAGGGATACAAGCTGGAATTCGAAGAGGTGCCTCCTCGCCGGTTTTTCAAATCGGCTCTACCAACTTCTCCCCTAGAAAGGGAGATAGTGTTAAATGCTATTCACAAATTGTGTCTTCAACAAGTGGTGGTCGAGGTTCCCCTGCTTCAAAGAGGGAAGGGATACTACTTAACTCTGTAGTCCCGAAACCGGACGGTTCGGTCAGACCCATTTTGAATTTAAAATCCCTGAACCTATGCTTAAAACGGTTCAAGTTCAAGATGGAATCGCTCAGAGCGGTCATCGCCAGCCTGGAAGGGGGGGATTTTATGGTATCTCTGGACATAAAGGATGCATACCTTCATGTTCCCATTTATCCACCTCACCAGGCGTACCTGAGATTTGCGGTACAGGATTGTCATTACCAATTTCAGAAGTTGCCGTTTGGGCTTTCCACGGCCCCGAGGATTTTCACCAAGGTAATGGCGGAAATGATGGTGCTCCTGCGCAAGCAGGGTGTCACAATTATCCCATACTTGGACGATCTCCTCATAAAAGCGAGATCACGAGAGAAGTTACTGAACAGCGTGTCACTTTCACTGAAGGTGTTACAGCAACACGGCTGGATTCTCAATATCCCGAAGTCGCAGCTGGTTCCTACGACTCGTCTGACCTTCTTGGGCATGATTCTGGACACAGACCAGAAAAGGGTTTTTCTTCCGATAGAAAAAGCTCAGGAACTCATGACTCTAGTCAAGAACCTATTGAAGCCAAAACAAGTGTCAGTACATCATTGCACTCAAGTCCTGGTAAAGATGGTGGCAACATACGAAGCCATTCCCTTCGGCAGGTTCCATGCAAGGATTTTCCAATGGGACCTATTGGACAAGTGGTCCGGGTCACATCTACAAATTCATCAGCTGATCACCCTGTCCCCCAGAGCCAGGGTATCTCTCCTGTGGTGGCTGCAGAGTGCTCACCTTTTAGAAGGCCGCAGGTTCGGCATTCAGGACTGGATCCTGGTGACCACGGATGCGAGCCTCAGAGGGTGGGGAGCAGTCACACAGGGAAGAAACTTCCAAGGACTTTGGACAAGTCAAGAGACTTGTCTTCACATCAACATCCAGGAACTGAGGGCCATATACAACACCCTACGTCAAGCGGAGAACTTACTTCGCGACCAACCAGTTCTGATCAAGTCAGACAATATCACCGCAGTGGCTCATGTAAACCGCCAAGGCGGGACAAGGAGCAGAGTGGCAATGGCGGAAGCCACCAGGATTCTTCGCTGGGTGGAAAATCATGTAAGCGCACTGTCAGCAGTGTTCATTCCGGGAGTGGACAACTGGGAAGCAGACTTCCTCAGCAGACACGACCTGCATCCAGGAGAGTGGGGACTTCATCAGGAAGTCTTCGCACATATTGCAAGTCAGTGGGGACTGCCCCAGATAGACATGATGGCGTCCCGCCTCAACAAAAAGCTACAGAGGTATTGCGCCAGATCAAAAGACCCTCAGGCGGTAGCAGTAGACGCCCTGGTGACACCGTGGGTGTTCCAGTCGGTCTATGTGTTTCCTCCTCTTCCTCTCATACCCAAGGTGTTGAGAATAATAAGAAGAAGAGGAGTGAGAACAATTCTCATTGTTCCAGATTGGCCACGAAGGGCCTGGCATCCGGGTCTGCTGGAAATGCTCACGGGAGATCCGTGGCCTCTTCCTCTGCGACAGGACCTGTTGCAACAGGGGCCCTGTCTGTTCCAAGACTTACCGTGGCTGCGTTTGACGGCATGGCGGTTGAACGCCGGATCCTAGCGGAAAAGGGCATTCCTGATGAGGTCATTCCTACTCTGATAAAGGCTAGGAAACGTTATCACCGGATATGGCGAAAATATGTTTCTTGGTGTGAGGCCAGGAATGCTCCTACGGAAGAATTCCATCTGGGCCGTTTCCTTCACTTCCTACAGACTGGAGTGAATTTGAGCCTAAAATTAGGCTCCATTAATGTTCAGATTTCGGCCTTATCCATTTTCTTTCAAAAAGAATTGGCTTCTCTCCCAGAAGTACAGACTTTTGTGAAGGGAGTGCTGCATATTCAGCCTCCTTTTATACCTCCGGTGGCGCCTTGGGACCTTAACGTGGTGTTGAGTTTCCTTCAGTCGCACTGGTTTGAACCACTTCAAACGGTGGAGTTAACATGACCACCTTCCAAGTGAGATATTTTATTAGCCTTGGCTTCGGCTAGGCGAGTGTCGGATTTGGCGGCTTTGTCACATAAAAGCCCCTATCTGGTTTTCCATATGGATAGGGCGGAATTGCGGACCCGTCCTCAGTTCTTGCCTAAGGTGGTGTCATCTTTTCATATGAACCAACCTATTGTGGTGCCTGTGGCTACGCGAGACTTGGAGGATTCCGAGTCCCTTGATGTGGTCAGGGCTTTGAAAATTTTACGTGGCCAGAACGGCTAGAGTCAGAAAAACAGAAGCACTGTTTGTCCTATATGCAGCCAACAAGGTTGGCGCCGCTGCTTCAAAGCAGACTATTGCTCGCTGGATCTGTAACACGATTCAGCAAGCGCATTCTACGACTGGATTGCCGTTACCAAAATCGGTCAAGGCCCATTCCACTAGGAAGGTGGGCTCGTCTTGGGCGGCTGCCCGAGGGGTCTCGGCATTACAACTGTGCCGAGCTGCTACTTGGTCGGGTTCAAACACCTTTGCAAAGTTCTATAAGTTTGATACCCTGGCTGAGGAGGACCTCCTCAATCGGTGCTGCAGAGTCATCCGCACTCTCCCGCCCGTTTGGGAGCTTTGGTATAATCCCCATGGTCCTTACGGAGTCCCCAGCATCCTCTAGGACGTAAGAGAAAATAAGATTTTAAACCTACCGGTAAATCTTTTTCTCGTAGTCCGTAGTGGATGCTGGGCGCCCGTCCCAAGTGCGGACTACTTCTGCGAGACTTGTATATAGTTTTGCTTACATAAGGGTTATGTTATAGTTTCATTAGTTTTGGACTGATGCTACGTTGTTTTTTCATACTGTTAACTGTTTAATGGATACACAAGTTATACGGTGTGATTGGTGTGGCTGGTATGAATCTTGCCCTTGGATTAACAAAAATCCTTTCCTCGTACTGTCCGTCTCCTCTGGGCACAGTTTCTCTAACTGAGGTCTGGAGGAGGGGCATAGAGGGAGGAGCCAGTGCACACCAATACCTAAAGTCTTTCTTAAAGTGCCCATGTCTCCTGCGGAGCCCGTCTATCCCCATGGTCCTTACGGAGTCCCCAGCATCCTCTACGGACTACGAGAAAAAGACTTACCGGTAGGTTTAAAATCTTATTTTTTTCTTTTATTACCTGCATATTATTAATGTTCTCAGCCTAGGGGCACGGGTTTATGCAATACTGTAGATGTGTGTTTTTATTGTTTGAGCAGCTTTGTTTTCACAAGCATAAAGGGCCTACTTCTGAGTTGGAAGTAAAGAGAAAACAAAAGAAACTGGAAACTGCTTCCTTGTCAAACCATACTGCATTGTCAGGCTTATAAATACATTTACTATGTTTGCATGCCGGGTAAATACTGGCTGCTTTTGCATGTAGCCCACAAATACTGTGCAGCTTTATGATAACATCTCTCTGCTAAGCCACAACTCAGAATTGTTCCCAAAATGTTTCAGGCATCATTTTTGTACTTTGACCTTTCGTCTACACACTTTTGATTCATTTTTATATTTCTTTACAGGATTGCGGTGAAGAAATGCTGAGTGTAGGAAGCCGGGTTCTGGACGCGCACACGAGAGAGAGATACCCGTAATCTGTGGCGTCACCGCAGCTGGAAGTGATGCTCAAGCATTGTCCTAGGAGTGGAGCTTGATCCCCGTGGGCTGGTGGAAATTTCATGGTGTGAAAGACCTCGTGTTCCTCACTAAACATGGATGAAGGAGGTTTTGGGGCCCACCAAGTAGAAGGTGCTCCAGGCCGATCCTTGAAGTGTGACCAGGAAGACAGACCATATAAATGTAAACAGTGTGACAAAAGTTACCGGCATGCTGGCAGCCTTGTCAACCATAGGAAGACCCACCAGGTTGGACTCTACACCTGCCTAATCTGTCAAAAAGAGTACTCTAATCCAATGGGATTGAAAAGCCACCTGCGCACCCACTCGGAGGAGAAGCGTTTCCAGTGTGACCAATGCGGAGAAGCCTTTCGCATGTCTCAGCAACTTTACAACCACAGGAAGTCTTTGCATAGTTTTTGTTCTGTCTCTAATGGGGAAAACGTTGGCAGAAGCCACAAGCTTGACACACAGCCTCCAGTGCTTGCAGAGAGTAGCAATTTAATGAGTAATTTGGAGAACTACATTGCTGAATCCATGGTGCCGGTGGACTTTTCTCAGCTTGTGTTAAAGCATTACCCGGAGGAGAAATCGCAAGACGAGGGTACCGCAGAAGATTACTCTGAAGGAAGGGCGACTGTTGCAGAGGAGAGAGAAGAGATGACCCAAAGCAACTCTGAGGAGTATAGGTATAAGTGTAACCAGTGCGAGAAAGCCTATAAACATGCCGGCAGTCTGGCTAACCACAAACAGAGCCATATGGTTGGTGTGTATCAATGTGCCATCTGTTTTAAGGAATTTTCCAATCTCATGGCCATGAAGAACCACTGCCGTCTCCATTCAGATTCCAGAGCCCGAAGACGTTTCAGATCCTCTGCAAAAGTTGCTGGGAGCCGTGCAAGAAGCACAGATCTACCACAGACTGACGTGTTGCAGTCGGATGACTTTTTGGAACAGCACGACGATCCGCCTGATCTATCTGAGGTATCGGAGAGCAGCAACGTAGAGGAAGATGCAGATAAAATCCCCTTACCTGGCCCAGAACACCAGGTGGCACCTGAACCTGGCTCATTAAGTCCGCTTTCCAAACCTAATCCTAATGCGGAGGATACGCGCTTCTGTTTAGACTCATTGCTTCAGAGCTCTGGCATTGACAATATGGTTCAGGTGCAGGAGAATACAGTGGTCCGTAATTCTTCCTTCAAACATGAAGGGGAATCAGGGCAGTGCCAGGCTCAACAATTATCCTATGACTCTACACTTGAAGAAGAAGCTAACTCGGGAGATGTGGCAAACAGGCCTTTTAAGTGCCAAGAGTGTGGGAAGACATACAGGCATGCGGGGAGCCTCATAAATCACAAAAAGACTCACCAAACCGGGGTGTACAGCTGTTCATTATGTTCTAAGCAGATGTTCAATATGGCTGCCTTAAAAAACCATCTTCGTGCTCACTTTAAGTCTAGAGGAGGGAGAAAGCTTGAAGATGCCTTTTTCCATTCTGCCAGCTTCTCTGAGTTCTTCCAAAACCCAGAGGACCCTTACCAATGTGGCATCTGTGGTGAAATATTAACTAATGAGAGCGATTATCTACAGCACCAAGTCCTTCACCAAGAGCAGGGGCTGAAAGAAACCTGTAGTGAGAGTCCAAATATGGAAGAGGGTCCTGAAACTGATGTTTGTTGGCAGGAACATCCCCAAGCCTCACACGGTAGCAGTGATGACTCTGCTTATTCAAGTGGTCCCGGTATGCCAGATATAATCAAGACAGAGGTGGAACACCTTGCCCTTCAGCAGTGGAGTCCTCTAGCCGTACAACCTGATGTAAAGACTGAGAGCAGCGGTGCTGGCCTTCAAAGCGCATCTACAAGTTTTGATCAGCTTCCACAAGATCAGATTGTCTCAAAAGAGGAAATGTCTTGTGGATTACAAGAACCAGAGCAAGCACCAGTGGACCGACCCTATAAATGTGAGTCTTGCGGAAGGACATATCGTCACAAAAGCAGCTTAATAAATCATAAGCTGACACACAAGACAGGAGTATATCAATGCTCTCTCTGCCCAAAGCAATACACTAATTTAATGGCCCTACGAAACCACCACCGATTCCATAATAGATCATATGCAGGGAGAAGGGGGCACTCATCCAGACGAAGTCACCATTTTTTTCGTAGCAAACCCAGATTTTTGCAAACAAAAAGCGTGAACTCGTTGGTAGAATCTGTGAAACTAAATGACAAAATAACCCCTGGGGCGGCCACCCATATTGCAGCTTCTGAAACAATTTTGACCGAGTCACAAACTCATTGCCGCTGTGGAAAGTCTTTTACCTGCTCAGAAGATTTTCATGAACACGGCCAGAGATGTAGGAAAGCAACGTCTGACTCTTGTGCGGAGCCAGCCACAGACCTCCAAGGTGGGAATTCAATGTTTACAAGCCTCCCAGAAGCTGCTGCAAAAACAAAAGTGATAACAGAACCCCATGGAAAAGTTTCAGAAACTTCAGAACCTCATGGAAGACGGGTGTTTGAATGTGACCTTTGCGAAAAATCCTATAGACATTCAGGAAGCCTAATCAACCACAAACGTACGCACCAAACTGGTGATTACATGTGCCCTTATTGCTCCAAGCATGTACATAACTTGGCTGCCTTAAAAAATCATATAAGAATTCATCACAAGGTTAAAAAGAGCCAACAGGAAAACGGGAGTGATAATCCTGGGTTTATTTATGCTGATCTTGGCTTCCCCCATGATGGCAAGGACTTATTTGGTTGTGTCAGCTGTGAAGAAACGTTCCATAGTGAAAGTGATCTGGTGGCTCACCAAATGGTCCACATGGCACTAGAGGGAGAATTATGGGACCATCAGGATCCAGTATCAAGCACACCAAAGGTCTATAAAGATCCAACTTTAAGAGTTATTAGGGACTATGATTGGGAACGTTCTAGTGTCTCAGATTTCCATGGAGAGGACACTAAAGATCTTGGGTCTCCAGGTGAAGATATTAAACCTTTAGATTACACATGTGTAGAATGTGGGGAAGTTTATGACAGTGTAGAGGACCTGAATGACCATAAACATACCCATCAGACTGGTATATACCAGTGTTCCTTTTGCCCCAAAGAGTACCCCAACCTACTTGCCCTGAGAAGTCATTTTCAGTCCCACACCAAGCCTCAAGCTCTCAGGAATAGTGGCAGAGAAACCTTAGATGGTTCTGAGGAGAATGAGTTTGTGGATAATCCGCCCTCTGTGGATAACAGCTATGACTGTGGTCACTGTGGACTGATCTTCTCAAATGAAGTAGACTTCCATCAGCACCAGGTTGCACATGAAAAACAGGTGATGGAAGAAACTCTACCTGGGCTCCAAGCTGAGGGACAAGTGTCGGAGCTCTCCTTCCCCATGCATTCCTCAGAAAGGGAGTTGTTAAGAAGAATAAAGAGCGAGATGGAGGAAGCCGACCCCAGTGAAGCTGCTGATGCTGGATCTCTGCTGTCCCATATTTGTGGCTTCTGTGGTAAGACTTACGATGATCTAGAGAGCTTGCAGGTCCATAGCTTGAGTCACTGTGCTGAAGTGCCCTCTGCAAGTGGAAATGTCCCCCCTGAGGCAGATGCTCAAGATGAAACCCCCCAGCAAAGTCTGACCGTGAAAGAGGAGGATAGTTCTGTTGAAACTGCCAAGAATGGAGAAAGCCCAGAGAGCCGCCCTTATACTTGTGAGCAGTGTGGAAAGACCTATCGACATGGTGGAAGTTTAGTAAACCATAAAAAGACTCATTTAGTTGGCAATTTCCAGTGTGTTGCTTGTTTTAGACAGTATCCTAACCTTGCAGCTTACAGAAACCACTTGAGACACCACCCAGATTGTAAGCAGCAGGCAGCGATGAACAATCCTCATGAACTACAAGCTTCAAGTCTAAACAACAGTATATACCCCAGTGGGGACAGGATACAGTGGAACCTTTCTCCCCCTTCCAGTGTTATTTTATCTGACCTTGCTGGTCCCCATGTTATGTCCAATTACTTTAAACCAAACAAGAAATCTGAATCTAAGGCTAATTCCACTCTAAATAATTCCCCTCCCCAAGTTGATTGCCAGACTCCCATAAAACGTATCAAGAACTCAAGTAGACGGTCTTCTAGGCGAGCTGGTAGAAAGAAAGTAGCGACTGTTCCAACAGCTGCTCCTGGAGGCATATCTCCCAGTGGTCCCCTGAAAGTGGCCGATGGAGAAGACAAATCACTTAAGATCTGTGAATTTTGTGGTCAAATGTTCTTTGGTGTTAAAGATATGGCACTGCATCTTTCTGGTAATTGTGCGCGGAGCAGCCACTCAGAAAAAGTAATGGCTTCTCTACTAGTCGGCAAGAGGACAGAGAGTAAAGGAATTATGCTGCCGTCCCTCGCTGGTTTGATTTTGTCACCTTGTCAAAGTGAGAGTGGGTTTCACCAACGTCCATTTCGTTGTGAAGTATGTGGCAGGAGTTATAGGCATGCAGGGAGTCTCATTAACCATAAGCAGACGCACAAAACTGGGGTTTTCCGCTGTTCAATTTGCCAGAAACGTTTCTTCAACCTCATGGCCATGAAAAACCACAACCGAATCCACTTTGAACTGAAGAGGCACAAGTGCCTGGACTGTGGCAAAGCTTTTCGGCTGAGAAAGCAATTGGACACCCACCAAAGAATACACCGGCAAAGGGCTGCAGCCAGAAAACCAGGAAGGCGCAACCGCAGAAGTATGAAACATAAAAAAGTTGCTCAATGGCAGCAGCAAAAGTCCTCTATTTTTTCTAAAGACCTTCCAAGCCAAGACCCTTCTTCAGTTCAAGTTAACGGTATTGGGAAGAAGAGGTCTGTATCTACGGTGAAAAGGGCAATGGATCCTAATTTCCGTCCTTACCAATGTGAAGAGTGTGGGAGATCATACAGGCATGCAGGAAGCTTGTTTAACCATAAGAAAAGTCACAAAATTGGGCAGTACTGTTGTTCCATTTGTGACAAAACGTATTCTAATCTCATGGCCATGAAGAATCATCAACGCACTCATTACGAAGCCAAAAGACATCACTGCTCCCAATGTGGAAAGACCTTCAGGTGGAAAAGGCAGCTTTACAGACACCAAGTTGTTCATGCCCAAGACGGGCCCCAGTCGTCCGATTCTCATCTGCCGTCAGAAGCAGGAGAAGCAATTGTAGTAGATGATCACAAGGAAGAAACCTCCACTCTGTCCCATAAAAGACCCAGAACAACCAGATACCGCTCATCCAGTGCTACAAAGAAGACCAACAAAACTAGCGAGCAGTTATCCTCCTTAAAACCGGTTTGTCTAGCTTGTGGCATATTATTTGCCAGCTATGATGAGTTGGAAAGCCACCAGTGTAATGAAAACATGTCTGATATGTTGGCCTCTGGTAAGGAAGGGACAGAAGACCCTACATCATCAGAAGAGGGACGGCCATATCAATGTAATGTTTGTGGCCGCACCTACCGGCATGCTGGTAGTTTACTCAATCACAAAAACACTCATGAGACAGGGCTTTATAAGTGCTCCATATGCCACAAACAGTTTTTTAACACCATGGCCATAAAGAACCATCTCCGCACTCACACAGCCGAGAAACGCTTCCAATGCGTGGACTGCGGAAAAGCTTTTCGCTCTTCCCGAGAACTGATCTGCCACAGTCGAGTCCATACTGGTGAAAGACCCTTCCATTGCCCAACTTGCAATCGCGGGTTTAGCAGTAAGCTGACACTTAGGCATCATCAACGTACTCATAAGCATTCGACTTCTTGTTCTTCTCAGTCTTCCACACGTGTTCTGCCAAGTGCTAAAGAAACGGAGTGCAGTGAAAAGAACTCATTGGAATCGCCGGAGGTGACGCAGAACCCAACCGCCCAAGAAGAACGTAAATACAAGTGCAACCAATGCGATCGCTCTTACCGCCATGCTGGTAGTCTATTCAATCACCAGAAAACCCATAGGACTGGGGTCTACAAGTGCCCAAATTGCCTCAAGGAATTCTTCAACCTGCTTGCCTTTAAGAACCATCTCCGTATTCACAAATATCCGTGCAAGGACTGCGGGAAAGCTTTTCGCATCGCTAGCCATCTGGCTGCGCATCGTAAACTGCATGAACAGGAGGAGCCTTTAACCTGCCCGCTCTGCAACAAGCACTTTTCCTGCCGCTCCAGTCTTGACCAGCACCAGTTGACCCATAATGGCTCGAGCGGTGATGTCCTGGAGCCTCAGGCTGTAGCCAATTTCATGGTGGAAGTGACATGAGCTTAGACCGAGAAGTTACAGCTACTTCCCACCACGTTCTCTAGTCAGAAGACTGACCTTTCCACACATTCACTTTCTTTGTAAACAGCCTCAGCAAGGTGCCATTAAACCGTTCAACGATGTCCAGGTGTAGATTGTAACCCAGTAATGGACAGACCTGCAGAATCATCTTCAGAAACGAAGTGGCACTTTTTTATTTTTGTTTTTATTTTATTTTTAATCAAATGTTTCTCCCCCTAGTTACGTTGCCTTTTCATTTTGTTACAAAGGACAAGGAGGGGTTCTCCTTCCCTTACCACATGCACTTCTGCGGAAACATGGTGCTTTAATGAAACATTCTGACACCTGCGTGTCGCTCACAGCAACGCGACGTTGCCGATTTAGCCTCGCCCCAGTGACTATACTTTATTTGTACACTTCCTCCTCACCATTCCAGGGGAAGATTACAAACTGTTGTGGGACTGTTATAAGCAATTTGGGTGGGTTACACGGTAGGGCAGCACATTTGCTTGAAACGGGTTTACACATTGCCCTCTACAAGGCTGTTATGTTCTCATTTCCTGCTGGGCGGAGCCTGCAGCACTGTGCAGTAGATGGGTTTAATAATTTATATTGTACAGGGTTCCGAGAACCTTCAAGCTGACAGTGTAGGGGGGAGGGGATTATGCAGATAAATTAATTTGTAAATGCTTGGTTTGTCGCGTCTTTCTTTGGGGGAGGTGTATAATGTGATTGAGTCCTGTAGAGGAGCGTGCTTTTAGCAGTGAACACATCCTGTACTTGCTGCTGTAAATCTACAGAGTTTCCCGAAGTCCACTGTTACAGTCCAGGTATTAAGGATATCCGTTTCTGAGTTGGTTAAATCAAATTTAGTGAGGTACTAATTAAGTCACCTGTGCTCAAGCATCAATATCCTTAAAAGCTTGGACTGCAATGGTGGAGTTTGGGAAACTGATTTACACAACTGTTCAGCATCTGAGGATATATTACCTGGCCTGAAGGGGGCAGTCTTGTACAGTGCCTACCTGTGGTTTATTCTACTCCTGAATCCTTCTCAAAGGGAGTTTTTTTTTATTTTTTTATTTACAAACCAGACCAGTGCTCTCGGAAATGCAATTAAGTAGAAGGCATTTCTCTATGAATGAATGGCACCCCTCCGCCTCTTCCTAGGTGGTATTTCCATGAATATTTGTCCAGCCCAGAACATGCCAGTCCCCCTTAGTTGTGCTTTGTGAGCAATGAAGTAATACATCTTCTTCTATACATTTATAAATCTGTATACTATGTGCTCATTTCCGGGTGTCCGCAAGTAATGTAATACTCCCAACATTTCCTGTTTTTTGGATTTCGGTCTGTGAAAGAAGGTAGGATATTTATATCCCAAGCAAAATAGGTAAATTTACCTGTGCATGATTAAAGAAATCCTGAAAACATAAGCTGTTGGCGGTAATTGAGGATTTGACTACGACTTGAAGACTTCGGCACACTTCTGCCCTGTGGGCGCGGAGTCTGCTGATTTAAAGGAATTCAGTTCCGGGCGAATCAACTCCTCAATAGCCTTGCTGTACGGCAGCCAGATCTCACACACATGGGTCCGTTGCCCCATGGGGTAGTGAGCGCTTTTGTGCGAATCTTGCATTCGTGCTGCTGGGCGAAGAGTGCGAGATGCGGTGCTGTTGCTGGTGTTTAAATTCTGCGGCAACGGCAATTTGAACCTTTCACCAGCAGTTAAATCCCCCCCTTTGTCTCCTCTGTATACAGTACGTGCTTGTTGTATTTCTAGCAAGTGTATTCATGTAACTTCATGTTTGAGTATTGTGGCTTAGTAATACTAACTTGTCATCAGATTACCCAGGGGCATATGTACTAAGCCTTGAAGAGTGATAAAGTACCAGTATTCAGTAACTGAATCCCCCCCCCCCCCAAATCCCATTCTTCTTCTTTAAATCAGCAGACTCCGCGCCCATAGGGCAGAAGTGTGCCGAAGTTACCGCCAACAGCTCAATGTTTTCAGGATTTCTTTAATCATGCACAGGTAAATTTACCTATTTTGTCACTTTTCAAACACAGCCTGTAACATGACAGTTAGGATCTGATTGGCTGCTACTTTATCTCTCTCCACTTTATTACTTTTCAAGGCTTAGTACATTTGGGCCAAAGTCTACAGTGTAGGAGAAGGTAAATTCTGATAGAAGAGGTAGAACACTCAATGTTTATTGCAGCGTAAATGTGTCCACAGCAATATACGTTTACCAGTAGTGTGCCAGGGATTGCCAGCTGGGGGCGTGCTAGGAACCTCTATAAGGCCTTTTCCTGCTTATACTGTAGTACACAAGTTTCTCCATAAAGTTTCACCAGTTGTCCCAAATTCCTTGTCGGCCGCAATAACCCTAACATGAACTGAATGAGTTATTAAAATATGTTTTTAGTTATTTAATTCACACTTGGGTTTAAGCTAGGTAGAAATGTTGTTATACCCTGGGCCTGACACAAGATGGCAGCAAAACCCTACACAGGTCTCTGCGCTGGAACATAACAGGTAATTAATCTGCACAATGCCTCCTGCTCGCTCCTGGGTTCCAGAGATCATCATACATACCGGGAGCCTTCACACAAGTGCATGGAAGAGGTTTCCGATGGTTCATGTAGTTTGGACCCACATATGGAGAACATGTTCTGACACTAAAGGTGTAGGGATCATTACTCCTGCTACGGTTGTCCAGAGAGTACAGAAACCATTTTCAAAAAGTACTTTTATCTGAAGAGCTTATGGAATACCATTGTTCCTATAGAAAATCATCAGCCCCTGGTGGAATACTTATGTTTGTCACATTAAAATAAATGCAATTAAACTTTTCCAAGCTGTATTGCACATTTAGCTATACAACATTCAATTAATGAAACATAAAGGCAGCAGTTCTGAAATGTAATACAGAAATAAAAAGCTAAAATAACAGGTTGGGAAAGCGATCAGTCCCCAGATGGAATACTTTGCAGAGCCGTGTTCTGCTGCAGCCGTCAGCCTGTATGGATAGGTCTGAGCCTGGACTTGGGGGTATTTGCCCATTCTTCCTTGTAGCGTTGTTCCAGCTCTGTCCTGTTTCTTGGTGAGCAGCGATGGTCGGCTCTCTCCATGTTCATCCACAGATTCTCTATCGGATTTAGGTCAGGGCTGCGACTTGACGCAGATTTGTCCTGAGCGCTTACAGGACGTGTCTCTGCTTGCAGCTGCGATCCCGTACACACAAAACATGGCGCCAGCGTCTCGCTGTCCGCTGCCATTCTGTGTAAGCGTATGGTAACTTGGGGTGTCCTTTATTGAAGAGCCTGCGACCGCTGATGCACGCGTGTACACAGTCACTGGGCTCTGCGAAGCAGTGGAGGGCGTCTCAGTTGAAATCCAGGCATCTGTGTCATTTGCATATTTTCCTGCATCCGTTGCATACTGCTCACAGCTGCTGATGCAGCTGCTGCGGTTCCCCCTACGTACATCCGGATGGTATTTGCCACTTTTGAGTACCCCCTAAAAACGGGTATTCCGCAATTTTATTTTTCTGCAGCAGGGTATACTGTGTTCCACAGGGAATACATCGGGGTGTGGAGATGGATCTTGATCCAGGCACCAACAGGTTAAAGCTTTAGCTGTCCCAGGATGCGTTGGGGCCTCTATAACCCCGCCTCCAGGCACTGTGAGCTCCGTTTCGAGTTGGTGCCTGCAGCGCAGGCTAGTCAACGGGGGCTGCACTGGGCAGCCCTGAATAAAGCTTTCTAAGAAGACTTCAAGGGCCGCAGCACTTATGTCAGAGTGACATTCTGTGCCGCGGCTCCGTCGCCTCCCAAGCGGCGTTGCATACTTCTGCGGCTCAGTTCCCGGCTCTAGGCACACAGTCGCAGACGCACTCCTGGTTCACGTGGCTGCTATGGGGAGGAGGTAAGAGGGTCCCCCAGGCGGGACCCGCTACTAAATCGCGTACTGTTCGGAGTCTAGGGAGACCTGGAAAACATGAACTGTTGGGGGTACTTGAGGACCGAGGTTGAGAACCACTGATTTAGTGGACATATGCAGAGAAACGGGCCTTAGCTCGATATACTCTCCCTGCAGATGTACGTAACAAGTGGGAAAACCCACCGCCGGTGGATTCCCATGTCACCCGTCTAGTGGTATCTTCTACTCTGCCTGTCACCACTGTCACCTCACTAAAGGAACCGACAGATAAGCGTATGGAAGGATGCCTGAAATCTATTTACTCCCTTACTAGTGCTGTACATAGACCCACTATTACAGCCTCCTGGGCTGCAAAAGGTATTGAAGCATGGGTTCTGGCATTGGAGGAAGAGCTACCCGATTAATTATCTGACAAGGACAGGCAATATCTGTCTCCCATTACCACTGACGCCTATTATATACAGGAGGTGTCCTCTGAGGCAGGTGTGTTGGCGGCTTAGGTGTCGACTACGTCTGTCCTAGCTCGCCGTATTCTGTGGATGAGGTCATGGAAGGTGGACCTGGACTCCAAAAAGACCTTGGAGGTACTCCCTTTTAAGGGAGACATCTTGTTTGGGGAATAACTAAATAAAATTGTGTCTGATTTAGCGGCTGCTAAAACGGCATTTCTCCCAAATCCTACTCCCTCTGCAGAGAGGGCAAAAGGTACCTCTTTTCCTTCATTTCGGCTTCATGGGAAAGCAAAAGGTCAGGCATACCTGAGACATTCTCGTGCTACCAAAACCACACAGCCCAAGACAAAACAGTCCTGGGCGGCTCGTCAGCGTGCTTCTAAACAAGACAAGCCTGCCGCATGATGGGGCGGGCCTCCTGGGGGATCCCAGGGTGGGGGGCCGACTTCTACAGTTCACCCAGGTCTGGTTAAAGACGTCAGACGCATGGGTGCGTAGTCTCCTTCGAGAGATGTCCCCCCTCGCCAGTTTTGTACCACGGTTATCCCTTCGGATCCGTTAAAAGCACAAGCTCTACAATTGGTTGTGAGTTCCCTCCTGGATACAGGAGTGGTGGCGCCGGTACTTCTGTCCCAGAGAGGCAAAGTATAATACTCAACCCTGTTTCTAGTTCTGAAACCCTATGTGTCTTTCCGGCCTATACTCGACCTCAAATCACTGAACAAGTTTGTGAGAGTGTCCAAGTTCTGTATGGAAACTCTGCGCTCGATTGTACTGGCCATGGAACCCGGAGACTATATGGTATCCCTGGATATACCAGATGCATACCTGCATATATCTATTGCCATTTGCATCAGCAACATCCACTATCGGTTTCAGATTGGCTACGGCTCCTCGGATCTTCACCAAGGTTATCGCCATGATGATGGTTCATCTCAGTCGCCAGGGAGTCAGGATCCTGCCATATCTGGACGGCTTGCTGATCCTGGCAAATTCCCACAATGTCCTCCTCAGTCATCTACAACTGACAGTAAGCTTCCTACAAGCCCACGGGTGGCTCATCAATTGGACGAAGTACTCGCTGGTCCCAGCTCAGAGCATGGTCCACCTGGGGGCACTGCTGGACACCCACAGTTAAAGGCTGTTTCTGTCTCCAGAGAAGGTCCTGAAGTTTCAGGACAGGATAAGATGCTGCCTTTGTCATCCAGGAGTGTCGATACACTCGGCGATGCAAGTACATGGCCTGATGGTGCCAGCATTCGACATGGTGGAGTACACTCAATTTCATTCCCGCCCTCTGCAAAGTTTAATCCTTTCCAAATAGGACAGCCTACCTCATCGGATCAGGTCTCATATGCTCACTTTGACTCCGGAGGTTCGTCTGCCGCTGACCTGGTGGCTACAGGACCAGCAATTAAGCAGGGGTCATCCCTTCTGGATCCCCGACTGGGTCCTGCTGACAACGGATGCCAGTCTGAGGGGGGGGGGGGCGTGGTGTTGGTGCAACACTCTCTTTTTAGGGTCAGTGGACAAAGGAGGAATCGCTCCTTCCGATAAACATTCCGGAGTTGTGGGCAGTGTTCAATGTGTTGTCTCTTTCCCTACCCCTAGTACAGAATAGGCCTGTTCAAGTACGGTCCGACAACGCCACCACAGTGGCATACATCAACCATCAAGGCAGCACTCGAAGCCGCATGGCAATGTTGGAAGTGTCAAAAATCCTTCAATGGGCGGAACGCCATCTGCCAGCAATATCGGCAGTGTTCATTCCGGGTGTCCTCAACTGGGAAGCGGACTTCATCAGTGGAGCTTTCATCTGGAGGTCTTTCAACTCCTAGTGGACAAGTGGGGCATACCAGATGTAGACCTGATGGCGTCTCGACACAATCACAAAGTTCCGGTCTTCGGATCAAGGACCGGGAATCCTCAAGCGGCGTTTGTGGACGCACTAACCATTCCATGGAACTTTCGGCTGCCTTACGTATTTCCTCCAGTGTCACTCCTGCCCAGGGTACTGCGGAAGTTCAAGCAAGAAGGAGGAATACTACTTCTCGCTCCAGCATGTCCCAGAAGGCATTGGTTCTCAGACCTGCAGGGTCTATCGACAGAGTGTCCTCCTTTTACTTCCTCAATGACCAGACCTCCTCGTACAGGACCCTTTTCTCTATCTAGACCTGGCCAGACTGGCTTTGATGGCGTGGCTCTTGAAGCTTCACTACTAAGGGCAAAAGGATTTTCTGAGGCGGTCATCCAAACTATGTTGAAAGCCCGTAAACCGGCATCTGCCCGGATTTATTACAGGGTCTGGAATTCTTACTTCACCTGGTGTGCTAAGAACTATGATGCGTACAGATTCAAAACATCCAGAATCCTGGCTTTCCTGCAACAAGGCCTGGACTTAGGCCTTCGTCTGGCCTCCCTCAAGGTTCACATGTCTGCCTTGCCGGTGTAGTTTCAGAGGAAGATTGTATCTATACCTGACGTTCATACATTCACTCAGGGCATATTGCGGATTCAGCCTCCCTATGTCCCTCCTGTGGCTCCTTGGGATTTGTCTGTTGTCCTGAATGCCCTACAAGAGTCTCCATTTGAACCTCTTGAGTCAGTGGACCTTAAATGGCTTATGGCTAAAGTCCTGTCCTTACTGGCTATTGCTTCTGCTAGAAGGGTGTCGGACCTAGGCGCTTTGTCCTGTCGTCCTCCCATTCTGATATTTCATCGTGACCGAGCAGTTCTTCGAACTCGCCCTGGTTATTTACCTAAGGTGGTGTAATTTTTTTTCCACCTTAATCAAGAAATTGTAGTTCCGGCCTTCATCTCTTCTGAATTGTCCTCCAAAGAACGGTCTTTGGATGTGATACGGGCTCTCCGCATATATGTGGAGAGAACTGCCTCTATTAGGAGGTCAGATGACCTTTTTGTACTGTTTGGTTTCCACAAACATGGCTGGCCTACGAATAAGCAAATCTTGGCCAGATGGATTAGAATGGTGATTGCACAAGCTTATGCGCAGGCTGGACTCCCAGCTCCTGCTGCTATTAAAGCCCATTCTACTCTGTCTGTTGGACCTTCTTGGGCGGCACGCCATGGCGCATCTGCAGAACAATTGTGCAAGGCAGCCACGTGGTCCTCAGTGAACACGTTCGTTAGGTTCTATGCCTTCCATACTTCCGCCTGCCAGGATGCTTCCTTTGGACGCCGGGTTCTCATACCCCCTCCCATGAGGAACTGCTTTAGGACATCCCCGATGTATTCCCTGTGGAACACAGTGTACCCTGCTGCAGAAAATTAGGTAGACTTACCATTCTTAAATCTCTTTCTGCGAGGTACACTGGGTTCCACAGGGCGCCCACCCTGACCTAGTTTCTATGGCATTAGCTGCTGGTCCCTTCTCCTGTCGTGAGAACGTGGTTCTATGTGACTATCATCTACCGTCTGTCTTACCTGCTCCGGCATTGGACTGGTTAACGAAACTGAGCTCCAGTGCCTGGAGGCGGGGTTATAGAAGAGGCCCCAATGCATCCTGGGACAGCTAAAGCTTTAACCTGTTGGTGCCTGGATCAAGATCCATCACTACACCCCGATGTATTCCCTGAGGAACCCAGTCTACCTCGCAGAAAGAGATTTTCTCATATGTCCTAAAGGATGCTGGGGTCCACTTCAGTACCATGGGGTATAGACGGTTCCGCAGGAGCCATGGGCACTTTAAGACTTTTCAAGGGTGTGAACTGGCTCCTCCCTCTATGCCCCTCCTCCAGACTTCAGTTTTAGAAATGTGCCCAGGCAGACTGGATGCACTCTGAGGAGCTCTGCTGAGTTTCTCTGAAAAGACTTATGTTAGGTTGTTTATTTTCAGGGAGAACTGCTGGCAACAGTCTTCCTGCTTCGTGGGACTGAGGGGGCAGAAATAGGAACCAACTTCCTAAAGAATGTCATGGCTCTGCTTCTGGCTGACAGGACACCATTAGCTTCTGAAGGGTACTGAACGCTAGCCGTGCCTAGATGCTCACTCTCACAGCACGCCATCACCCCCCTCACAGAGCCAGAAGTCAGGTGAGTATTAGAAGACAGATCTTCAAGAAAGTGACGGCTAAAGGTACCGCGCGGCTGGTGGGAGCGCCGCTCGCCATGTTGCCCACACATACACATGCACTGCAGGGCGCGGGGGGGCGCCCTGGGCAGCATGAAACATATGGAAACTGGCATAAATAAGGGGCATAAGTTGCTGAGGCACAGTCCTACCCCCGCCAGTATAAAAAATGACCTCATAAAAGCTGAGGAGAAACACGCCATTGAAGACTGGAGCTTCCTCCTCAGTCAGCCAGCACACTGCTCAGCGCCATTTTCTCTCCTCAGGCTGCAGAGACAACACTGGTCCTCCACTACTGAACAAGTATCAGGGTGCAAAACGGGGGGGGGGGGGGGCACAGTAAATTTGGTGCTATATAATTGTGTGATTAGCATTATAAAAGCGCTGCATGTTAGTGGGCATTTTGTGTTCACAGACATTGTGTTACTGGCACTGGGTTGTGAACTGGCAAATCCTATCTGTGCCCGCTGACAGATTTTACTGTGGGTCTGTCCCCTATAAGTCCCGGAGTGTTTGTGGTTTGGTTGTGCACGTGTGTGACATGTCTGTGGCAGGGAACTCTTCCTCTGTGGGAGAAATGTTAGAGACACAGAGGTGTAATATGACACCAAGAGCCTGACTGGGTGAAAGGTTACATGATAGTGTGAATCATATCAGTTAGAGGTTGGACTGAATCTCATACAAAAAACTGAATATAATCTGTTGAAGATGTGATTTTTAATAGTTCTGCCTTTCATCCACAGGGAGCCCTCTGGGTCACATACAAATTTTCACAAGTAGTACGAACTGATACCGACACGGACTCTGATTCCTGTGTTGACACTAGTGATTTTAGGGGAATAGGTCCTAAGTTAGCAAAAAGCATTCAAAACATGTTTTAGCTATAAAGGAGGTGTTAGAAGTTACGAAGCCCCCTCTTTTACCACAAGGAGAGGGTTTACTTTATTAAAGAAGTAATGTAATTTTCCCTCCACCTCAGGAGTTGAACAGTCTCTTGGAGGGAGTCTGATTTAACCTGAAAAGAAATTTCAGATTCCCAAAAGGAATTCAGGCAGCTTACCTTTTTCCAAAAGGTGGGAGTCTCCCTGCATTTTAGACAGGGCCCTGTCATAAAAGAGAGAGGGTGTTTTTCTCCCTGCGCCTGGAATGGCTTCACTTAAGGAGCCAACAGACCGCAAGTGAGTGAGGTAATCTATTGATGTGGCCAATGGGACACTACTCCGGCCTACCATTGTCTGTGCATGGGTGAGTAGTGATATTGAAAAGTAGTCAGAAAACGTGTAATTAGACATTGACACAATAGATGGAGACGAGATACTCCTAACGTTAGGTCATATGAAAGACGCTGCTGCGTACGTACTAGAAACCGTGAAATATATTGGTCTCTTGGGATCAAGAACCACTACCATGGCAGTATCAGCTCGGAGGGCGTTGTGGATTCGCCAGTGGAATGCTGATGCAGATTCCAAAAGAAATATGGAGGCTCTCCCGTATAAAGGTGAGACCTTGTTTGGTGATGGGCTGGATGCGTTACTCTCGGCGGCTACCGCAGGTAAGTCGACATTCTTGCCTTATGCTCCTACACCGGCGAAAAAGACACCACTCTCACATGCAGTCCTTTCAGCCCAACAAATACAAAAAAGCCAAAGGTTCCCCCTTTTTTGCAGGTAGGGGAAGGGGAAAATTGAAAGAAATCTGCAGCGTCTCCCGGATCGCAGGAGCAGAAGTCCACCCCTGCTTCTGCCAAATCTGCAGCATGACGCTGGGGCTCCCTTGCGGGAGTCCGCTCGGGTGGGAGCATGTCTGAAACTTTTCAGCCAAATCTGGATTCAATCTGGCCTGGACCCATGGGTCTTACAAATAGTGTCCCATGAGTACAAACTAGAGTTTCAAGACGTCCCCCCATGCCGATTTTTCAAATCGACTTTGCCAGCTTCTCTTCCAGGAAGAGAGGCAGTAACAATGGCAATTGAAAAATTGTCAGGATCAGGTCATTGTCCTGGTACCCTTGTCACAGTAAGGAGAAGGTTTTTATTCAAGCCTCTTCGTAGCTCCGAAGCCAGACGGCTCGGTCAGACCGATTTTAAACCTGAAAAATCTGAATCTCTACCTGAAAAGGTACAAGTTCAAGATGGAATCCCTGATGGTAGTGATTTCCAGTCTGGAGGAGGGGGACTTCATGGTGTCAGTAGACATATAAAGGATGCTTACTTACATGTTCCCATTGATCCTCCTCACCAAGCTTATCTGAGATTCGCAGTTCAGGATTGCCATTACCAGTTCCAGACGTTGCCATTCGGACTCTCCACGGCACCGAGGGTATTCACCAAGGTGATGGCGGAGATGATGGTCCTCCTTCGTCAAAAAGGAGTCAATATAATTCCTTATCTGGACGATCTCCTGATAAAAGCGAGATCCAGGGAACAGTTGGTGCAGAACATCGCACTCTCCCTGTCAATACTCCAACAACACGGTTGGATCATGAATTTTCCAAAGTCGCAGTTGGAACCGACGACAAGATTGTCCTTTTTAGGGATGATTCTGGACACAGAAGTACAGAGAGTATTTCTTTCTTCCAGTGGAAAAGGCTCTGGAAAGCCAGAAAATGGTCAAACAAATATTGAAACCAACAAGCATGTTGATCCATCAATGCATTCGGTTGTTGGGGAAAATAGTAGCGGCCTACGAGTCCATACAGTTTGGCCGATTTCATGCCAGAGTATTCCAGTGGGACCTGTTGGACAAGTGGTCGGGTTCCCACCTACACATGCACCGGAAAATAATCCTGTCCCCCAAAGCCAGGATTTCGCTCCTGTGGTGGCTACACAGTTCTCACCTACTAGAGGGACGCAGGTTTGGGATTCACGACTGGGTCCTAATAACCACGGAAGCAAGTCTCCGAGGCTGGGGAGCTGTCACACAGGGGGAAAGCTTCCAAGGAAAATGGTCAAGTCAGGAAGCCTGCCTTCACATAAACGTTCTGGTATTGAGAGCCATTTACAACGGCCTTCTACAAGCGGTACATCTTCAAGATCATCCCATGCAGATCCAGTTGGACAATGTAACAGCAGTTGCGTACATAAACAGGCAAGGCGGAACGAAAAGCAGAGCGGCAATGGCAGAGGTGACAAGGATTCTCCTCTGGGCAGAAAGACATGTTAGAGCTGTCAGCAATTTTCATTCCGGGAGTGGACAACTGGGAAGCACACTTCCTCAGCAGACATGATCTCCATCCAGGAGAGTGAAGCCTCCACCAAGAAGTCTTCACAGAAGTGACATGTCTTTGGGGAGTTCCTCAAGTAGACATGATGGCATCTCGTCTAAACAAGAAGCTTCAGAGATATTGTTCCAGGTCGAGAGACCCTCAAGCAATAGCAGTGGATGCACTGGTGACCCACTGGGTGTTTCGATCGGTATATGTTTTCCCTCCACTTCCACTGATTCCAAAAGTTCTCAAAATAATAAGAACAAGAGTTTGAGCAATCTTCATTGCCCCAGACTGGTCAAGGAGGGCTTGGTATCCAGATCTTCAGGAGTTGCTCATAGAAGATCATGGGCCTCTTCCTCCTCAAGAGGACCTACTACAGCAGGGGCCATGTGTGTACCAAGACTTACCGGGGCTACGTTTGACGGCATGGCTGTTGAGCGTCGGATCCTAGCCCGAAAGGGTATTCCCAGGGAAGTCATCCCAACTCTTATTCAGGCCAGGAAAGGAGTAACGTCTAAACATTACCACCGTATTTGGAGAAAATATGTGTCTTGGTGTGAATCCAAGAAGGCTCCTACGGAAGAGTTTGAGTTGGGACGTTTAATCCATTTTCTGCAGCCTGGTGTGGATGCGGGCCTTAGATTGGGGTCAATCAAGGTCCAGATTTCGGCCTTATCAGTTTTCTTTCAAAAACAATTGGCTTCCTTTCCAGAACTTCAGACGTTCGTGAAAGGGGTTCTGCACATCCAGCCTCCATTTGTGCCTCCAGTGGCACCATGGGACCTTAATGTGGTGTTGCAGTTCCTTCAATCAGATTGGTTTGAACCTCTGCAGGAGATAGAATTGAGGTTTCTCACTTAGAAAGTGGTGATGCTTTTGGCCTTGGCATCCGCAAGGCGGGTGTCTGAGTTGGGGGCCTTGTCTCACAAGACCCCTTACCTGATCTTCCATGAAGATAGGGGAGAGTTAAGAACTCGTCAACAATTTCTTCCAAAGGTGGTTTCGTCCTTCCACATAAACCAACCTATTGTGGTGCCAGTAGCTACTGACACTTTCACTGAGTCAAAGTCTCTTGATGTGGTTAGAGCTTTGAAGATTTATGTCGCAAGAACAGCTCGGTTACGGAAAACAGAGGCTCTGTTTGCCCTGTATGCTCCCAGCAAGACTGGGTGTCCTGCTTCTAAGCAGACTATTGCACGCTGGATCAGAGGGACAATTCAGCACGCTCATTCTATGGCAGGTTGCCGGTACCGAAGTCAGTGAGGGCCCATTCTGCTAGGAAAGTGGGCTCCTCCTGGGCGGCTCGGCTTTACAACTTTGCCGAGCAGCTACTTGGTCGGGGTCAAACACATTTGCTAAATTTTATAAGTTTGACACTTTGGCCGATGAGAACCTCAAGTTTGGTCAATCGGTGCTGCAGGGTCCTCTGCACTCTCCCGCCCGTACCGGAGCTTTGGTATAACCCCACGGTACTGAAGTGGACCCCAGCATCCTCTAGGACGTATGAGAAAATAGGATTTTAATACCTACCGGTAAATCCTTTTCTCCTAGTCCGTAGAGGATGCTGGGCACCCAACCCAGTGCGTACTTTACCTGCAGTTTGTTCTTTATAGTTACACAAGTTGTGTTTCATTTGTTTTCAGCATGTTGCTGTAAATGGTTCATGCCTGTTGGCGTGTGTCATGTTGAATGCCATGTTGTGCGGCATGGTTGATGTGTGAGCTGTTATGAATCTCACCATTAGTATAAAAGTAAATCCTTTCCTTGAAATGTCCATCTCCCGGGGCACAGTTCCTATAACTGAGGTCTAGAGGAGGGGCATAGAGGGAGGAGCCAGTTCACACCCTTTAAGACTTTTCAAGTGCCCATGGCTCCTGCGGAACCGTCTATACCCCATGGTACTGAAGTGGACCCCAGCATCCTCTACGGACTAGGAGAAAAGGATTTACCGGTAGGCATTAAAATCCTATTTAACAATGGTAAGTCTTACCATAAATCTCCTTTAATAACTAGTCTCTTAAATCTGAATCTTGTCTGAGGATTCCTGTCCATGTCCAGGAGCAGGCAGTTCTCCTGCAAATCCTGAACACCCGGTTCCACCAGTCTGTGGTTGGTGTTGTTGCCTTATTGTCCTATGTCCACTGATAAGCTGAGGGGAGAACCTGCCTGACGAGTGACCAGTCACCCAGCCAGTCCCATTTGTAATTCACCACGAAAGACAAAAATCTCTAGTTTCATAAACGTAAAAATATATTTTCTCCAGCATTTTAGCTGGAGAAAAAAACGTTTCCTCTTTTTCCTGTATTTATGAAAAAGAAGACTACAGTGAAATTGCTGATTTCACAGAGTTCTTTTCTCTTACTGATGTAGCCCCCATAGCCAGGGCCGTAACAACCGGGGGTGAGGGTGGGGGATACTGGGGGGCACTGAACATGCTTACTGCAGCAGCCGCATCCGGACCACAGAGGAAGGGACGCCGCCTCTGCAGAGTCATCTGGAGCCAATCAGAACTTACAGGTGGCCGGAGCACTGAGTGGCATAATATCGGGGCACTGTGTGGCATAATTGGGGGACAGTATGTGGCATGTAGGTGATCCAGTATAATAGTGGGTACTGCGTGACATATAGGTGACGCTGGCATAATAGGGGGACGCTGTGGTATTCTGACTGTCTGGATCCCGAACACCAGTTTCCTGAACGGATCCCGTATATGTCTGTATATGCACTGACGTATCTATAACGGGTGTGTGGTGCACATGGGCCCCCTACTGTCTAAAACTGCTTATGAGTGTATGTGTTGCATTTGTAGACACCCGGCCTAATTCTGATTTGGAAGTAAAGCAAAAAAGCAAGTAACTATGGGGGTCATTGAGGTGCGGTGGGAGTTGCGTTCGCTTCCGTGGAAGCAGCAGGGATCGCGCTGTACGGTGATGCTGCAGGAGACGTTTATTACACGCAGACGACTCCTGTTGCAGTAATGATCCGACCTGCGTCCGAGAACACGCCATTGAATCAAAGCACCCACCATCGGAGGGCACACATAGTTTTGCACAAGCCGTCTGTTGTAGATGCCAGGAAATCTCCATCCTAAAATGGAGATCACTGGCCTCCCTGGCGCCATAACCTGGACCACCCCACGACCTCATCAGACGCCTTTCCAGCTCCCTTATCTTCCAAATCTCGTGCAGAATGTCAGCCACCGCCACATCCCAGGGGGGGACTTTTTCCGTAATGGAGACCTAGGTAACTCAAAGTGACCAACCCTCTTGAACACTCCATAAGCCCACTCAGGGTCACTCAGCCCTGAAAGGCACGGGATGCCCAAGGCCCTGGACACACTCCTATAAACCTCCACAGTGAAGAGACCCTTCAGTAAGAAATGGTCCATTGTCTCCTCCCCCCCCCCCCCCCCCCCAGACGTTCCTCACATGGACAGCCAATGTGACAAGAAGGTGATGATTCTGACCGAGTATGATGACTTTCTATAGGCACCGGTGGCCTGATCTGTGGGAGGCGGCTGCTACCACCATTTTCCGGCTGACTGCTTGCGTCTGAATCTCAAACAGGGCGCACATTCTGATGATTGTGTCCGAAGTCGCAATATGTCCTTCCGTGCTGTGAGGCAGTCATTCTGACCATTACACCGTCCGTGCTGCCCATAGTCCATATCATAAATCATAGGGGAACTGGTCATTAAAACTGCTGTGCGTGCCGTGAAAGCTGGATTTATTCTGTGCTGTGCCTACCACTGTGCTACTTCCAGCTGTATGGTGAACACAATATGGATTCATGTTATCTGGAATGGGGATAAGAGATCATAGTTATACAGGGTGAGGGAAAAAAGGAAGAAATCCTATTCAAAATGTTAGTACATAATGTAATAGTGCCTGGAATACACTTTATTTTCAGTTGGTCTCGTATATAATATTGGTGGTAGTTCCGAGTTGATCGCTCGCTAGCTGTTTTTAGCAGCCGTGCAAACGCTATGCCGCCTCCCACTGGGAGTGTATTTTAGTTTAGCAGAAGTGCGAACGAAGGGATCGCAGAGCGACGGCAAAATTTTCTGGTGCAGTTTTAGAGTAGCTCCAGACCTACTCAGCGCTTGCGATCACTTCAGACTGTTCAATTCCTGTTTTGACGTCACGAACACGCTCCCTGCGTTTTTCCTGGCACGCCTGCGTTTTTTCGAACACTCCCTGAAAACGGTCAGTTGACACCCAGAAACGCCCTCTTCATGTCAATCACTCTGCGGCCAGCAGTGCGACTGAAAAGCTTCGCTAGACCCTGTGTGAACTACATCGGCCATTGCAATAGTACGTCGCGCGTGCGCATTGCGCCGCATACGCATGTGCAGAAGTGCCATTTTTTTTGCCTCATCTCTGCACAGCGAACGAATGCAGCTAGCGATCAACTCGGAATGACCACCATTGTCCAGATGGTGACCATTACTTGGGATACACATTTGTAGGGTATTTCTGACGTTTTGCATCACTCGGCTCATTTCTGTCGTTGTTGCAGCAACTTCCTGATGAAGCTCACTTTCATGTGTCTGGCTATGTTACCAAGCAGAATTTTCATTACTGGGTGGAAAATCATCCTCATTAGCTTCATGAAAGCCAATAGGGCCATCTGAGGTCTACACACATCCACCAAGAACCATTAATGAACTGAAGGCTGCTATATGCCAAGAAATGACCATATCATATTCAAAACCATTTGAAAATAAGCTGTATCCCAGGCACTTTTACACTATGTACTAAACATTTACCGTGCCTTATTTTTGTTTGGGAATTTTTTTTGTCTCACCCTGTATAACGCAGATATATTGTGTCTTGTTACTAGCAGTGACTGTTCCCGATGCGGCCACTAGAGGTCATACCTCCCAGGAGTCCACGTGCCAAGGAATGCTAAGCATGTGGTGGTGTAAACATGTCAGAATGCCTGGGCAGAGCCGTGCATCACGTTACTGAGAACTTACAGTGTGCCGAGATATTCTTACCCCATAAATCTGCTTCTCCTGCTGCGGCAGAACATGCACGCCGGGGCAGGACAGCCGGGAGAGCGCGGGTCTGAGGACAATCGGGAAGTAACGACGAGTTACCCAGAGCCCAAGGCTGATTGATAGCATTGCGGTATTGTGATGTTTTCGCAGTATGGCGATGTTCTTGGATCTGCGCATGCGCCGAGGTCACACCGCCCATGTGCAGATCTGCGTTCTCGCTCGCAGTTCCCCGCAGCAGCAGCAGCAAGATTGACATGTTGTGACCATTTGGGGGCAGGACAGAGGTGGCAAAAGGGAGCGTTTTACATAACGGGTGTGTTGTCCCACCCTACTTAGCAAGACATGAATAGCGGCAGAGATAGGGGTACTGCTAATCAGCAATTCAGTGTAAAAACATGACGTCATTTATATCAATTATACCGCTACATGTGTAATAAATATTACCTCAGTATAACTAGTATTGTGAACAGAGGTCAGGTGCTCGCTGTGGTGCCCACATTTCTTCTTTTCTCTCTTCCTCCACCTTTACATCTTTCTTTTCCTCTGTTTGTTCTCTCTTCTCCCTCTCTACCGCTCCCCTTCTCTCTCCCTCTCTACTGCCCCCTCCTTCTCTCTCTCCCTCTCTACCGCCCCCCTCCTCTCTCTTCCTCTCTCCCGCCCCCCCTTCTCTCTCTCCCTCTCTACCGCCCCCCTCCTCTCTCTTCCTCTCTCCCGCCCCCCCCTTCTCTCTCTCCCTCTCTACCGCCCCCCTCCTCTCTCTTCCTCTCTACCGCCCCCCCTTCTCTCTTCCTCTCTACCGCCCCCCCTTCTCTCTCCCTCTCTACCGCCCCCCCTTCTCTCTCTCTCCCTCTCTACCGTCCCCCCTTCTCTCTCTCTCTACTGCCCCCCCCTTCTCTCTCCCGCCCCCCTCCTCTCTCTTCCTCTCCCGCCCCCCCTTCTCTCTCTCCCTCTCTACCGCCCCCCTCCTCTCTCTTCCTCTCTACCGCCCCCCCTTCTCTCTCCCTCTCTACCGCCCGCCCCATTCTCTCTCCCTCTCTACCGCCCCCCTTCTCTCTCTCTCCCTCTCTACCGCCCCCCTTCTCTATCTCTCCCTCTCTACCGCCCCCCTTCTCTCTCTCTCTACCGCCCCCCCTTCTCTCTCCCTCTCTACCGCCCCCCCTTCTCTCTCTCTCTCTACCGCCCCCCCCTTCTCTCTCCCTCTCTACCGCCCCCCCTTCTCTCCCTCTCTACCGCCCCCCCTTCTCTCTCCCTCTCTACCGCCCCCCCTTCTCTCTCTCTCCCTCTCTACCGCCCCCCTTCTCTCTCTTTCTACCGCCCCCCCTTCTCTCCCTCTCTACCGCCCCCCTCCTCTCTTTTCCTCTCTACCGCCCCCCCCTTCTCTCTCCCTCTCTACCGCCCCCCTCCTCTCTTTTCCTCTCTACCGCCCCCCCCCTTCTCTCTCCCCCTCTACCGCCCCCCCTTCTCTCTCCCCCTCTACCGCCCCCCCATTCTCTCTCCCTCTCTACCGCCCCCCTTCTCTCTCTCTCCCTCTCTACCGCCCCCCTTCTCTCTCTCTCCCTCTCTACCGCCCCCCCTTCTCTCTCCCTCTCTACCGCCCCCCCTTCTCTCTCCCTCTCTACCGCCCCCCCTTCTCTCTCTCTACCGCCCCCCCTTCTCTCTCTCTCTACCGCCCCCCCTTCTCTCTCTCTCTCTCTCTCCCTCTCTACCGCCCCCCCTTCTCTCTCTCTCTACCGCCCCCCCTTCTCTCTTTCTCTCTCTCTCTCTCTCTCTACCGACCCCCCTTCTCTCTCTCATCTCAATTTCTCTCAATCCACCATATATTTCTCTGACGTCCTAGTGGATGCTGGGAACTCCGTAAGGACCATGGGGAATAGCGGCTCCGCAGGAGACTGGGCACAAAAGTAAAAGCTTTATGACTAGCTGGTGTGCACTGGCTCCTCCCCCTATGACCCTCCTCCAAGCCTCAGTTAGATTTTTGTGCCCGGCCGAGAAGGGTGCATGCTAGGTAGCTCTCCTGAGCTGCTTAGAGTAAAAGTTTAAATAGGTTTTTTATTTTCAGTGAGACCTGCTGGCAACAGGCTCACTGCATCGTGGGACTAAGGGGAGAAGAAGCGAACTCACCTGCATGCAGAGTGGATTGGGCTTCTTGGCTACTGGACATTAGCTCCAGAGGGACGATCACAGGCTCAGCTTGGATGGGTCCCGGAGCCGCGCCGCCGGCCCCCTTACAGAGCCAGAAGAGCGAAGAGGTCCGGAAAAATCGGCGGCAGAAGACGTTCCTGTCTTCAATAAGGTAGCACACAGCACCGCAGCTGTGCGCCATTGCTCTCAGCACACTTCACACTCCGGTCACTGAGGGTGCAGGGCGCTGGGGGGGAGCGCCCTAAGACGCAATAAAACACGTTTTAAACCTTATATGGCTAAAGAAATGCATCACATATAGCTCCTGGGCTATATGGATGCATTTAACCCCTGCCAGTTTTCCTAAAAAAAGCGGGAGAAAAGGCCGCCGAAAAGGGGGCGGAGCCTATCTCCTCAGCACACAAGCGCCATTTTCCCTCACAGCTCCGCTGGAAGGACGGCTCCCTGACTCTCCCCTGCAGTCCTGCTACAGAATCAGGGTAAAACAAGAGAGGGGGGGCACTAATTGGCAGATAATACAAATACAGCAGCTATAGAAGGGAGAAACACTTATATAAGGTTATCCCTGTATATATATATATATATATATAGCGCTCTGGTGTGTGCTGGCAAACTCTCCCTCTGTCTCCCCAAAGGGCTCGTGGGGTCCTGTCCTCTATCAGAGCATTCCCTGTGTGTGTGCTGTGTGTCGGTACGATTGTGTCGACATGTATGAGGAGGAAAATGATGTGGAGGCGGAGCAATTGCCTGTAATAGTGATGTCACCCCCTAGGGAGTCGACACCTGACTGGATGGTCGTATGGAAGGATTTACGTGACAGTGTCAGCACTTTGCAAAAAACTGTTGACGACATGAGACAGCCGGCAAATCAGTGCCTGTCCAGGCGTCTCAAACACCGTCAGGGGCTCTAAAGCGCCCGTTACATCAGATGGTCGACACAGACCCAGACACGGATACTGACTCCAGCGTCGACGGTGACGAGACAAACGTAATGTCCAGTAGGGCCACACGTTACATGATCACGGCAATGAAGGAGGCTTTGAACATTTCTGATACTACAAGTACCACAAAAAGGGGTATTATGTGGGGTGTGAAAAAACTACCCATAGTTTTTCCTGAATCAGATGAATTAAATGAGGTGTGTGATAAAGCGTGGGTTTCCCCCGATAAAAAACTGCTGATTTCTAATAAATTATTGGCATTATACCCTTTCCCGCCAGAGGTTAGGGCGCGTTGGGAAACACCCCCTAGGGTAGATAAGGCGCTCACACGCTTATCAAAACAAGTGGCGTTGCCGTCTCCTGATACGGCCGCCCTCAAGGAACCAGCTGATAGAAAGCTGGAAAATATCCTAAAGGGTATATACACACATACTGGTATTATACTGCGACCAGCAATCGCCTCAGCCTGGATGTGTAGCGCTGGAGTGGCTTGGTCGGATTCCCTGACTGAAAATATTGATACCCTGGATAGGGACAGTATATTATTGACTATAGAGCATTTAAAGGATGCATTACTATATATGCGAGATGCACAGAGGGATATTTGCACCCTGGCATCAAGAGTAAGTGCGCTGTCCATTTCTGCCAGAAGAAGTTTATGGACACGACAGTGGTCAGGTGATGCGGATTCCAAACGGCATATGGAAGTTTTGCCGTATAAAGGGGAGGAGTTATTTGGGGTCGGTCTATCGGACCTGGTGGCCACGGCAATGGCTGGGAAATCCACCTTTTTTACCCCAGGTCACCTCTCAGCAGAAAAAGACACCGTCTTTTCAAACTCAGTCCTTTCGTCCCCATAAGGGCAAGCGGGCAAAAGGCCACTCATTTCTGCCCCGGGGCAGAGGAAGGGGAAAAAGACAGCAGCAGGCAGCCTCTTCCCAGGATCAGAAGCCCTCCCCCACTTCTGCCAAGTCTTCAGCATGACGCTGGGGCTTTACAAGCGGACTCAGGCACGATGGGGGCCCGTCTCAAAAATTTCAACGCGCAGTGGGCTCACTCGCAAGTGGACCCCTGGATCCTGCAGGTAGTATCACAGGGGTACAAATTGGAATTCGAGACGTCTCCCCCTCGCCGGTTCCTGAAGTCTGCTCTACCAACGTCTCCCTCCGACAGGGAGGCAGTATTGGAAGCTATTCACAAGCTGTATTCCCAGCAGGTGATAATCAAGGTACCCCTCCTACAACAGGGAAAGGGGTATTACTCCACGCTGTTTGTGGTACCGAAGCCGGACGGCTCGGTGAGACCGATTTTAAATCTGAAATCATTGAACACTTACATAAAAAGGTTCAAATTCAAGATGGAGTCACTCAGAGCAGTGATAGCGAACCTGGAAGAAGGGGACTATATGGTGTCTCTGGACATCAAAGATGCTTATCTCCATGTCCCAATCTACCCTTCTCACCAAGGGTACCTCAGGTTTGTGGTACAAAACTGTCATTATCAGTTTCAGACGCTGCCGTTTGGATTGTCCACGGCACCACGGGTCTTTACCAAGGTAATGGCCGAAATGATGATTCTTCTTCGAAGAAAAGGCGTCTTAATTATCCCTTACTTGGACGATCTCCTGATAAGGGCAAGGTCCAGGGAACAGTTAGAGGTCGGAGTAGCACTATCTCAGGTAGTGCTACGTCAGCACGGGTGGATTCTAAATATTCCAAAATCGCAGCTGATTCCAACAACACGTCTACTGTTCCTAGGGATGATTCTGGACACAGTCCAGAAAAAGGTGTTTCTCCCGGAGGAGAAGGCCAGGGAGTTATCCGAGCTAGTCAGGAACCTCCTGAAACCAGGACAAGTGTCAGTGCATCAATGCACAAGGGTCCTGGGAAAGATGGTGGCTTCTTACGAAGCGATTCCATTCGGAAGATTCCATGCAAGAACTTTTCAGTGGGATCTGCTGGACAAATGGTCCGGATCGCATCTTCAGATGCATCAGCGGATAACCCTATCTCCAAGGACAAGGGTGTCTCTCCTGTGGTGGTTGCAGAGTGCTCATCTTCTAGAGGGCCGCAGATTCGGCATTCAGGACTGGATTCTGGTGACCACGGATGCCAGCCTGAGAGGCTGGGGAGCAGTCACACAGGGAAGAAATTGTGGTCAAGCATGGAAACGTCTCTTCACATAAATATCCTGGAACTAAGGGCAATTTACAATGCCCTAAGTCAAGCAAGGCCTCTGCTTCAGGGTCAGTCGGTATTGATCCAATCGGACAACATCACGGCAGTCGCCCACGTAAACAGACAGGGCGGCACAAGAAGCAGGAGGGCAATGGCAGAAGCTGCAAGAATTCTTCGCTGGGCGGAAAATTATGTGACAGCACTGTCAGCGGTGTTCATTCCGGGAGTGGACAACTGGGAAGCAGACTTCCTCAGCAGACACGACCTCCACCCGGGGGAGTGGGGACTTCACCCAGAAGTCTTCCACGTGATTGTAAACCGTTGGGAAAAACCAAAGGTGGACATGATGGCGTCTCGTCTCAACAAGAAACTAGACAGATATTGCGCCAGGTCAAGGGACCCTCAGGCGATAGCGATGGACGCTCTGGTAACACCGTGGGTGTACCAGTCAGTGTATGTGTTCCCTCCTCTGCCTCTCATACCCAAAGTATTGAGAATCATAAGAAGGAGAGGAGTAAGAACTATACTCGTGGCTCCGGATTGGCCAAGGAGGACTTGGTACCCGGAACTTCAAGAGATGCTCACGGAGGACCCGTGGCCTCTACCTCTAAGAAAGGACCTGCTCCAGCAGGGACCTTGTCTGTTCCAAGACTTACCGCGGCTGCGTTTGACGGCATGGAGGTTGAACGCCGGATCCTGAAGGAAAAAGGCATTCCAGATGAAGTCATCCCTACCCTGATCAAGGCCAGGAAGGATGTAACCGCGAAACATTATCACCGCATTTGGCGAAAATATGTTGCGTGGTGTGAGGCCAAGAAGGCCCCTACAGACGAATTTCAACTGGGTCGTTTCCTGCATTTCCTGCAAACAGGACTATCTATGGGCCTAATATTAGGGTCCATTAAGGTTCAAATTTCGGCCCTGTCAATATTCTTCCAAAAAGAACTGGCTTCAGTGCCTGAAGTTCAGACGTTTGTCAAAGGGGTACTGCATATACAGCCTCCTTTTGTGCCTCCAGTGGCACCTTGGGATCTCAATGTAGTGTTGAGTCTTCTAAAGTCACATTGGTTTGAACCACTCACCACTGTGGAATTAAAATATCTCACATGGAAAGTGGTCATGCTGTTAGCCCTGGCTTCAGCCAGGCGTGTCTCAGAATTGGCGGCTTTATCCTATAAAAGCCCTTACCTAATTTTTCATTCAGACAGGGCAGAACTGAGGACTCGCCCTCAATTTCTCCCTAAGGTGGTTTCAGCGTTTCACATGAACCAGCCTATTGTGGTGCCTGCGGCTACTAGGGACTTGGAGGACTCCAAGTTGCTGGACGTAGTCAGGGCCCTGAAAATATATGTTTCCAGGACGGCTGGAGTCAGAAAATCTGACTCGCTGTTTATCCTGTATGCACCCAACAAGCTGGGTGCTCCTGCTTCTAAGCAGACGATTGCTCGTTGGATTTGTAGTACGATTCAGCTTGCACATTCTGTGGCAGGCCTGCCACAGCCAAAATCTGTAAAAGCCCATTCGTCAAGGAAGGTGGGCTCATCTTGGGCGGCTGCCCGAGGGGTCTCGGCTTTACAACTTTGCCGAGCAGCTACTTGGTCAGGGGCAAACACGTTTGCTAAATTTTACAAATTCGATACCCTGGCTGAGGAGGACCTGGAGTTCTCTCATTCGGAGCTGCAGAGTCATCCGCACTCTCCCGCCCGTTTGGGAGCTTTGGTATAATCCCCATGGTCCTTACGGAGTTCCCAGCATCCACTAGGACGTCAGAGAAAATAAGAATTTACTTACCGATAATTCTATTTCTCATAGTCCGTAGTGGATGCTGGGCGCCCATCCCAAGTGCGGATTGTCTGCAATACTTGTACATAGTTATTGTTACAAAAAAATCGGGTTATTATTGTTGTGAGCCATCTTTTCAGAGGCTCCTTCGTTGTTATCATACTGTTAACTGGGTTTAGATCACAAGTTGTACGGTGTGATTGGTGTGGCTGGTATGAGTCTTACCCGGGATTCAAGATCCTTCCTTATTATGTACGCTCGTCCGGGCACTGTATCCTAACTGAGGCTTGGAGGAGGGTCATAGGGGGAGGAGCCAGTGCACACCAGCTAGTCATAAAGCTTTTACTTTTGTGCCCAGTCTCCTGCAGAGCCGCTATTCCCCATGGTCCTTACGGAGTTCCCAGCATCCACTACGGACTATGAGAAATAGAATTATCGGTAAGTAAATTCTTATTTTACCCATTTCTCGCTCCCCACCTTTCCCCTTCTCTCCTCACCTCTCATTTTCCCTGTCTCCCTCTCGCTGCCCGCCTCCTTTGTCTCCCCTTTAATCTCACTCCGCCTCTCTACTCCCGCTTTTTCACTGACTTCTTCTCTCTCTCTCTCTCTCTCTCTCTCTCTCCCTCCCCCCCCCCCCTTCATCCACTTCTTTGCTCTCTCCCCTTTTCACCTCTGTCTTCCTTTACAGCGGTGTGCACGTGCATTACACAGACAGAGAGCAGGTTATTGGGGGTGAGGGGGTTCTCGGTATGTGTCAGGGGGACAGGCGGCAGGCTGTTGGGGGGGGGGGGGGGTGTAACTCCAAAAAGCCTATTCAGCACGCAAGACAGAAGTGCACACACTTGTGGCCTAGTTAGTGGTTGCTGTTTATATCTTGTGATTGTATTCATTCTTATTGAAGTTTTCATGCAGGTGACGTTTCTTTACCGTATACCGTCCATCATATATTCACCGTGTATACTAGCGCTGGTTTTATTATTTCTTGTTCTTTGTAATTTACCAGCTGTTATGTCATAGTGCGCTGGAGCCTGATTTTATTTCATTATCCCGAGATTTCCGTCACTCCGACGGCAGCCGCTTCTCACGCACTTAGGGCCTGATGCGTGATGTACGCAGAGTCTGGATCTATGGAGCTGAGCGGTTATCGGCAAACTGTGCATGCATCTAAATCATGTGCCAAGGTACTGTTCTCAGATGCGGACTCGCAGGTGGCAGGAGCACTGAGTGGCAGAATATTGGGACAGTGGCATAATACCAGGGCACTGTGTGGCATAATTGGGGGACAGTATGTGGCATATAGGGGAACTGGCATAATACGGGGACACTGCATGCCATATGGAAAGCACTACAGTATGTGGCATAATGTAATTTTTTGGTAGGGCCCCCACAAATGAGACGCTTCTCCACCACTCGTGGCACAGGTAAAGCATGACCACTCTTACAATGCAATGTATAAATAAGTCACAATTGAGGGAGAAACATACTCTGTTATAAATATGCCCTTCAAATGACTTCATTTGACTGTTTACGGACTATTCAGCTGTGATGCACTACAAGTCCCAGCAAATATAGCTCACAAGGTGTACTGGGTAGTTATACCACAGCTGGATAATCATGAGACCCCTCCCCCCTCAGATCCTCAGGCTATCCCGCACCAATCTGTAGTGATTTGATAGTTCTGGATCTAGCCCAGTTCTATTATATTCTAATATTATTATCTCCTGGCAGTACCTGGCTGTTGCTATACAACCAGGAAGATAGGGGGGGGGAGAGTCAGTCCCAGCTGATCGCTCGCTGACGTTTTTCGCAGCGCATTGATCGGGTAAAAAAAACGGCAAAACTGTGCATGCGTATGCACCGCAATGCGCAGGCGTGTTGTACGAGTACAAAGCGGATCGTTGGTGAGCGATGGATTTAACTAAGAATCCGTTCGCACAGCCGATTGCAAGGAGATTGACAGGAAGAGGGCGTTTGTGGGTGGCAACTGACCGTTTTCTGGGAGTGTTTGGAAAAACGCAGGCGTGTCCAAGCGTTTGCAGGGCGGGTGTCTGACGTCAATTCCGGGACCAAAAAGACTGAAGTGATCGCAAGGGCTGAGTAAGTCCAGAGCTACTCAGAAACTGCACAAAATGTTTTTGCAGAGCTCGGCTGCACAGGCGTTCGCACACTTGCAAAGCGAAAATACACTCCCCTGTGGGCTGCGACTTTGCGTTTGCACGGCTGCTAAAAGTAACTAGAGAGCGATAAACTCGGAATGACCCCCCTAGTGCGGAGCTGTGTTTTGCGGGGCCCTATAGAAATAATCTACATGATCACTGTAAGTACGGGTACAATAATCCACTTTTACTATGTATACGCTAACCATCCATAGCTGTACTGGGAACCTGATTTTGGGAAAAATATAAACTTGTAAAGAAATATAATAAAGTGAAAAGAGAATAATGTGGTGATTTAAAATAAAGGTCCTGTACCCGCTACTACTAATGTGTTGTATGACAGTTAATAGGGGTATATTTACTAAAGGTCCATTTTGGAAATCGATCTAAATACATGTTGTATTACCAGGGATAAAACACACATTTACTAATATTTAAAAATTAATATTAAAAATCCCCTTTTAGTAAATGCGTGTTGCAGCCCCTGAAATACAACATTGGTTGAGATTGATTTTCATCAGTTTAAAATCAATGGAAAATAAATAAATGAAAAAATTTACATCTGTATAGGTTCCGCCTGCCTCAGGCACGTGAAGCCAAATCCCCAATAGGTGACTATTTTTAAGTGCCGTGAAAATACATAGGTCCGCAGCTTTTTGCAGACCCTATGTGTTTTCGTGAGAAAAACGGTGCAATGTTATAAGTTACCGGTGAAAAAAACATTGGTGATAAAATTAAAAAGAAAAACACCCATTTCTCTTACGTCCTAGAGGATGCTGGGGTCCACATTAGTACCATGGGGTTATAGACGGGTCCACTAGGAACCATTGGCACTTTAAGAGTTTGAGAGTGTGGGCTGGCTCCTCCCTCTATGCCCCTCCTACCAGACTCCGTTTAGAAAATGTGCCCGGAGGAGCTGATCACAGCTAGGGGAGCTCTACAGAGAATCTCTAGTAAAAGTTATTTTTAGAGTTTATTATTTTACAGGGAGGCTGCTGGCAACAGCCTGCCTACAGCGAGGGACTGAGGGGGGGAGCAGTGTCCGCCCTGCGGGGTCTGAGCCACTGTCTCCGCTGACAGGACACTGAGCTCCTGAGTGGATCGAACGTTCCCCGCCACCGGGGATCGCTCTCCCAAGCAGCATGCCGCCACCCCCTTACAGAGCCAGAAGATTGGTGGCGAGTGAGTCACCAACCGCCCTAGCAAGCGGCGGGGGGTTGGTGACTCACTCGCAAGCGGGGGGGGAAGGGGGTTGGGGTTGGTGACTCACTCGCAAGCGGGGGGGGTTGGGGGTTGGGGGGGGGTGCCGGTGTGAAGATGGCGGCAACAGGGTGTGAAGCTCGGTGCTAACTGTGCTCTGGGGCTCAGCGGTACATAGTGTGGTGCTGTGAGGGGCGCCCTGAGCCAGCGCCTACACCTTACACTGACCTCTAAATCATGTCAGGATCCCAGGATCGCTGCCAGCATGAATCCTCAGGCCAGTATAATCTCCTAAAGAGCGGGAAGACAGCGCCATTAAGGGGCGGAGCTTCTCCTCAGAGCGGCTCCAGCAGAGTGCAGCACCATTTTCCTTCTGCAGAAACGTTGTCGGTGAAGAGCAGTCCCTCCAGAGCAACTCCAGCTATCTCTTACGGTACCAGGGGGTTGTAGAAGGGGGGGGGGGGGGGGGGGGGGGAGCTGTGTACAGACTGTGTAACCTATTAAGGTGCACAGTCAGCGCTGGTTGGGGTCTCCCTATACCTTGAAAGCGCTGTGTGTGGGTTGGCTCCAATCTCTGTGTCTCTCTTGCCATTCTTGGGGGTGAAACTCTGTCTAGCCTCCCGTGTGTGTGTGTGTGTGTGTGGAGTGTTTGGGGTCTCCATTTAGCTATGTCCAGGGGCTCTGTGTCATATGCTGCAGAGGATATGTCCTCTCAGGATGATCTCATTCCATGTAATCAGGATTGCACTGTTTTAGCGCAGATACCAGCAAGGGAGCCTGAATGGTTATCCTCTATCAAATCTATGATTTCTCAGATTTCTACTAGGGTTGCACAGAATGAATCTGCAACTCAGGTTTTACAGACCTCTATGGCAGTTTGGTCCGGTTCTGTTACCTCAGGGTCCCCCTCTGTAGGTTCCCACAAACGTGCTCTTGCCCAGATTATGCAAGATGTCACGGATACCGATTCTGACACGAGTGATGGGGATGTGCTGCGGGGGGCCGCATCTCTTGCTAAAAGGGTGCAGTTGATGATAGAGGCTATAAGGGATGTGTTGAATATTGCTGACACAACACTTGAGCATGTTGAGGAGGCTTACTTCACTGACAATAAGAAAGCCTCGCTAACCTTCCCTGCGTCCAAAGAATTAAATGCTATTTTTGAAAAAGCATGGGAAAACCTGGAGAAAAAATTCCAGATCCCTAGAAGAGTTCTGGTTCCTTTCCCTTTCCCTGAGTTGGATAGAAAGAAATGGGGAAAACCCACCCATAGTGGACGCGTCTGTATCCAGACTCTCGAAAAAGGTGGTTTTACCTGTCCCAGTATCTACCGCCTTAAAGGAGCAGGCTGATCGCAAACTTGATACTACGCTCAAATCCATATACACGGCTTCAGGGGCGATATTACGTCCTACTATTACCTGTGCAAGGATTTCCAAAGCTATAGTAAAGTGGTCAGGCACGTTACTTGAGGATTTGGATACAATGGATAAAAGTGACGTTGAATTGTTTTTATGTAACATTCAGGATTCTGCAGGATTTATGGTGGAATCCATGAAAGACCTGGGTTCGATGGCTGCGGGAATATCTTCCATGTCTGTCTCAGCTCGTTGAGGACTGTGGCTGCGCCAGTGGTCTGCCGTCGCGGAATCCGGGAGAGGTGTGGAGACCCTAACCTACACAGGTCAGGCTCTCTTTGGAGAAGCGTTGGATGCGTGGATCTCCACGGCTACAGCGGGTAAGTCACCTTTTCTTCCCTTAGCTGCACCTGCTACGAAGAAACCTTTTTCTTCAGCAACATCACAGTCCTTTCAGGTTGCTAAAACAAGAAAGGCCAAACCGTCCAACACCTTCTTCTTTAGAGGAGGTCGACCAAAATCCAAGAAACCTGCTGCTGCCGGTTCCCAGGAACAGAAGCCTGCGTCAGGTACGCCAAAGTCCTCAGCATGATGGTGGACTATGCGGCCTGGAGGTAGGGCCGGTGGGGGCTAGACTCAGACATTTCAGTCACGTCTGGGTGTCATCCGGCCTGGATCCCTGGGTACAAGATAATGTGTTCCATGGGTACCGGCTGGAATTTCAAGATCTTCCTCCTCACCGGTTCTTCAAATCAGGCTTGCCAGCTTTGCCGGCAGACAGTGCTATCCTACAGGGAGCCATCCCGAAGTTGGTGGAGGCACAGGTTATTGTACCAGTTCCTCTCCAGATGCAAAACAAGGGTTACTATTCGAACCTTTTCGTGGTACCGAAACCGGATGATTTGGTCAGGCCCATTCTGAACTTAAAATCACTAAACCCCTTTCTGAGGGAGTTCAAGTTCAAAATGGAGTCTCTAAGGGCGGTGATATCAGGTCTGGAGGAGGGGGAATTCCTTGTATCTCTGGATATCAAGGATGCGTACCTCCACATTCCAATTTGGCCGCCGCATCAAGCTAATCTCCGATTCGCACTGTTGGACTGTCATTTTCAATTCCAGGCCCTGCCATTCGGCCTCTCCACAGCAACGACGGTATTCACCAAGGTGATGGCGGAAATGATGGTTCTCCGCAGACAGGGGGTGAACATAATTCCATATCTGGACGATCTGCTGATAAAGGCATCGTCCAAGGAGAAGCTGTAACAGTCCATAGCTCTCACGACCCAGCTTCTCAGGGAACATGGTTGGATCCTGAATATTCCAAAATCACATTTGGAACCTACCAGGAGGTTGTCATTTCTGGGAATGATCCTCGACACGGAAGTGCAGAGGGTGTTTCTTCCAGAGGAAAAAGTGTTGGTGATACAAACAATGGTCCGGGATGTCCTCAAGCCAACCCGAGTGTCGGTTCATCAGTGCATTCGCCTTCTGGGGAAGATGGTGGCCTCTTACGAGGCTCTGCAGTACGGGAGATTTCATGCTCGGTCCTTCAAACTGGATCTCCTGGACAAATGGTCGGGATCTCATCTACACATGCACCAGAGAATACGTCTGTCGCCAAAGGCCAGGATCTCACTCCTCTGGTTGCTGCAATTACCTCACCTTCTGGAGGGCCGCAGGTTCAGGATTCAGGACTGGATCCTTCTAACCACGGTTGCAAGTCTCCGGGGCTGGGGCGCAGTCACTCAAGGGGAAACCTTCCAAGGAAGGTGGTCAAGTCTGGAAGCCGGCCTGCCGATAAAAATTCTGGAATTAAGAGCCGTCTACAACGGTCTTCTCCAAGCGGCCCATCTTCTGAGAAATCGGGCCATTCAAGTGCAGTCGGACAATGTAATGACAGTGTCTTACATAAACCGACAGGGCGGAACGACGAGCAGAGCTGCAATGTCAGAGGTAACAAGAATCATCCTCTGGGTGGAAAAACACGCGTTGGCGCTGTTGACAATTCCTCAGACACAATCTCCATCCAGGAGAGTGGGGCCTCCATCCGGAGGTGTTCACGGAGGTGACAAATCTTTGGGGTGTACCTCAAATAGACATGATGGCCTCTCGTCTCAACAAGAAGCTTCGGCGGTATTGTTCCAGGTTGAGGGACCCGCAAGCCGTGGCGGTGGATGCCCTAGTGACTCCGTGGGTGTTCCAGTCGGTATACGTGTTTCCTCCACTTCCACTCATTCTAAGGGTTCTACAACTCATATGGAGAACAAGAGTTCAGTCAATCCTCATTGCTCCGGACTGGCCAAGAAGGGCTTGGTACGCGGATCTCTTCCTCTTCAGGAGGACCTGCTACAGCAGGGACCGTTCGCTTACCAAGACTTACCGCGGCTACGTTTGATGGCATGGAGGTTGAACGCCAGATATTAGCTCGGAAGGGCATTCCAAACAAGGTTATTCCTACCCTGATACAGGCTAGGAAAGGAGTAACGTCAAAGCATTACCATCGGATTTGGAAAAAGTATGTGTCTTGGTGTGAATCCAAGAAGTTTCCTACGGTGGAGTTTAAACTTGGACGATTTCTCCTCTTCCTCCAAGCAGGTGTGGATATGGGCCTGAGATTAGGTTCCGTAAAGGTCCAGATTTTGGCCCTATCCATTTTCTTCCAGAAACAGTTGGCTGCCCTCCCTGAGGTTCAGACCTTTTTGAAGGGAGTTCTGCACATCCAGTCTCACTTTGTGCTGCCTACGGTGCCCTGGGATTTTAACGTGGTGTTGCAGTTCCTCCAGTCGGACTGGTTTGAGCCTCTACAGGAGGTTGAGGTCTAGTTTCTCACGTGGAAAGCTGTCACTTTGTTGGCCTTGGCTTCTGCTAGACGTGTGTCGGAGTTGGGGGCTTTGTCATATAAAAGCCCATACTTGATCTTCCATGAAGATAGACCTGAGCTCCGGACACGTCCGCAGTTCCTTCCAAAGGTTGTGTCGGCATTTCATATCAACCAACCTATTGTGGTGCCAGTTGCTACTGACTCCTCAGTTTCATCAAAGTCCTTGGATGTTGTAAGGGCTCTGAAAATCTATGTGAAGAGGACTGCTCGTCACAGAAAATCGGACTCTGTTTGTCCTGTATGATCCCATATCATAAGCAGACAATCTCTCGCTGGATCAGGTTCACTATCCAGCATGCGTATTCTACGGCAGGATTGCTGTGTCCTACGCTTGTTAAGGCCCACTCTACTCGTAAGGTGGGTTCTTCCTGGGCGGCTGCCCGGGGTGTCTCGGCTTTACAGCTTTGCCTTTTGGCTACCTGGTCTGGGTCGAACACATTTGCGAAGTTCTACAAGTTCAATAATTTGGCCTCTGATGACCTCAAGTTTGGTCATTCGGTTCTGCAGCAGCCTCCGCGCTCTCCCTCCCGTTCTGGGAGCTTTGGTACATCCCCATGGTACTAATGTGGATCCCAGCATCCTCTGGGACGTAAGAGAAAATAGGATTTTAATTACCTACTGGTAAATCCTTTTATCGTAGTCCGTAGAGGATGCTGGGCGCTCGCCCAGCGCTTCGTTATCCTGCAGTGGTTACTTAGTTCAGTACTGCTTAGTTCTTGGTTAAGTACTGTTTTGTTACTTGGTAAGTAATATTGGGGGTCATTCCGAGTTGTTCGCTTGTTAGCTGCTTTTAGCAGCATTGCACACGCTAGGCCGCCGCCCTCTGGGAGTGTATCTTAGCATAGCCGAATTGCGAACGAAAGATCAGCAGAATTGCTATTAAGTATTTCTTTGCAGTTTCTGAGTAGCTCCAGACCTACTCCTAGATTGCGATCAGTTCAGTCCGTTTAGTTCCTGCTTTGACGTCACAAACACGCCCTGCGTTCGGCCAGCCACTCCCCCGTTTCTCCAGCCACTCCTGCGTTTTTTTGCAAATGCCGTGAAAACGCTGAGTTGCCGCCCAGAAACACCCACTTCCTGTCAATCGCTCACCAATCAGCAGAGCGATTGAAAAGCGCCGCACGAACAACAGCAAATCTACTAAGTTTTGTGTTAAATAACTTAGCGCATGCGCACTGCGTACCATGCGCATGCGCATTTTGCAACAAATCGCAGCATAGCGAAAATTGGCAACGAGCGAACAACTCGGAATGACCCCCCTTGTTCAGCCGTTGCTGATGTTTCAAGCTAGTTAGCTTGATGTGCCTTGTATGTGTGAGCTGGTGTGAATCTCGCCATTATCGGTGTAAAATCCTTCCCTCTGTCTGGTAGGAGGGGCATAGAGGGAGGAGCCAGCCCACACTCTCAAACTCTTAAAGTGCCAGTGGCTCCTAGTGGACCCGTCTATACCCCATGGTACTAATGTGGACCCCAGCATCCTCTACGGACTACGAGAAAAGGATTTACTGGTAGGTAATTAAAATCCTATTTTTTTGGCTGACGCAGCTTATTGGATAACCCCCTACAGTATATGTGATATTATTAGCCACAAGTTTATTCAACACAGGGAGTCTTATAAACCAAATATATTTTCACAATGTGGTGGGTGGATAGAAAAGACGCTCAGTAAAAGTAATATAGATTGTAAGCTCCACTGTGGCAGGTACTGATGTGAATGGCTAAATATTCTCTGTAAAGCGCTGCGGAATTTGTGCGCTATATAAATGGGTGGTATTCATGTGACCGCCGGTCAGCTGACCGACAGTCACATGACATCCTCCGTGAGCCCGACGGCTCACTATCCCGATGGTCGGCATGCCGACCAACAGGGACTATTTCCACTCGTGGGTGTCCACGACACCCATAGAGTGGGAATAGAACCCGTGGCGACCGCAGGTCGCCACGGAGCCCGCAGTGTGGCGAGCGCAGCGAGCCCGCAAGGGGCATGCTGCACTCGCCCCTCCCCGCCGGGATCCCAGCGTCGGTAAGCTGACCGGCGGTCAGGAGACCGCCGGTCACCAGTACTACACCCATATAAATAACTGGTAATAAATAAAAGTGACTGATTGACTGCACGTGAAATGATTAGAGGACACTTATATGATAAGCACACGGCACCAATCATTGTGTTATCAGACAACGATCTGGGAAAGGTGATACAGGGACCAACTATCTACATATAAACATCTGCCTAATGATATAATGATTGGCGGGGAGCTGATACACAGTTGTTCCATTATAACATTCCCTCTCTGTTACATATAGATCCGCAGATTACATATCCTATAGCATGTGCAATACATTCTGTAATAATGACAACAACACATTTATAGTAAAGTAGAATTTATTAGTGTTCACCATTTACTACATATCCAAATAGCAGAAGTGGCATAATATAGAGACTATGGGCTAAATTTACTAAGTGACGGTTTGCTCACCCTGGCGTTTGGCTGCGTTTTGCAATTCGCTGATTTACCAAGAATGAAACTGCTGAAAACCACAGAGAAAGTACGCTTTCCAATAGAATAGAATATCGAAGCACCATCGATGTTTTATGGGCTTAACAGAAATACAAATATATATATAACTATAAAAAAAACAACAACACAAACACACTATACACACACACACACACACACACACACTACAAACTCACACACACACTGCACTCACATAAATGACTTTAAAGAAAAAACACATCTGAAATAGACAAATACAGGACAAGAAAGAAGATAACGCCCTACAATTAGCGATCACTTTATATCTCTCGCCTTGTAAACTTCTACAACTTTCTCCATCGTTACTTTCGCTCCTCTGCACCCAGAAAGTGAGCACAGCCGCTGTCTGTGTCTATGATAAGAATGGCACCAGTACAGGAATAAGAATAGAATAGCCTCTATGCCGCAGTGTGGGGGTCATTCCGACCTGATCGCATACTAGGTTTTTTCGCTGCGATCAGGTTAGAACTGCGCATGCGTATGCACGGGTACAAAGCGGATCATTGCTGAGCGATGGATTTAACGAAGAATCCATTCGCACAGCCGATCGCAAGGAGATTGACAGGAAGAAGGCGTTTGTGGGTGGCAACTGACCGTTTTCTGGGAGTGGATGGAAAATGCAGGCGTGTCCAAGCGTTTGCAGGGCGGGTTTCTGACGTCAATTCCAGGACCGGACAGGCTGAGGTGATCGCAGCGGCTGAGTAAGTCCTGGGCAACTCAGAAACTGCACAAACTTTTTTGTACAGCTCGGCTGCACAAGCGTTCGCACACTTGCAAAGCGAAAATACACTCCCCTATAGGCGGCGACTATCTGATCGCAGCGCTGCAAAAAGTAGCTAGCTAGTGAGCGATCAACTTGGAATGACCCCCTGTGCTGTTTCTGTTATGCTAATTGAATGTTATATCTATAAAAAGCACCAGTAAATGAATGGGAATAGAATAGCCTCTATTCTGTAGTGGCTGCAATAGAAACCGCTGGTAAATAGAACACACAACAGGCTGATTGTCATCCAGTAACTGCCGGGAAACAGGGGATCCAGTCTCTAAGTCGACAGTAACTAGGTCGACAATGTCTAGGTCGACCACTATTGGTCGACAGTAACTAGGTCGACAGGGTGTCTAGGTCGACAGGTGAAAAGGTCGACATGAGTTTTTCACAATTTTTTTCTTTTTTTGAACCTTTTCATACTTAACGATCCACGTGGACTACGATTGGAACGGTAATCTGTGCCGAGCGAAGCGAAGGCACCATGCCCGAAGCATGGCGAGCGAAGCGGTACTCTAATTGGGGTTCCCGGTCACTCTACGAAGAAAACGACACCAAAATAACATTAAAAACTCATGTCGACCTTTTGACCTGTCGACCTAGAACATGTCGACCTAAAGACCCTGTCGACCTAGTTACTGTCGACCAATAGTGGTCGACCTAGACATTGTTGACCTATTTACTGTCGACCTTCAATACCACATAACAGACATAATAAGGGCTGGTTAGTAATTCTATCAATCAGGCATAGAAACTGCCATCTATTACCGGCGTGTTCCAGTAATATCTAAGTGGCTTAGTAAATGTAGCCCTATGTACCGTCATACAGTACATACAGTAAGTGGTAGCGGGTGCAGAAGCTTTATTTTATATCACTACATTATTTCCACTTCATTATATTTCTTTACAACTTTATATTTTGCCCAAAATAGGATTCCCTGTACAGCTAGGGATTCTTAATGCAAACATAACAGAAGAGGATTATTGTAACTGTACTTACAGTGATCCTATAGATTCTCCCTTTAGTGCATCACAAGGGGGGCTGGAAGTCCCAGTGCCAGAATCTAGACACACAGCCAAAATACCGCTGCTGGAACTCTGACATTACTTGGAATGCTGACACCGGATTCCCGAACGCCGACATCCCAAACTTAAGTATGCCGAGAACTCCTAGGTATTGGCCACGGGGGAGTGGGATTAGGGTTAGTCTTTGGGGAGGAGGGGGGGGGGGGGGTTAGGCTGTGGGAGTGGGAAGGCCAGGTTTAGGCTGCTGGAGGGGGTGGGAGGTAGGTTTAGGCACCAGCGGGGAGGGTTAGGGTTAGGCTGCGGGGGAAGGGGGTCGGGGGTGTTTGTGTTTCAGGATACTGGTGTTGGTTTTATGACCGTCGACATCCCAAACCCTGGTATCCTATGTCACACCCCTCCACACAACACTGCTCTGTACTTTCTTCCTGTACCTCTTGGGTTACTCAGAATGTCTGGAGACATCACCCTGGTGGGGCTGGCAATGCTACTGGTGACGCAGCCACTGGACTGGGCATGCCCAGAAACTGGGGCCATCAAAAACCCACCACAGCTGCCCCCAAACGCCAGCATCATGTCAGTCCTGCGGATGTTGCAGCACAGTGAGTGACGTCGCAGGACCGGATCTACCCTTGTGCAGATAAACATTGGAAATTTACAGTGCATCCGGAAAGTATTCACAGCGCTTAACTTTTCCCACATCTTGTTATGTTACAGCCTTATTCCAAAATGGAATAAATTCATTTTCCCCCTCAAAATTCCCTTAAAATTCTACACACAATACCCCATAATGACAACGTGAAAAAGTTTTCTTTTTGAGATTTTTGCAAATTTATTAAAAATAAAAAAACTACGAAATCAAGTGTTTTTTTTCTTTGTCGATGCATCTTTGGCAGCAATTACAGCCTCAAGTCTTTTTGAATATGATGCCACAAGCTTGGCACACCTATCTTTGGGCAGTTTCACCAATTCCTCTTTGCAGCACCTCTGAAGCTCCATCAGGTTGGATGGGAAGCGTCGATGCACAGCCATTTTCAGATCTCTCCAGAGATGTTCAATCGGATTCATGTCTGGGCTGTGGCTGGGCCACTCAACGCGTTGGAAATAATGAATCAGCAGTGTGACAGCAGAGAACTTCATTGGAATCGGCATCGGAAACAAGTTGCGACCGGAAGTCCCGCTCTGCCGCATTTGGACTCCTGTGGAGATAGAGCAAGCAGTGCCTGAGCTAGCCCGGCAAGAGAAGAGGGGGCAGTGAACAGCGACCGGAAGTCCCGCTCTGCCGCATTTGGACTCCTGTGGAGATAGAGCAAGCAGTGCCAGAGCTAGCCCGGCAAGAGAAGAGGGGGCAGTGAACAGCGACCGGAAGTCCCGCTCTGCCGCATTTGGACTCCTGTGGAGATAGAGCAAGCAGTGCCAGAGCTAGCCCGGCAAGAGAAGAGGGGGCAGTGAACAGCGACCGGAAGTCCCGCTCTGCCGCATTTGGACTCCTGTGGAGATAGAGCAAGCAGTGCCAGAGCTAGCCCGGCAAGAGAAGAGGGGGCAGTAAACAGCGACCGGAAGTCCCGCTCTGCCGCATTTGGACTCCTGTGGAGATAGAGCAAGCAGTGCCAGAGCTAGCCCGGCAAGAGAAGAGGGGGCAGTGAACAGCGACCGGAAGTCCCGCTCTGCCGCATTTGGACTCCTGTGGAGATAGAGCAAGCAGTGCCAAAGCTAGCCCGGCAAGAGAAGAGGGGGCGGTGAACAGCGACCGGAAGTCCCGCTCTGTTGAGCCCGGCTACTAGCAGCGCTGATTGATAAGAACATCACAGGGTAAGATAGGGAAAACGTTTCTACTACCCGATGCTGGACTGTGCTTTTAAACATTATCTCACTGTTCACAACAAAACATCAGAACCAAAAGAGAGCATAAACATTTTTGAGTAATTTATTTTATTTTATATTCTATTTTTATTTTTAATTCCATTTCCTTTTTATTTATTTTTTTCCTTTACCTTCAATATTCATTTTACTTTCCCTCTTTTAATTATTAGTTCATGCAGCGTGTATCATGTCCATACACACCATAGTATATATTTAGCGCAGTCTATGCTGAATTGAATATACTGATTGGTGGATTGCTGCAGAGATGGTTGTCCTTCTGGAAGGTTCTCCTCTCTCCGCAGAGGAATGCTGTAGCTCTGATAGAGTGACCATCGGGTTCTTGGTCACCTCCCTGACTAGGGCCCTTCTCCCCTGATCGCTCAGTTTAGACCACTGTGAATGCCAAATTGATTTCTCACATATTTAAAATGCCCGCTCTAATATATATTGTAAATGCCTGCACCTCTTATTACCATATCCCATGAATGTGCGCTATACATCGCAAAACACTGCATCCCATAAGAGAAAACAATACACCCACACATTATCTGAGTTCCAAAGCTCATTGATGTATATATTTGTTATTAAAAGGATATGGATTCAATATATATTACAATGTACAGTATACCTATAGTTACAACTCATACAGTAAGCAGTTAATACATACAGTTACATACAGTTTCAGGCCAGCGATACAATTACCATTCCCTCCAATGCATCTTATGTCTCTCTCTCTCTCTCTGTAAATAAATACAGGAACTGATCTGCCAGCAAGTCCATCATCCTCTGAGACCAAAAAGCAACTAACTTCCTGTGTGGTCAGCAATGTGTTATCTAGTTTCTGGGGGAGGGATTCACGATGAGTCACCAGTCCCTTTGTATATGCTAATCAGGTTCAGCCTTGAAGACATCCAAAGGGCTGGCCTGAGTTTCCTGTCCACTACCTGTTTGGAATATCTATTGTTCTAATAAAAGTGATTTTAGCTTTTATACATTTAATCATAATTCCGTGTTGCAATGTCCTACAACTTAATAACAAGTATCAAATGAATCTACACATTAACCTGGTTGCTTTAATAGTAAATATGACAGGTCTATCTTGTTTCGTTCAAATAATACACATTCATGACATTAATTCATTATATAATTTTAAATCATCATGATGTCTGGTGCTTGATATTATTATAATTATGTACTGCATTAAATAAGTGTCGAATCCATCTCTGTGGCATGTCCGTGTAAATGCGTGTGTTACCATATATTGCTGTGCTCGCTGTGCGTATTTGCAAGTATAGCGACTTATATGTGTGTAGTTTGTATGTTCTCTTTATGTAATATTTTTTACTTCGACACCGCCGTCCAGCTCTAGGAAGAGTTCTGGTGGTTCCGAACTTCTTCCATTTACAGATGATGGAGGCCACTGTGCTCATTGGGACCTTCAAAGCAGCAGTTATTTTTCTGTACCCTTCCCCAGATTTGTACCTCAAGACAATCCTGTCTTGGAGGTCTACAGACAATTCCTTTGACTTCATGCTTGGTTTGTGCTCAGGCATGCACTGTCAAGTGTAGGACCTTATATAGACAGGTGTTTGCCTTTCCAAATCATATCCAATCAACTGAATTTACCACAGGTGGACTCCAGCTAAGCTGTAGGAACATCTCAAGGATGATCAGTGGAAACAGGATGCACCTGAGCTCAATTTTGAGCTTCATGGCAAAGGCTGTGAATACTTATGTACATGTGATTTCATAGTTTTTTATTTTTAATAAATTTGCTAAACTTTTTTCACGTTGTTATTATGGGGTATGTATTGTGTGTAGAATTTTGAGGGAAAAAATGAATTTATTCCATTTTGGAATAAGGCTGTGTGACAGGACGGTCCCGTACGAAAGCACTCACCGCTTTCGCGTCCCGTCTCCTGTGCACAGAATGGAAGGTTAGGTCACACGAGGCCTGACCACATAGGGGATTCCCGCTTACCGTCAGTAACCGCCTGTTACTGACTCCACCCACTGCGCTGTGGGCGGGTTTATGCTGCCACCACCAAACTCCTAACCTGCCATGGCGTTTGGAACCACGGTTCTGCTCTGTATGTGCCGACGCACTGCCTTGCCACACCTGTGTGGTGTTGACGAATCCCCACTAGCCACTTGCTAGGCCTCTACCGGTAGCTGGCGGAAGGCGGAACTTGGAGACGTTAGGTGCTTCCCTGGACAACCGGAGGACGGGGCTATGTTTGGCATAACCCTGTAGGTCACAAGATGAAGCAATCTTCTTGAGGCAGATGTTTATTTGCTCAATAATAGCCTTAAAAAAGACTCATCCCTATTGCTAGGGGCAACAGCCTACAGCAAGATGTTCCAGCAGAATAAGATGGTACAATTACAATACTGGAGGCACACAGGCCTCCTTTTTATGTAAATTTTCCACACAGTACCACAGGGGGTAAGCCCTCCCTCTCTTCTCCAACCAATCAGGTTATCGCACAAAATATAAATAAATTTAATTTTACAAGGATGTCAGTAAGTGCAAAAAACAATATCCTCCTTCCTGTCACCCAGACAACGTTTGGTATCAGATTAACATTCACTATTGATAAATTTATCACATAGCTTCAAAATACAAATGTTTCTGGTCATTCACATCTTCAGGCAAACCCAGTGTTTGGGATTACAACACATCAAACAGTCTTCCTTCCTGCATCTGCCATTCAGGGTTCGTATATCAATTAAATCATTACATGAAACAGGTTCCAAGCCCAGAACTACTTTACATATGGGATAAGGAGATTCCCCGTCAGTAACATCCCTCTCTAAGGAACTTACACATCAAAAGGTTTTGTCATTCACACCTCTCTGCTAGGACAGGGCCATTAGCATGCCACTTCCTACTGACAGGAGATGATTATTCAGACATCTATAGTAAGTGCATTTTTCCTTTAAAATACAGGTGACCACATCTTAAATATAAATACATTTAAATATGCATTCATGCAATTGTGCACAGAGCACTACATATGACATGTTAAGACACATCATTAACATATTTTTAAACAGTCTGCGCCCAGCGCCGTAAGTACATTTAACAGTGACGCCAAGCGTCTATTGTCCGCAACATGGCGCCGGGCACTAGGGGTTAACCCCTTCAGTGCTGCAGCGCCCATTGTCCACGTGGGCTGGGGGTCTCTCCGGCCACACTCCTCCCCCCCATTCAAGCGGGTCAACCAGGGACCCATGTCCCAATGATTTGGTCCCTGGTCCCGCAGTCCTTAATGAGGTTACCGGGAGTTCTTTGGGGGTTCAGGCTCCTCCTGATGTGACAGTCCATCCGCATTGGTATGAGCCTTGCCTTGCTTGTGGATAATATGAAAGTCATAATCCTGAAGAGCAAGGCTCCACTGCAACAGTCTGTCATTTTCCCCCGTGGTGTGCTGGAGCCACCGTAATGGATTGTGGTCTGTTACCACCGTAAAATGGCGGCCATACAAACAGGGCTGAAGCTTCTTCACAGCCCAAACAATAGCCAAACACTCCTTTTCAATTGTGGCATAACCCACCTCCAGCGGTAGCAGCTTTCTGCTCAAATAGGCCACAGGGTGCTCCTGCCCATATGGCTCCTCCTGGCTCAGTACTACTCCCAGTCCGTGCAGTGGCGCAGTAGTTCGTAAAACACAGTCCTGGTCAAGAATGTGCACCATCAGCACTGGAGCGGGTACCAGAGCCTCCTTCAATGACTGGAATGCCAACTCGCAAGCGGGTGCAAAGTCCACTGACTTGGGAATGCCCTTCCTAGCCATCTCTGTACAGGGGTTCACTACAGAACTAAAGTCAAGGACAACGTGTCCGTAGGGCCTTACAGGTTCTAAGGTCAGTACCTGTCTGGGTGATGTGGGTCGGGGACAGCCTATGGTAGCCTCTGCTTTGGGCCTACCCCTGTCTCCTCCCACATGGTGCCCCAGGCACTGCACCTCCGTCATTTCTCTCTGGCAACTGTCTGCCCTAACTGTCAGACCTGCCCTCCCATCCTCCTCTGTCGACCTATGACTCGGGAAACCTACCCTGTCACCTAGGCCTACTCCTTCCTCCTCGTCCGCTACCTGTGCCACAGTGATGGCGGCCAGACCACCAGCCTCTGGATCCTGTGTGGTATCCACTACAGGGAGGCTGCGTGTCTTCCCTGATCTACTGCGCACAGGCAGGGGACCTGCTATGTCCACAGCAACTTGCTGCAAGGGTTCTCCTATGGGCAGAGGCCCAGAGACAACACAACCGCTGGAGTGCCCCAGCTGCCAACGCATGGCACCAGCCTTACAGTTGGTCTGGGCGTCATCCGACATTCCAGACCAGGGTAAGCTCTGTGTCAGGCACTTCAGGGGATGGTCTATCTCTGAGTGGCTGTCCAAAGGGGTTTCGCTGGCAACCGACACCGGTTGCGCAGGAAAGTTCCCTGGGGGGACCAGCTGGACATGTTCCCTATCTGGTCTATCCCCTCCCACTTTTCTGGCTACCCTGTACCTTAACCCTTCCCGCCAGTCAAACTTCCTGCCCCAACCCTGTCAAGGCCGCTGCCAGAGTGGCGCCTCATGCCTTTCGGGGATGGGTCAGAGAGTTGAGCCTCCCTAAACTCCTGCCTGCGGCCCTCAATCTCTCCTAAATTGGGACACTCTACAGGGGGATCTAGGTTTCGACTGCTAGGTCAGTCTGGTAGGGGTCAGTCATGGAAAAGTCAGTGTGGTTTCTCATACTCACCGCCGGAGTTGGCAAACCACTTGGGTCAGGAGCATCATTGGGCACCCCCACAGGATCAAACGAGCTGGAACCAACATCCTCTGCGTTGCTAGGGGACGTAGGCATACCAGAGGCAAAAGGCATGCGGGGTCGATGTGCCGATCTAGCCGCTGTAATCTTTTCCTCTGGGCTGGTTGATGCTGTGGTTGGCTGTGCTGGCAGTTGTCTAGCAGCTGTAGTCTTTTTCCTCTGGGCTGGGCTGTGCTGGAGTAGCTGATGTCAACGGTGGTTGTGGAACTTGACTCCGGGAAATGGCGCCAGCAAACATGGTGACGATCCCACCACCCAGATCATTTCCTAGGACCACATCAGTTGGGAGACCATCCATGACGGCAACTTCTCACAACTCTGGTCCAGCTCCCCAGTCCAGGTAGACTCTTGCCATGGGAACCTCTTTCTCTGTTCCATCTGCCAGGGTGACCTTGGCAGTGCGACCCTGCAATACTGCAGCAGGATCTATAAGGTGGGGGCTCACCATAGTGATTGAGGCCCCAGAGTCTCTTAGGCCTTCCCCCTGCAGGGGTCCCACGTGGACCGGCTGCAGGTGCCTCCACATATTGTGTAGGGGCTGTTTGGCCATGCAGGTGACTCTCTCCGCAGAGTGCACCTGTCTCTCGCCACACTCCATCGGACTGACTGGAGGGGGAACAGTCTCTGTAGGCTCATCTCCTCTCGTCAAACAAGCGAGCCGGGCTCCAGCACTCGGATTTGGGGCACGAGTCTGGGGTGCTTGGGATGCAGGACAGTTCATCCTCAGATGTCCGATTTTCCCACAGCCGTAGCACTTCTTCTCCAGTTGTGGCACCGATGATCTCTGATCAGTTGCAGGGACGCTGCGGTGCGGTTGCTGGCCAAGAGCACCCGGGTTGGAAGATGCTTGTCTTTGCGGGTGATGAGCTGAAGAGGGGTGTCCCCCTGGTGGTACAGTCTTTTGGAGCTGGCTGGGCGCTTCTGCCCCTGTGGCCGAATTGCCACATACTTGTCTGCTAACTGGGCAGCCATCTTTAAGCTGAGTGGCTCCCGGTCTAGCACCTACTCCTTCACTTCTGTGGCGCACCTGCGGTAGAACTGCTCCCTGCAGATCAGGTCGATCAGTGTGTCCCATGTAGTGGCTTCAGAATCCTTCACCCACTTCACCACGTACTGCGGCAGCTGGTTGGCGAACTGCTCATGGGTGCTGCTAGGATTCTTGGGCAAGTCTCTGAACTTCTTCCTGTAAGACTCTGGAGTGATGAAGAATCGCTGGAGGAGGGCCTTCGCGACTTCGTCATAATCCCCACAGTCCTCCGTGGCCACTCCTCGATAGGCCTCCAATGCCTCTCCATACAGAGTGGGCACAAGGTGTCTCACCCACTCCGACTTGGGTAAATCGTGTAGTTTACAAGTCCTTTCAAAAACTTGTAAATGTCCATCAATGTCCCCATCACTGTCTGCAAACTTGGCAAACTGAACGCGTCCTGATCTGTGTACAACAGCTGACAACGGCTCCCGGGGTACCACGGCCTGTGGTGCCCGCTCCGCATGCCACATCCGAATGACAAGCATGCGTTCTTGCTCCGTTGCCCTTTCCCCCAATTCCGCTAGCCGATCTGCTAGGGTATCCGGGCCGCCCCCCCTGGGACGTTGGGATCCTGGCCCTGCTAGGGATTGCTGGGAAACATTGCTGCTATGAGAGAGGGCGGGGCTTGTGGGTCTCACCGGTTCCTTACGAAGGTCCACTGTTGGGCCGTCCTCTGCGATGCTGATGCCGTCAGTGCTTTCCACCTCCGCCCGATGGGACTCCTCCACGCTCATGAGCGCCGCCTTCATGACGCTTCTGGACGCATTGAAAGGGATATCCACACCCTTCTCCTGGCACACGATCTCCAGATCATCCTTGGACAGTCCGCTGAATTCCGCCATCTTGTGCGTTCTCCTGCGCTGCAGTTACTCCTCCCCTGAGTAACTCGGCTTCTCCAATCGGGTGATGAAAAGCCGCCTGGGATTATCACACCGCTATGCCAACAATTTCTGTGACGTACGAAAGCACTCACCGCTTTCGCGTCCCGTCTCCTGTGCACAGAATGGAAGGTTAGGTCACACGAGGCCTGACCACATAGGGGATTCCCGCTTACCATCAGTAACCGCCTGTTACTGACTCCACCCACTGCACTGTGGGCGGGTTTATGCTGCCACCACCAAACTCCTAACCCGCCGTGGCGTTTGGAACCACGGTTCTGCTCTGTATGTGCCGACGCACTGCCTTACCACACCTGTGTGGTGTTGACGAATCCCCACTAGCCACTTGCTAGGCCTCTACCGGTAGCTGGCGGAAGGCGGAACTTGGAGACGTTAGGTGCTTCCCTGGACAGCCGGAGGACGGGGCTATGTTTGGCATAACCCTGTAGGTCACAAGATGAAGCAATCTTCTTGAGGCAGATGTTTATTTGCTCAATAATAGCCTTAAAAAAGACTCATCCCTATTGCTAGGGGCAACAGCATACAGCAAGATGTTCCAGCAGAATAAGATGGTACAATTACAATACTGGAGGCACGCAGGCCTCCTTTTTATGTCAATTTTCCACACAGTACCACAGGGGGGTAAGCCCTCCCTGTCTTTTCCAACCAATCAGGTTATCGCACAAAATATAAATAAATTACATTTTACAAGGATGTCAGTAAGTGCAAAAAACAATATCCTCCTTCCTGTCACCCAGACAACGTTTGGTATCAGATTAACATCCACTATTGATAAATTTATCACATAGCTTCAAAATACAAATGTTACTGGTCATTCACATCTTCAGGCAAACCCAGTGTTTGGGATTACAACAGGAAAGGCTATACAACACATCAAACAGTCTTCCTTCCTGCATCTGCCATTCAGGGTTCGTATATCAATTAAATCATTACATGAAACAGGTTCCAAGCCCAGAACTACTTTACATATGGGATAAGGAGATTCCCCGTCAGTAACATCCCTCTCTAAGGAACTTACACATCAAAAGGTTTTGTCATTCACACCTCTCTGCTAGGACAGGGCCATTAGCATGCCACTTCCTACTGACAGGAGATGATTATTCAGACATCTATAGTAAGTGCATTTTTCCTTTAAAATACAGGTGACCACATCTTAAATATAAGTACATTTAAACATGCATTCCTGCAATTGTGCACAGAGCACTACATATGACATGTTAAGACACATCATTAAACATATTTTTAAACGGTCTGCGCCCAGCGCTGTAAGTACATTTAACAGTGACGCCAAGCGCCTATTGTCCGCAACATGGCGCCGGGCACTAGGGGTTAACCCCTTCAGTGCTGCAGCGCCCATTGTCCACGTGGGCTGGGGGTCTCTCCGGCCACAGGCTGTAACATAACAAAATGTGGAAAAAGTGAAGTACCGTGAATACTTTCCGGATGCACTGTTTGTAAATATCAGATTTGCATACAGTATATCTCACAATCAGGCCCACAGTACTGAACCAAAATGGGCCTGATGGCAAGACTGTCACTGCGGCGTCCATGTCTGTGTCGTTTGCTGGTATTGCTTCTGCGGCCTTATGTAAATGCCACTACAAGCCCTCCGCTGGTGTACAGCCAGGCGTCCTGCATGTGCCAGGACTGAGACACCCACTCTCAAATACTGCCAGGTGTGTCTTTAGATGCAACCGTCAGTCGAACCATCGAAATATGCATCTGCCCTTACATAAGCAAATGCACGGAGGGGGTTTCCAGTTGCCCGAAAAACCCCTTCCCCACAGCCTGGCCAGTGGCCATTACATGTTGTATAAAGGGCCGAAAGTAGCAGCTGCACATGCTCAGTGGCAGCAGATTTTCCTACCAAGTCTGCTGTGTGTGTCTGTGTATCTGAGTGCTCAGTCATTACACCAGAGAGAGAATCTGCTAAGTGTTTACTATGATCATTGAGCCTGCATATGTCTGACGTACTGTATTACATACACTCAGAGCCAGTGCTAGGGTGTTTGGCGCCCCCCCTGCAAACTAAAAATTTGTGCCCTCCCATACTTTACAATGGGACAGCGTGGGCTGAAAAATGGGGTGTGGTCTCACAAGGAAAGAGTGTGCCCACACAATAGTACCCCCATTTAAAATTACGCCACACAGTAGCACAATCTTATTCACATTACACTGCACCTAGTAGTGCCACTTATACACAAAATGCCCCCAGTAGCAGTGCTGCTTATACACTTAATGCCCCCAGTAGCAGTGCTGCTTAAGCACATAATGCCCCTAGTAGTAGTGCCGCTTATACACTCAATGCCCCCTGTAGTAGTGCTGCATACACATAATGCCCACAGTTGTAGTGCCGCTAACATATAATGTCCCCTGTAGTAGTTCCACTTACACATAATGTCCCCTGTAGTAGTGCCGCTTACATATAATGCCCTCTGTAGTAGTGCCGCTTACATATAATACCCCCTGTAGAAGTGCCGCTTACGTAAAATAGCCCCTGCAGTAGTGCCACTTACATATAATGCCCCCTGTAGTAGTGCCACTTACATATAATGTCCCCTGTAGTAGTGCCGCTTACATATAATGTCCCCTGTAGTAGTGCCACTTACATATAATGCCCCCTGTAGTAGTGCCGCTTACATATAATGTCCCCTGTAGTAGTGCCGCTTACATATAATGTCCCCTGTAGTAGTGCCACTTACATATAATGTCCCCTGTAGTAGTGCCACTTACATATAATGTCCCCTGTAGTAGTGCCACTTACATATAATGCCCCCTGTAGTAGTGCCGCTTACATATAATGCACCCTGTAGTAGTGCCACTTACATATAATGTCCCCTGTAGTAGTGCCGCTTACATATAATGCCCCCTGTAGTAGTGCCGCTTACGTATAATATCCCCTGTAGTAGTGCCGCATACACACATTATGCCCAGACATATACACACACACACACATACAAAAATACTCACACACAGATTCATACACACACACTTTCTCTCACTCACTCTCTTTCCATAAACTTACCTTTCACAGTCTACAGTAGCTGGCTGGAGCTGTGCTGTAGCAACCTGGTGGTCCCATGTAGCTCCGCCCCTTTTTCCTGCCGATCGCTGACACTGTCAGGTGGGGAGGGGAGGTAGGAGGATGCTGCAAGCTGCCATCGCTTCTGCCTGGCAGTGTGACAGGAGCAGCAGCGGGCAGCAACAGAAGACATCAACAGTGCAGGTACAGGGATGCAGAGCAGGGAGAGCGCTCCTCCAGCCTGGCGCCTTCCTGCTTTGCATCCCTTTGCTGAGCGGCTAGCGCCGAGCCTGCATACACTGCACTGTGTTTGGGGCAGACCATAGCCTGTTACATGCTAATCATGTATCCTTCATGGGCTGACGACAATTGCTCTAAAATCAAACATTTGGAAACCCCCCCTCCAGAAATCCTGCGTATACCCCTGCCTATGGCAGGTGCAGATTCTGAATAGGGTCCCTGTGTGAATGATTATGCGCCTCTGTATGCATCACTGTCCACGTCACGCCCACAAGATGGACCATCTCTGTACGGATCATTTCTGAGACGTCTCCCATGCGGCTCTGAGCGCGTGGATTCTGGACACAATACAACATTGGGCCTAATTCAGACCTGACCGCTAGGCTGCGTTTTCGTACAACCTGCGATCAGGTCTGAACTGTGCATGTGTATGAGCCGCAATGTACAGGCGCGACGGGCAGCGATGGGATGGTGCGAAAAAAGCGATTGCACGGGCGATCGCAAAGTGACTGACAGGAAGAGGGCGTGTGTGGGTGGCAACTGACCGTTTTCTGGGAGTGGTTGGAGAAACGCAGGCGTGTCCAAGCGTTTGCAGGGAGGGTCCCTGACGTCAGTTCCGGTCCCGGACAGGCTGATGTGATCGCAGCGGCTGAGTAAGTCCTGGGCTGCGCAGAGACTGCACAAGATCTGTTTGTACAGCTCTGCTACACATGCGATCGCACACCTGCAAAGCAAAAATACACTCCCCTATGGGCGGCGACTATGCGAACGCAGGATTTCATAAAACCCCTAGCGAGTGATCAGGTCTGAATTAGGCCCATTGTGTAAATAAATCTGTATCTTGTCTGAGGTTTCCTGCCCGTGTCCAGAAACAGCCAGTTCTCCTGCAGATCCGGTTCCACCAGTCTATAGCTGGCATTGTCAGTTTATGGTCATCTGTGCACCGATACGCTGAGGGGAGAACCAGTCTGACCAGTGACCCAGCCAGTCCGCATTGTATGCGCTCACAGTAATATGTGTGAATGCTGATCTAGGTCACATCCGTCTCTGCTGTGATAAACTATTACTATAGACACCCCCTGGTATCACAGCTACAGGTGGCACAGTGTCTAGCATTGCTGCTTCACAGCACCAGGGTCATGGTGCCATCCTGACCAGGGTGCTATCTGTGTGTAGTTTGTATGTTCTCACTGTGAGCTCCTATAGGCAAGCTCTGTGGATTACGGTGACACTATATAAATAAGAGATAATTCATCTCTACAAACCCTGATCTGGGGCTTCTCCCCTGTAACAAAGCTATTACAAGGCGCTTGGAATGGCCCACAGGGGTACAGGGGAAACTACCAGTGGGCCCTACTGCCTGGGGGCACACCTCATACTCTAAGGATCAGGTTCCAGACTGTGCACTTGAATTATACATTATACACGTTACCTTATACTGGACTGTGGTGTATTTTCTACAGTACATTGCTGTTATTAATCTGTTATTAATCTGGTACATTATCATGCATGCAGCAACTGAATTTACTGTATATATTTATGAAGGGGCCTAGATGTTGCACTCTCTAATGGTTAGTCAAAGCAATGAGATAGCAGGCCACACACCCTCAGCAGACTGGCCACACCCCTAAACATTGGCCCCTACCACTGCATTCCCCCGATGGGCCCTACATGCCCCAGTCCGACACTGCAAGGCTGTATGACTGAAGGGGCGAGGCACAGCGTTTGGCACCACATGACCACAGTCCTGTGGTTATCAGCCAATCGTATCCTCTGTACATTACTGTGTAATATGATTGGTGTTTTCTAAATGAGAATAATTATCGTACAGTAAGAAACTGAGATCATCAGACCGGGCCACGTTTTCCTGAATGTACGTTCCCAGTGTTGGTGGCCTGTGCCCCCTATAGCCTCAGCTCCCTGTTCTTAGGTAACAGGAGAGCAACCGAGTGTGGTCTCCTGCTGCTGCAGGCCTCCGCTTCAATGCTAGATTTCAAGGGTCTTCATCATGCGGCTCTCCAGCTGCTGTGGAACTACACATCCCAGGTAGTCGGTAATACAGATCGGTGCGTCCTTATATGGACTTTCCTGCCACCTTTCTGATACATTTGTGCCAACACGCTACATGAACACTGGCGTTGCATGCGGGTCATAATCAGGCCCATAATGAGGCAGGGTGCTCTTCATTCAGGGACGGATCTAGACTTTTCTTTAGGGGGGGCGGTTTACCGTTTAATCTTGACTCCTCCCTCTACAGTCCCAACTCCTCCCATCTGCAATCCTAACTCCTCCTCTCTCAATTCTGACTGAACTTTTTGAGTGAGACTGAGATAGAGCTTTGTGATTGTTCTATGTACATGTGACTGTGCTATGGGGTAATTGTATTTATTAGCCCTAGTACCCACACACCAGCAAGTGAGGGGCAAATGCTCTGTAACCCTAGCTCTCCTGGCTCCTCTGTGCTGCTGTGGTATAAGCTGCAGCACATTGTTCTGCCTCAGTCTCTCCCCGGAGAGCTCTCTTCTGCTCAAAAATGGACGAAGCTATGACTGTGTTAGGGGGGGGGGGGGGCGGTCGCCCCCTTTGCCCCCCCCTAGATCCGGCCCTGTCTTCATTACCCTTACACACAGCGGGCCTGCTTCCGAGGCAAATGCAAAGTGATGATATATGTGGATGTCTACAGCCGCCAGGTTCGCTTCCTCATGCTAATGTATTCTACCTTCTATACGAGTGTTCGCCCGTCTTCATGCAAGTGCATAGCCCCGCCCACTACTTTTCCTCCCACAGCCATGGTCATTAGTATGGCCACTCACACCCACTCTATCCTGGGGGCAAGAGATCCACCTGAAAAAGGAGACCCGACTCTGTATGCACTGGAAATCAGGCTGCTGCCTCACAACGCGCTTCTGTTCCATGCGCCTGCGCAATATGCACCCAGAGGCCTCCCAGAAGCGCCCATGTCACAGACAGAACATGCCCCGGAGGTGCGTGTGCATGGTGCAGTGCTCGCGCAGCCTGCCGACAATTGCAAGAAGCATCCGCTTTTGTATCTTGCACGTGGGGCTGCAGTGCCGACCACACTTTTCATGGAGGGAGGGGGGCTAACACATATAAACATACATGTAATGTTGTATGCAGGGCTATTTCTCTGGCTTAACGGTCCGGAACACCGATCCTGAAACTCTTTTGAAACAGGATGTCACCAGGAATGGACGTCAGCAGGTCTCCCAGCGCCAGAATTTTTTTTTTTATATTTAGGAGGGTGGGTGTGGGGGTGAGGAAGGAACACAGTGTGTTCCTAGCCACCACTACACCCCACAGTGGCTGGAGCCTGTGTAAAAAAGGCGCTTCAAAAATGGCCGCCGCATAGCAGGAGACAAATGCTAGGGGTCCTACGTGGCAGTAAAGGCGCAAATAGCGATACTCAGATGTGCCTGGAGCAGATGCAGAAATGCATCTTATCCCATGAAACCCCTGACAATGATCATGAAACCCGTAGCAATCAGCATGATACCCCTGACAACGAGCAGGAAACCCCTGACAATGAAAATGAAACCCCTGTTAACAAGCAGAAAACCCCTGACAACGAGCAGGAAACCCCTGACAATGAGCATGAAACCCTTAGTAACGAGCAGAAAACCCCTGGCAACCTGCATGACACCCCTGGCAGTGAGCATGGAACCCATGAAACCCCTGGCTATATGCATGAGATCCCTGGCAATGAGCAGGTAATTTAAAAGAAATTAGAAGCCTTACTGTTGGGCATAACTTGTAAGGGGCATTATTGTGTGTGGTGCATAAAATTGTGTCAGGGGCGTAAATTTATGTGGCATAATGTGTAATGGTCATTATGGTATGTGGCATAATGTGTAATGGGCATTATAGTGTCTGGCATATTGTGTAATGGGCATTACCATGTGTGGCATATTGTGTAAGGGGCATTAACCATGTGTGGCATAATGTGTAATGGTCATTATGGTATGTGGCATAATGTGTAATGGGCATTATAGTGTCTGGCATATTGTGTAATGGGCATTACCATGTGTGGCATATTGTGTAAGGGGCATGAACCATGTGTGGCATAATGTGTGATGGGCATTATGGTGTGTGCCATAATATGTGATGGGCATTACGGGGTGTGGCATAATGTGTGATGGGCATTACGGGGTGTGGCATAATGTGTAATGGGCATTATGGTGTGTGGCATAATGTGTAATGGCATTATGGTGTGTGGCATATTGTGTAATGGGCATTGCAGTGTGTGGCATAATGTCACAGGTACTGCGGAATGTGACATAATGTGTAAGGGGCATTACAGTGTGTGTCATATTGTGTAAGGGGCATTACAATAAGGTGGAAAATGCCAAATAATGTAAGGGGCACAAATCATGATTTTTTTTCCTCTATGGTGGTCAATGTCTGAGCGTGCAGGTCAGGGCCAGATTAAGAATTGCGGATGCCCGGGACACTTAAGACAGGGGGGCCCCGGTGGAAGGGGGGAGTATATTATATTGTGCATACCTCCCAACATGACACATTCCATGAGAGTCAAAATACTCTCTACCTGGACTTCACACTTAATATATATGATTGGCGTCACCTGTGTTGAACTATTTAATTGATAAGAAGGTATTTCAACACAGGTGATTGCAATCATAAATTAAGAAGGAAGTCCAGGTAGACAGCATTTTATCTGTCCTAAAACAGGTGATGTTGAAGAGTATGGATTGTGTATATTACATTTAAACCAATGGTGTATATTAGTTTCAAACTGATAGGTTAATAATGACTGGGTACTGTTTATAGCGCCACCTAATTGAAAGACAACTATTTTATACATTTTCCTTGTAGTGGAACAAAGACAACTTAAACAACCTTAACATGTACATAGAAAAACAAAATCTACAATGTCACATGCAAGAATAGCAGCAGCCTCTGTACTACTTACACACTGGGACAGGACTCAGGAGGAGTGTGTGTGTGTGTGTGTGTGTGTGTGTGTGTGTGTGTGTGTGTGTGTGTGTGTGTGTGTGTGTGTGTGTGTGTGTGTGTGTGTGTGTGTGTGTGTGTGTGTGTGTCTCTAGACCCTCATTAGATAACACAGGACTCAAGACACCCAGGCAGGGAGGAGGAGTATCCGGGATCCCTGTGTCACTTTCAGCTCTCTCCATCCTCCTATCTCTCCTCTAGTCGGAATGCTCCGTCGGTAGCTCATGAAACATGATACTCGTGTGTCCCTGCCTGTACTGCATACCGCCCTGCTCGCATTCTGGCTGCTGCTGCATTAAAGGGAAAGCTAGTGATGTCAGTGTGCTCAGGTTGGGGGGCTATGCTGCAGGTTGCAAAACTGGGATATAAAGTAGTCTTTTCCTGCAAGGCCATGCCCCTTGCAGTGAAGCCACACCGCCATGCGCAAATTCTTTATTCTTACTAAGGAAAATTCAGTATTCGTACAAAGGTGTCCCGCTCACTGTAGCTCCTCCCCACATTACCCACAGCTCCGTCCACCACAGTACCCCTCCCCCCCCCCCACACCCCCCCCTCAACCGGTAACCAATTTGTTTTAAAAAAATATCTCTGGTTCTATGTAATATATGTGCTGGCTGCCTTGCCCCAGGGATCAGCGGCGCTGTGCATTACACTGCTAACGCAGCACCTGGGACTCAGCATTCGGCTTCACTTATCCTTCTAAGACTCCCATTGGCTAGTTTTACAGGAGTCTGGAGGTGGGATTAGAAGGAGTAGAGAAGCCAATGCTGTTTCTTGGGTGTAGGGGCGGCTGTGAAATGCACATATATTACATGCAGCATTATATGTATGGCATTAGTTAGGTCTACATTTGCGCCTGTGGTGAAATATGTAATAAATGTGATGGGAATATAGATAGTTCTTTTGAAAACAAATCACTTTACTGGTCATTATTGAACATCTGCTCTATATTATATTTTACATATGCAGAAAGATGTATTCCATAACATACAAAGTAAATAGGCAATTTATAAAATTGGAGAAAGTTGGACCCATAGGACAGAAAAAATCACTATGAGTAGGTCTGAAAGTCTGCAATATATTGTTAATTATGAAGAAAAAAAAATTAAATGAAACAGGTCCACTCGGAGGGTGGCGTCCCACTTCTCTATGAGTGGATACGGGCACTCATTCTGAATTGATCGCTCGCTAGCTGCTTTTAGCAGCCGTGCAAACGCATAGTCGCCGCCCACGGGGGAGTGTATTTTCGCTTTGCAAGAGTGCGAACGCCTGTGCAGCCGAGCGGTACAAAAACATTTTGTGCAGAACAAGACCAGCCCTGTGGTTACTTATTCTGTGCGATGATTGCTGCGACGAAGGACCCGGAATTGACGTCAGACACCCGCCCAGCAATCACCCGGCCACGCCTGCGTTTTTCCAAACACTCCCAGAAAATGGTCAGTTGACACCCAGAAACTCCTACTTCTTGCCAGTCTCCTTGCGTTTGGCAGTGCGACTGAAAGCGTCGCTAGAACCTGTGCAAAACCACGACGCTCATTGTACCCGTACACCACGCATGCGCATTGCGGCCCATACGCATGATCGCTACGCAGCGAACGACGGCAGCTAGCGATCAACTCGGAATGACCCCCAATGATTTGTACTGAAATATAGAGGTGGGACGCCACCCTCAGAGTGGAACTGTTTCATTTCAGTTTTTTCAAAAATAATTAACAATATTTTGCAGCAGAGGCGTAACTCTGGGAGGCATCTGCCGCTGGGATCCTCTCCTCCCATTCTGTGACTCCATTAAATTAAGTTAATTGATACAGTAGCTGCCGCCATCTCTTCAGTGGCCGACTTCCTCACTGCTCCCTGCACCTTACAAGTCACACCCTTTTTATTATACTGTAGATACAGATTTTACAGGATTGGAAACCACAACCTAGTACACTGGAAGCAGACACCTTACTGATGAGGCTGTTTGCTCCTGTATAGGAAATATGAGAATTCTAACTATGGGGGTAATTCCAAGTTGATCGCAGCAGGAATTCTGTTAGCAACTGGCAAAACCATGTGCACTGCAGGGGAGGCAGATATAACATGTGCAGAGAGAGTTAGATTTGGGTGTGGTGTGTTCAATCTGCAATCTAATTTGCAGTGTAAAAATAAAGCAGCCAGTATTTACCCTGCACAGAAATACAATAACCCACCCAAATCTAACTCTCTCTGCAAATGTTAAATCTGCCTCCCCTGCAGTGCACATGGTTTTGCCCAACTGCTAAAAAAATTCCTGCTGCGATCAACTTGGAATTACCCCCTATATGAAGCTACTTCTCTGACAATTACACGTAACTTCATATAGTTAGAATTCTCGTGCTTCCTGTACAGGAGGAAATAGCTCCATCAGTAAGGTGCATGCTTCCAGTGTAACGGGTGTAGTATGGTATGCCGGCGGCCGGGCTCCCGGTGCCAGGGGCCCGACCGCCGGCATACCGCCAGCGTGGCGAGCGCAAATGAGCCCCTTGCGGGCTCGCTGCGCTCGCCACACTGCGGGCACTGTGGCGCATTTTATTCTCCCTCCAGGGGGATCGTGGACCCCCATGAGGGAGAAAAAGTGTCGGTATGTCGGCTGTCGGGATTCCGCCGCCGGTATACTGTGCGCCAGGATCTCGACAGTCGGCATACTGAAGACCACCCCAGTTTAACAGGTCATGACTTCTAATCCTGGGTATGACTGCTAAGAAATGTGTGATTTAAAATAAAAGACAATGAAATGTATATATTCTTTTTTTGATTTTTTTTTCTGTATTATGTGTCCCCTTTCCCCAATTTTATAAATTGCCTATTCACTTTGTATGTTATGGAATACATCTTTTTGTATATGTAAAATATCATATAGAGCAGATGTTCAATATTGACCAGTAAAGTGATATGTTTTTAAAAGAACTATCTATATTCCCAACACATTTATTACATCTGCTCAGCGTCATTTTTGAAATTCAAGAAGGCCGCCGCGAGCCAATCATGGCTCGCCGAGTCATCGCCCCGCCCCCTCTGGCTGACTTATATAAGTCAGCGCGAGGCAGCGGCATCAGTCTGACGGCGGAGGAGGAGCAGTGAAGAGCTCCTGAAGACAGAAGACGCTGTGGAAGTCCTGGATGGGCGGCGGCCATGAAAATGATCTTAAAGGCCACCGCCCACCCCAGGTGAAAACCCTGAACAATAAATCTTTTTTTTTTTCAAGTGTGGTGTTTTTATTTTAATACTTTCTTTACAGGTGCCAGTGGGCCCTTTATGTCCGGGCATGCTGGCACTTGTGGTTCTCCAAGTGCCGGCATGCTGGGGCAAGCCTGCTGGGACCTGTAGGCCGCCTGTAAAGAACGATATTAGCATGCAATGAACCCCGCACCCACCGCTACCAGGGGGGCGGGGCAAAGCACTGGGCTATTAGTGCTAGTTGTTGTTCGGGAGGGGGGACCCCACTTTCCGAGGAATTCCAGCCCTGGGCTGTTTAATGTTATGGCATGAGGACCCCCACACTGAATGTCTCACTTGCTATGACATTAGCCCCCTGGTGCTGGTTTTAGTGATTTAAGGGGGACTTCACTTTTTGTTTTGTTTTTCTATTTTTTTTTTTATTTTTTTTTGGGGGGGAGGGGTCGGCTGCTTAGCTGACAGTGCCTCCCCAGCCACTGACCTCACCACACGTCACTGCTAACTAATACCATATTATTTCCTGTGAGGCTAAAAAGGGTAGTCTGGGATGCGGTCAACATCCCGCCAGACGGAATCCCGGCGGTCAAAATACCGATTCCAGAATCCCAACCGGCACAATCCCGACATATTCTCCCTCCGTGGGTGTCCACCGCAGCGTGGCGAGCGAAGCGAGCCTGCAAGGGGCTGCGTTCCCCTCGCCACCCCTGTCGGGATTGTGTGGTCGGGGTTCCGGCGTCGGTATTTCGACCACCGTGATCCCGTCCAGCGGGATTTAGTACTGATCCCGGTAGCCTCACCTGTAATCTGCTGCACCAAACATACAGCCCTATAAGTGAGCGCCAGGTATATTATAAAGCATTGTATGTATGTTTATATGTGTTAGCCGCGCCCCCATGTAAAGTGTGGTCAGTGCTGCAGTCCACGGGCAGCAGCCGCCACTGCTTCTAAATCAGAATCAGGCCAGAATGCACTGCTACATCTACAATCTATACCAGTGGTTCCCAAACTCGGTACTCAAGGACCCGCAATATGGGGGTAATTCCAAGTTGATCGCAGCAGGAATTTTTTTTAGCAGTTGGGCAAAACCATGTGCACTGCAGGGGAGGCAGATGTAACATGTGCAGAGAGAGTTAGATTTGGGTGGGTTATTTTGTTTCTGTGCGGGATACTGGCTGCTTTATTTTTACACTGCAAATTAGATTGCAGATTGAACACACCCCACCCAAATCTCTCTCTCTCTCTGCACATGTTATATCTGCCCCTCCTGCAGTGCACATGGGGGGTAATTCCAAGTTGATCGCAGCAGGAAATTTTTTAGCAGTTGAGCAAAACCATGTGCACTGCAGGGGGGGCAGATATAACATTTGCAGAGAGAGTTAGATTTGGGTGGGTTATTTTGTTTCTGTGCAGGGTAAATACTGGCTGCTTTATTTTTACACTGCAATTTAGATAGCAGATTGAACTCACCACACCCAAATCTATCTCTCTCTGCAAATGTTATATCTGCCCCCCCTGCAGTGCACATGATTTTGCCCGACTGCTAAAAAAAAATCCTGCTGCGATCAACTTGGTATTACCCCCTATGTTTCCTAGGTCACCCAGCAGGAGCACAGGTGTACTCATTACTCACTGACATATTTCCCAGGTCACCCAGCAGGAGTACAGGTGTACTCATTACTCACTAACACATTTCCCAGGTCACCCAGCAGGAGCACAGGTGTACTCATTACTCACTGACACATTTCCCAGGTCCCCCAGTAGGTGCACAGGTGTACTCATTACTCACTGACACATTTCCCAGGTCACCCAGCAGGAGCACAGGTGTACTCATTACTCACTGTACTCATTACTCCCAGGTCACCCAGCAGGAGCACAGGTGTACTCATTACTCACTGACACATTTCCCAGGTCACCCAGCAGGAGCACAGGTGTACTCATTACTCGCTGACACATTTCCCAGGTCACCCAGCAGGAGCACAGGTGTACTCATTACTCACTGACACATTTCCCAGGTTACCCAGCAGGTGAACAGGTGTATTCATTACTCACCAACACGTTCTTCAGGTCACCCAGAAGTAGCACATTTACTAGGTCACCCAGCAGGGGCACAGGTGTACTCATTACTCACTGGCACATTTACCAGGTCACCCAGCAGTGGCACAGGTGTATTCATTACTCACTGACACATTTCCCAGGTCACTCAGCAGGTGCACAGGTGTACTCATTACTCACTGACACATTTCCCAGGTCACTCAGCAGGTGCACAGGTGTATTCATTACTCACTGACACATTTGTCAGGTCACCCAGCAGTGGCACAGGTGTATTCATTACTCACTGACACATTTCCCAGGTCACTCAGCAGGTGCACAGGTGTACTCATTACTGACTGACACATTTCCCAGGTCACTCAGCAGGTGCACAGGTATATTCATTACTCACAGACCATTTTCCAGGTCACCCAGTAGATGCACAGGTGTATTGATTACTCACTGACACATTTGCCAGGTCACCCAGCAGGTGCACAGGTGTACTCATTACTCACTGACACATTTCCCAGGTCACCTAGCAGAAGCACAGGTGTACTCATTACTCACTGACACATTTCCCAGGTCACTCAGCAGGTACACAGGTATATTCATTACTCACAGACCATTTTCCAGGTCACCCAGTAGGTGCACAGGTGTATTGATTACTCACTGACACATTTCCCAGGTCACCCAGCAGGTGCACAGGTGTACTCATTACTCACTGACACATTTCCCAGGTCACCCAGCAGGAGCACAGGTGTACTCATTACTCACTGACACATTTCCCAGGTCACCCAGCAGGTGCACAGGTGTACTCATTACTCACTGACACATTTCCCAGGTCACCCAGCAGGAGCACAGGTGTACTCATTACTCACTGACACATTTCCCAGGTCACCCAGCAGGTGCACAAGTGTACTCATTACTCACTGACACATTTCCCAGGTCACTCAGCAGGTACACAGGTATATTCATTACTCACAGACCATTTTCCAGGTCACCCAGTAGGTGCACAGGTGTATTGATTACTCACTGACACATTTCCCAGGTCACCCAGCAGGTGCACAGGTGTACTCATTACTCACTGACACATTTCCCAGGTCACCCAGCAGGAGCACAGGTGTACTCATTACTCACTGACACATTTCCCAGGTCACCCAGCAGGAGCACAGGTGTACTCATTACTCACTGACCGATTTCCCAGGTTACCCAGCAGGTGAACAGGTGTACTCATTACTCACTGACACATTTCCCAGGTCACCCAGCAGGTGCACAGGTGTACTCATTACTCACTGACACATTTCCTAGGTTACCCAGCAGGTGAACAGGTGTATTCATTACTCACCAACACGTTCTTCAGGTCACCCAGAAGTAGCACAGGTGTACTCCTTACTCACTGACATATTTCCCAGGTCACCCAGCAGAAGCACAGGTGTACTCATTACTCACTGACAAATTTCCCATGTCACCCAGCAGGCGCACAGGTATACTCCTTACTCACTGACACATTTCCCAGGTTACCCAGCAGGTGAACAGGTGTATTCATTACTCACCAACACGTTCTTCAGGTCACCCAGAAGTAGCACAGGTGTACTCCTTACTCACTGACATATTTCCCAGGTCACCCAGCAGAAGCACAGGTGTACTCATTACTCACTGACAAATTTCCCATGTCACCCAGCAGGCGCACAGGTATACTCCTTACTCACTGACACATTTCCCAGGTCACCCAGCAGGTGCACAGGTGTACTCATTACTCACTGACACATTTCCCAGGTCACCCAGCAGGTGCACAGGTGTATTCATTACTCACTGACTCATTTCCCAGGTCACCCAGCAGGTGCACAGGTGTACTCATTACTCACTGACACATTTACCAGGTCACCCAGCAGGTGCACAGGTGTACTCATTACTCACTGGCACATTTACCAGGTCACCCAGCAGTGGCACAGGTGTATTCATTACGCACTGACACATTTCCCAGGTCACTCAGCAGGTGCACAGGTGTACTCATTACTCACTGACACATTTCCCAGGTTACTCAGCAGGTGCACAGGTGTATTCATTACTCACTGACACATTTGCCAGGTCACCCAGCAGTGGCACAGGTGTATTCATTACTCACTGACACATTTCCCAGGTCACTCAGCAGGTGCACAGGTGTACTCATTACTGACTGGCACATTTCCCAGGTCACTCAGCAGGTGCACAGGTATATTCATTACTCACAAACCATTTTCCAGGTCACCCAGTAGATGCACAGGTGTATTGATTACTCACTGACACATTTGCCAGGTCACCCAGCAGGTGCACAGGTGTACTCATTACTCACTGACACATTTCCCTGGTCACCTAGCAGAAGCACAGGTGTACTCATTACTCACTGACACATTTCCCAGGTCACTCATCAGGTACACAGGTATATTCATTACTCACAGACCATTTTCCAGGTCACCCAGTAGGTGCACAGGTGTATTGATTACTCACTGAAACATTTCCCAGGTCACCCAGCAGGAGCACAGGTGTACTCATTACTCACTGACACATTTCCCAGGTCACCCAGCAGGTGCACAGGTATACTCATTACTCACTGACACATTTCTTAGGTCACCCAGCAGGTGCACAGGTGTACTCATTACTCACTGGCACATTTACCAGGTCACCCAGCAGTGGCACAGGTGTATTCATTACTCACTGACACATTTCCCAGGTCACCCAGCAGGTGCACAGGTGTATTAATTACTCACTGACACATTTCCCAGGTCACTCAGCAGGTACACAGGTGTATTCATTACTCACAGACCATTTTCCAGGTCACCCAGCAGTGGCACAGGTGTATTCATTACTCACTGACACATTTGCCAGGTCACCCAGCAGGTGCACAGGTGTACTCATTACTCACTGACACATTTCCCAGGTCACCTAGCAGGTGCACAGGTGTACTCATTACTCACTGACACATTTCCGAGGTCACCCAGCAGGTGCCGGTGTATTCATTACTCACTGACACATTTGCCAGGTCACCCAGCAGGTGCCGGTGTATTCATTACTCACTGACACATTTGCCAGGTCACCCAGCAGGTGCACAGGTGTATTCATTACTCACTGACACATTTCTCAGGTCACCCAGCAGGTGCACAAGTGTACTCATAACTCACTGACACATTTCCCAGGTCACCCAGCAGGTGCACAGGTGTATTGATTACTCACTGACACATTTCCCAGGTCACCCAGCAGGTGCACAGGTGTACTCATTACTCACTGACACATTTCCCAGGTCACCCAGCAGGTGCACAGGTATACTCATTACTCACTGACACATTTCTTAGGTCACCCAGCAGGTGCACAGGTGTACTCATTACTCACTGGCACATTTACCAGGTCACCCAGCAGTGGCACAGGTGTATTCATTACTCACTGACACATTTCCCAGGTCACCCAGCAGGTGCACAGGTGTATTAATTACTCACTGACACATTTCCCAGGTCACTCAGCAGGTACACAGGTGTATTCATTACTCACAGACCATTTTCCAGGTCACCCAGCAGTGGCACAGGTGTATTCATTACTCACTGACACATTTGCCAGGTCACCCAGCAGGTGCACAGGTGTACTCATTACTCACTGACACATTTCCCAGGTCACCTAGCAGGTGCACAGGTGTACTCATTACTCACTGACACATTTCCGAGGTCACCCAGCAGGTGCCGGTGTATTCATTACTCACTGACACATTTGCCAGGTCACCCAGCAGGTGCACAGGTGTATTCATTACTCACTGACACATTTCTCAGGTCACCCAGCAGGTGCACAAGTGTACTCATAACTCACTGACACATTTCCCAGGTCACCCAGCAGGTGCACAGGTGTACTTACTTCTCACACATTTTAAAAGCTCCACAGGTGGAGGTAATTATTTCACTTGCGGTTCTGTGAGGAGACCTGGAAAACATGCACTTTTGGGGGGTCCTTGAGGATCATGATTGTGAACCACTGATGTATACACTTCTAAGTGGCTGCTGGAACTTGTATGTGGCTCTCTGTTGTTGCCGCTAGTTGTTAATTGATATAAAGCAATTTGCATTTTAGATTTAGTACAAGGTCTCTGGCCAGGAAGGGGTTAAATAAAAGCCAGGCTGCGCTGTCGGAGATGTATCCTGCCTCCCACTTATACACAGCGTGACCGTAGGCGATATGATAAACCGCTCACACCCTCTCACTTCCTGACTGGAAATAGCCACCAGTTCTCTAAAGCTGGTATGTCCATCTCTGCCCAACGGCCGTCCCCTGCACCCACTACTCTTACAGCAAGACATCGTATGTCATATGACTCTCTCCGGTTACCCATACACCTCCTGGTGATGCCCTCTGTAAAACAAAGATACCTGCAGGCAGCCAGTTACCCTTCCTAGCGCACATCAGGATTTTAGACCCAGGTTGGAAGGAAAGTGTCTGATTGGCTGCTCGGTAATGGCTATAACATAACCCAGCTAAGGTTAGACTATTACATAGCAGAGCAGACTATATAAATTGCGTATAGTTACAGGAAGGTCACACAGCAGAGGGGCAGATCTGACACTGAGGAAGGGTAATACTGGGTACGGGAGGGGGAATGTGAGAGGGAGCACCTTAATAAGAAAAAATAATTTCCTAGTAAGCACAAAATTATTTAAATAGGAAATAAAAGCACAAATTTGCCATTAACAAATATCAAAGGCTAAATAATATACATGAAGGAGTCCCCTTTACATACACATCAAATTCCGAGGCAGACCCGGGCTCAGTGTGGACGCCAGTGACGTGCGGTGGGGTGAGGCAGGTGAGGCAGAGCCTTTCCTGTCATACATACGTTTAAACCAGAGTTTTGACTGAATAAAATATATGAAAAATACTGATAATTTGTTTGAAATATCTTCTTTGCATTATTCTAACAATTTTTATAGGCCAAACTCTGGAGTAAAAAGTCTATGTCAGGGGAGGCAGTGCCTCACCTGTGTATCCTTTCCACACATCTCTAATCAAAACTCACCAGATTTCCAGGAGTTTACACTGCTGCACCTGTGTATAATGCCCACATGTATATACCGCTGCACCTGTGTATAATGCCCACATGTATATACTGCTGCACCTGTGTATAATGCCCACATGTATATACCGCTGCTCCTGTATATAATGCCCACATGTATATACCGCTGCACCTGTGTATAATGCTCACATGTATATACTGCTGCACCTGTGTATAATGCCCACATGTATATACCGCTGCACCTGTGTATAATGCCCAGATGTATATACTGCTGCACCTGTGTATAATGCCAACATGTATATACTGCTGCACCTGTGTATAATGTCCAGATGTATATACTGCTGCATCTGTGTATAATGCCAACATGTATATACTGCTGCACCTGTGTATAATGCCCACATGTATATACTGCTGCACCTGTGTATAATGCCCAGATGTATATACTGCTGCACCTGTGTATAATGCCCACATGTATATACTGCAGCACCTGTGTATAATGCCCAGATGTATATACCGCTGCACCTGTGTATAATGCACAGATGTATATACCGCTGCACCTGTGTATAATGCCCAGATGTATATACCGCTGAACCTGTGTATAATGCCCACATGTATATACTGCAGCACCTGTGTATAATGCCCAGATGTATATACCGCTGCACCTGTGTATAATGCCCAGATGTACCCTTTGGCTCATATATTGTGTGTAAAACTGGCTCTGGGGTTAGCCAGTGCCTCCTGAGCCATTTAGCTCACCGCACGTCCCTGGTAGACGCATCCGACCCAGGAAATTCCTGGTTTTCGCTGCAGTGTGAATGGGGACTCAGACTGAGACCTGGGAAATTCGCGGATAGATACAGTAGATCAGGGTCATACGTGTGTATTTCCCGGGTCTTATGTCTGAAAGTGGTATAAGTGTTTTATGTACTTACAGCCTGAGCTAGCAACTTGAGTCTGGGAAAAGGACAGTTCATTTAAGGAAACGCAGTTTATGATCCTTAGCTGGCAGCGTAGAGAATGGTTATAAAAGAGGGAAACATTTACTAAGCAGTGATAAGAGCGGAGAAGTGTGGCTTCTCCCGGAGAGGAGACTTACAATGTAGATAAGTATGATTTGCATACTATAAAATGATACACAGCTGCTGATTGGTTGATGGGGCAACTTCTCCACTCTTATCACTGCTTAGTAAATGTCCCCCATAGCCGGAATAACTGACATAATTATATAAAGCTATTGTCTAGGAGAGCGGAATGAATGTCAGCGACAGCTTCACTTAAAGGTGCATACATACGTCGAAATTTTAACTATGCGATTTCCCTTGAACTCCCCCAGAAGCACTGATTTTGACTATCTGTACTTTGATTTTGACTAAGTGCCAATTTTGACTATACTTTGTACTAGATAGTACACTATGGGGTGTATTCAATTGCAGTCGTAAACTGCCGTCTTGTCGGAAAGACTTTTTTAGGTTAGAAACTGTACTGACCTGTTCAATCGCCCTGCTTTTTGTCGGAAAAGCACATGTATTGGCGGATAATCCGCAGATCCACGTGTTTTGTCGGATTCCGCGGCCAAATCCGACAGGTTTTGGCCCTGTTTCTGACAATGTCAATCCAAGTTAAAAGAAAACTCGGATTGGTATTGTTGGGAACCTGTCGGATTTGGCCGCTCATTGAATACTGCATTATCAGATCCTTTCCGTCGGAAAGGATCCGAAAAGCATTGAATACCCCCTTATATAGTCAAGATTAACTTGCCTGCACAGTCTATCTATCCTTGCGATACCGACCCCGCAGGAGTGCGCATCGGGATCGAATAGAGAAAGCAAGGTGGCTAGCACCTTGCAATTTCCACTAACTTTCCTTGCGATTTTGACTATATAGTCAAAAGCAAAGATCTCACCGTGTGTACACACCTTAAGCATACCTCCCAACTTTTCCCTTCTGTAAAGAGGGACACACGCGCGGCGAAGCTGCGTGCTCCCGAAAAGGGGGCGTGACCTATGGAAAGGGGGCGTGGCTTCATGGGAGGACCCGCGATTGCGAGCCACGCCCCCGTTTTCGTCACTGAAGGGGCATGCTCAGCGCTCTGTGAGCTGCTGGCATGCCCCCTCTCCCTCTGTCTCCAATGAATAGACGCTGTGCGCATGCGCACAGCGTCTATTCACCGCTGCTCTGCTAAGCAGGGCAGCGAGAGACAGAGCCTCCCAACTGCCCCCCCCCATACCGCGGGACACTGTGGCCCGTGGGTGGGACAGCGGGACCAGAGCCGGCCTTAGGTATAGGCAAACTAGGCAAATGCCTAGGGCATTTGGTATGCTTAGGGGCACCAGCAGCTTCTGCTGATTAAAATGATATGCGGCATGCCTATATTCTGTGTGTGACTGCGGCTGTATCTGCATAAGAAATGCTACGTTGCAGTGTATTGCTGGAAATCACTGTAATGTAGCATTTCGTATGCAGATACAGCCACAGTCGTACACAGTATATAGGCATGCTGCATATCATTTTAATCAGCAGAAGCTGCTTGTGCATCCTAGCCACAAAGTAATGCAAATAAGATGCATTTTCATAAACAAAAGGCGCCCAACGTTAGCAGAGCTGTCAGCTGACTCATGCCAGGCATCTCCTTCAGAACTAGCGGCGGTGCTAGGGGGCACCAGCCAAAATCTTGCCTAGGGCATCATATTGGTTAGGGCCGGCTCTGAGCGGGACAGTCCCCAAAAAACGGGACTGTCCAGCGAAAATCGGGACAGTTGGGAAGTATGCCTTAAGGCAGGGATGGGGGACCTTCGGCCCTCCAGCTGTTGCTGAACTACACATACCAGCATGCCCTGCAACAGTTTTGCAATTTGGTCATGCAAAAACTGTTGCAGGGCATGCTGGGATGTATAGTTCAACAACAGCTGGAGGGCCAAAGGTTTCCCATCCCTGGCTTAAGGGGACAGAGCTTTAAAGCAGGCAGAATACTTCCGAAGGGCTATTGCCGGTAGTTTTACAAGTTTGAGTCTTAAGGGATTGGCCAACAGCACCTAAAAATCATTTATAGATATTGTAGCTGCACAACTCCTGAAGTATTGTTACTACGTAAATAATTTGCTACAACAGGGGAAACCTGCAAAACTGCCGGATGGACAGAACCAGCTGCAGCCGTTAGTCTTTAATCTCTGATGTGTTACATTTAACTCACAACTCTTTAAGAGCACACAAGCCTCAATCTATACCTATATATAGCTAGCTATAGAACAGACAGTGGTAATATGGGGCCCCAACTGTTCAGTTACTTGAATGCAATTATTTCTGCTTTGCAATTAAGTGTGATAAGTTATTAAATACTGAAATGTACTTTTCTGCTTTGCAGATGTGCATGCTCTGTTCACTGGGGGTCATTCCGAGTTGTTCGCTAGCTGCTTTCGTTCGCTGCGCAGCGATCAGACAAAAAAACGGCACTTCTGCGCATGCGTATGTGGCGCAATGCGCACGCGCGTCGTACTATTACAACGAACTATGTAGTTTCACACAAGGTCTAGCGAAGCATTTCAGTCGCACTGCTGGCCGCAGAGTGATTGACAGGAAGAGGGCGTTTCTGGGTGTCAACTGACCATTTTCAGGGAGTGTTCGGAAAAACGCAGGCGTGCCAGGAAAAACGCAGGCGTGCCTGGGCGAACGCAGGGCGTGTTCGTGACGTCAAAACAGGAACTGAATGGTCTGAAGTGATCGCAAGCGCTGAGTAGGTCTGAAGCTACTCAGAAACTGCACAAAATTATTTTGTAGCCGCTCTGCGATCCTTTCGTTCACACTTCTGCTAAGCTAAAATACACTCCCAGTGGGCGGCGGCATAGCGTTTGCACGGCTGCTAAAAACTGCTAGCGAGCGAACAACTCGGAATGACCACCATAGTTATACTACTTTCCCTTGAGTTCACAGCAAAGAGAGGGAGAGATTCATCCAAGTGATCCAGTTAAATAAATTCCTGCAACTATATTGTAACGTTAATATCTGCCAGTAATCTACATTGAATTGCATTGTGTAGGGAACTGACCTTGACATGTATATTCCTGTAAGGCTTCCGTGATACTTACCTTGGTGGGTATCACATATATTTTTTTTTTTATAAATTATTATTTTAATATTTTATTAAAAATACTTTTTAAACTTTAATAATTAAAAAAAACAAACTATTTCTGAGAGGTTTTGTAGGGGGAATTTTTTTCAAGTCGCTTGCTGTGTAAGTTGTGATAGTCAGCTCTTGGGGTCCGTGGTAGTGATGGAAAATCTAGTTCAGTTTGGTGATTAGTTCATTATGATCTAGTTCACTGAAAAGATTAGTTCAGAAGATGAGTTCATGTAGTTCATTTAGTTCATCATTTCACTCACTGACTCTGGGACTGGAAAGAGTGATTAGATTTAGAACTAGTCTAGACTATTACACATAGAGCAGGTATTTCTAATATTAGCTCATTGTAGGAGTTAGAATCTTTTTCAAATGATCAGATGTGTGTAATATGTCAGATTTTTTTATTTTTAAGAAAAGCAATAAGTTATATAGCAACCTTATAGTGACATATGTATCTCTGCAATATTAATCCCATTGTTGGTACTCCTTTTTACTTCATAATATGCATGTGAAAGACCCAAATCCAGAGTAATGTCATAAGTCACTTTTATTTTTTTCTGCTTTTAAAATACAGTAATTAAAAGGAAAAAAAAGTCCCTTTGCCCCAATGTAACAGACCTTAGAGAGATAAAGTGGAGATGTTGCAAAGTAACCAATCAGCTTCTGTCATTTATCTTCAACAGTATATAAAGTGACAGAAGCTGATTGGTTGCTAGGGGCAACTGCTCAACTTTATGTCACTTGAAGGTTCATAGTACATAACCCCCTGTGTCTTGTGTGGAGTAATCATACCCTACAGCAGGCATGTCCAAACTGCGGCCCTCCAGCTGTTGTGAAACTACATATCCCAGCATGCCCTGACACCGTTTTGCTGTCAGAGAATGCTAAAGCTGTGTCAGGGCATGCTGAGATGTGTAGTTTCTCAACAGCTGGAGGGCCGCAGTTTGGACATGCCTGCCCTACAGGATAGCATGCAGCACTCAGCACTGTGTCTTTAGCTGATTGGGAGTGTAGCTTGTCACCTAATATACTGGGGGAATGAATCATGGCTATATGCAGTTCAGTATCAGCTCCATACAATGCATATGCCTGAGCACAGCAGTGCCACACATGGTAGCTTAGAGGTACTGTACTGACTCGTATGGCTGTATGAGTCATTGAGTCAGTGAACTGATCAGTGAACTGTAATGAATCACTGACTGAACTACTGAACTACTTGCAAGGAGAGTGACTCATGAGTCGTCAGGACAATGCCGTTCAATCAGCTCCACAGAGTCCACTGACTCCATGAGCACAGCAGTGACCCCTGTGGCAGCTGAGGTAAACTGACTCATGAGTATTCAGTATTCACTCTCTCCCTCACACACACACACACTGATTGGTTGCTATGGGCAACATCACTTCTATAGAACTACCTAAGTATATGTACCATCATATTTTTAATTATTTCAAGACTGAAGGTTCATCAGACACACATAGGGGTAAATTTACTAAGGTGGGAGATTTTTAGAACCGGTGATGTTGCCCATGGCAACCAATCAGATTCTACTTACCATTTATCTAGCTCAGGCATTCCCAACCGCGGTCCTCAAGGCACACCCACAGTGCAGGTTTTTGTGATATCCAGGCTTCAGCACAGATGGTTAAATCAACATAACTGAGCTACTAATTAAGTCACCTGTGTTCAAGCCTGGATATCACTAAAACCAGGACTGTTAGTGTGCCTTGAGGACCGAGGTTGGGAATGCCTGATCTAGCTGCTTCTAGCAGATAATAGATATAATCTGATTGGTTGCTATGGGCAACATCACCAGTTCTAAAAATCTCCCACCTTAGTAAATTTACCCCATAGACTTTGGCTAGGCAGTGCAGATGCTATTTTTTATTAGATCTGTATTGCTGGGCTGTGTTGTACTTTTAACTTTCATTTCACAGCATCAGATTCAGGAAGTGAAAATCCTAATCCAGTGAATGAGACAGTGACTAGCCTAATGCTGGCTCTATTCTGCCTGTGTCCAACTCCTCCTTCCTGATGAACTAATCTTTGCCAAAGCTGTGAACTGAACGAACTCGTTCACTTTGAAGATTAGTTCATTTTGAACTAATCATTCATGAACTACCCATCACTAGCTCCGTGGGGATCTAGGCCAAATGCAGAGGCACCTTGTGTTGGAGGTGTTTGGTCTCCAGACTCACAGGGGTGTGTGGGAAATAAAGAGTAGAAACTTCCAGGAAAGTTGGGTGTGTGCCAGAAGGGGAGGGGCGAGACAGGGATAAGAAGAGGGCCGCACACACCCTGTGAGAGACACTTGTGGAGCCTGCTACTGGGATGGAGGTGCTAGCAGGTAGGTTATGTGCATTACCTGATGCTATGATAGATATATATATATATATATATATATATATATATATATATATATATATATATGTTTTCAGAGTACTTTACTTCTCAAAACTCTGTAGTAAAAAATCTATGGCAGGTGAGGCAGTTTCTCCCCCTGCCAATCTTTTCTGCACATTTTGATAAAAACTCACCAAATTTCCAGCAGTGTATATACTGCTGCACCTGTGTATAATGCCCACATGTGTATGTACTGCTGCACCGGTGTATAATGCCCACATGTGTATGTACTGCTGCACCGGTGTATAATGCCCACATGTGTATGTACTGCTGCACCGGTGTATAATGCCCACATGTGTATGTACTGCTGCACCGGTGTATAATGCCCACATGTGTATGTACTGCTGCACCGGTGTATAATGCCCACATGTGTATGTACTGCTGCACCGGTGTATAATGCCCACATGTGTATGTACTGCTGCACCGGTGTATAATGCCCACATGTGTATGTACTGCTGCACCGGTGTATAATGCCCACATGTGTATGTACTGCTGCACCGGTGTATAATGCCCACATGTGTATGTACTGCTGCACCGGTGTATAATGCCCACATGTGTATGTACTGCTGCACCGGTGTATAATGCCCACATGTGTATGTACTGCTGCACCGGTGTATAATGCCCACATGTGTATGTACTGCTGCACCGGTGTATAATGCCCACATGTGTATGTACTGCTGCACCGGTGTATAATGCCCACATGTGTATGTACTGCTGCACCGGTGTATAATGCCCACATGTGTATGTACTGCTGCACCGGTGTATAATGCCCACATGTGTATGTACTGCTGCACCGGTGTATAATGCCCACATGTGTATGTACTGCTGCACCGGTGTATAATGCCCACATGTGTATGTACTGCTGCACCGGTGTATAATGCCCACATGTGTATGTACTGCTGCACCGGTGTATAATGCCCACATGTGTATGTACTGCTGCACCGGTGTATAATGCCCACATGTGTATGTACTGCTGCACCGGTGTATAATGCCCACATGTGTATGTACTGCTGCACCGGTGTATAATGCCCACATGTGTATGTACTGCTGCACCGGTGTATAATGCCCACATGTGTATGTACTGCTGCACCGGTGTATAATGCCCACATGTGTATGTACTGCTGCACCGGTGTATAATGCCCACATGTGTATGTACTGCTGCACCGGTGTATAATGCCCACATGTGTATGTACTGCTGCACCGGTGTATAATGCCCACATGTGTATGTACTGCTGCACCGGTGTATAATGCCCACATGAACCCTTTGGCTTATATATTGCATGTAAATCTGGTACTAGCCAGTGCCTCCTGAGCCATTAACATCACTGCACGAGATAGACAGATATATTTCTTGCTGTTGTAGTACTACAGGTCTCAGCCAGCTGGAGAGCCACTTGCCCCTGTAGAGCAATGTTGCTGTATGCTGACACCTATTGTAGCTGGGGGTGGTGAATCAGTGACACAGCAGAGCATATACTGGAATAGCAGAGAGATGGCAGTGGGCTAGTGATGGGGTGTGAGACAGTTCCCTGCCGTGTCCCCCTCTGGCATTAACACTATATATAAGCGGGATGTTAAATTGTTGCAAAAAAAAAAAAACATTTACGAGCTCTGGCTGCGTTTCTGATATGTACTAAAACCTGTCCACCGTGTTTCCAGTGTGGAGAGTAATGGCAGCAAAAGCTGGCATTTCCCTATAGAGCAGTGTTTCCCAACCACGGTCCTCAAGGCACACTAACAGTCCTGGTTTTAGTGATCTCCAGGCTTGAACACAGGTGACTTAATTAGTAGCTCAGTTATTTTGATTTAACCATCTGTGCTGCAGCCTGGATATCACTAAAATCTGCACTGTTGGTGTGCCTTGAGGACCGCGGTTGGGAATGCCTGATATAGAGCCTATGGGCTTCTTTAGGCATCCGTGTTGCAGAGGGATCTGATTGGATCCCTCCCAGCTGCTGCAGAGGGACTTCAGAGCTGAACCCCGGAAGTGAGGCTATCGCGAAGAACAGCGCTTATCGGGAGAGCTGTCCTGTGTGATACTAATTGTATATGTTGGTACGGTATCTGGACTCCAGGTCGACACACCTTAGGTCGACATGAGTTTCTTTTTTTTCTTTTTTTTTTTTGTACTTTACGATCCACGTGGACTACAATTGGGAACGGTACCTGTGCGAAGCGGTAGCGGAGCGAGGCACCTTGCCCGAAGCATGGCGAGCCATGCGAGTGAACGCAGTGCACTAATTGGGGTTCCCGGTCACATTATGGAGAAAACGACACCAAAAAAACAAACTCGTGTCAACCTTTTGTCCACGTTGACCTAAGTGGTGTCGACCCTGAGTCCCAGACTCGTTAGTACATATGCAATTCATATCAATGTGGTAATGGACAGGATGTACTGTAAAGGCTGGGGACATCACGCCCTTTGTGTCTTCTACTTGGGGAGCGCCAGTGGTGCAAGTAGAATTTTTTTTCTTAGTGGTACGGATAGTAAAAATGGGTGTGGTCATGAGGGGGTGTGGTCATATAAACCTAGGAGTGGCTACATGACCGATAGGGTAATGGCCCTGGCGCCCACATCGCACACCCTGCACCCATTTCTTTTTTTCCCCCCTCCAATACTTACCCTCCAGAGTACCGCAACAGCACTGCAGAAATCACCTGACCATTTTTCTGGTGTCTCATGCAGTAAAAAAATCTCTGGGAAAATGGCTGCCCTGCCATTTTCCTGGAGACCTGCACATGTGCACTAGACTCTGGGACAGCACTAGGGGCCCCTATTGACCAGAGTATACAGTGCTGCTGGCTAGAGAGGGAGGGCGCCCAGGCCGAGTCTGCACACGGGCCCCCACCTCTCGTCATACACCCCTGTGTATATTAAAACATTACTTTTAATAAAGACTTTAATAATATTGGGGCAGATGCCTTAACCTTGTTGGCATAAGGAAGTGATAAACCAGTGATATGTGCAAGGTGATAAATACACCAGCTAATCAGCTCCAATATGTAAATGAACAGTTAGGAGCTGATTGGCTGGTGTTTATCACCTTGCATTTATCACTGGTTTATCACTTCTCTATGCCTTCTCCAGGTTAATACATCTGCCCCATTATGTCATACCCTCCAACATTTTACACATAAAAATTGGTACAAATTAGGAAAGGGGGCGTGGCCACAGGTAAAGGGCCCCTTTTCCTATACTTTCAATGGAAGTATGGAGAGCCAAAAATCGGAACAGACCATAAAAAAAAAAAAAAATGGTCCTGTACCTGCTAAAGGTCAAGCTGGAGGGTAAACTATGTCTCAGACTATCATGTTGCCCACCCTCCAGAGCTTATTGTAATATTACATTTATGATTGTGAGTTTTCCCAGGAGGGTGGACAAAATAATATCTGGTCTTTAGGTCGACCTGGCAAATGTTGACACATGAAAAGGTCGACATGAGGTTTTCACTTCCCCCCTTTTTTTTTTTTTTTTTCCCCATACTTTACGATCCACGTGGACTGCGACTGGGAATAGTAACCTTGCCCGAAGCATGGCGAGCGAACACAGTGCACCAATTGGGGTTCCCGTCACTTTATGAAGAAAATGACACCCCAAAAACCTCATGTTGACCTTTTTACATGTCGACCGAAAGACCATGTTGACCTATTTTATGTGTTGACCTAGTGACTGTCGACCAATAGTGATCGACCTAATGACTGTCTACTAGTTACTGTCAACCCAACAATCCACACCTGGACAAAATGAGTCTGAGCCCTTTAATGAAAGTTATGTATGAGTGGGGTGTAGTTGGCTTCCTGACGTGTAGAATCCTGGCAGCCAGAAGACTGCAACGGGATCCTGAGCGCAAGTATGCCAGGGAGGGTTAGGGTTATGCTGCAGGAAGGGTGGTGTAGGGGTAGAATTGGGGTGAGTTTAGTTGCAGGCACTAGTCAGGATGCTGGTGTCGGTATTCTGACCGCTGGTATCTAGTACCCAACCCGTCTTAATATATACACACATCTTGCGATAAGAGTGCCCCAGAACCCCCCCCCCCCCCTATTATATTAAGGGAATTTAATGTAAATATCCTGCTCACTGGAGGATGGCGCTAGATTCCCACTGGACCAAGCCCTGGCAGGCAACACTCTGTTGCCTGGTACATCGGGGGCCAGACTGTAGTCCCCACTGAGAATAACGGGGACTGCGGTCTGCTGCACTAATTGGCGTATACCTGCAGTTTCCACACCTCTCTGGTATAGAGGCCTGATACATACAGTAGGCACCATAGTGCTGGGTACACGCCGGAGCGACGTATTGGTGGACCTGCCATCGCACCAACAGAGCGGCCAATTCATGTAAGCATATATACTTACTGATTGGCTGCTTGATTTGTCTGACATGACATCACAGCTGGACTAGCAGTTGACTTTGTCCACCCAGCTGGGACGTCAGTCCCCGCAGACAGTGTACGGCCACCGGCGTGTCACCCGTACACACACCCAGATACTGATATCGCCCATTGGCTGTGCTGCAGGATGGACACGATATGTCTGTGACCAACGTCGTTCAGACATTGGGTGTACTCGCCCACTAATCCGCTCGCAATGTATCTGCCATTCATTGGAACGTACCTAGCTTTAGGAATATGCGCTAGCAAATGTGTTGAATCATGGGGTCTCCTATTCCACTCATGGTGCAGTGTTCTGACTCTTATTGGTGTGTGTGTACATATTAAGGGATGGTCACCACTATGTGCAGTTTGTCCTACAGTACATTATGTAACTCCCGTCTACTTCTGTTGCCAGTGAACTGTCCGTCCAGCTTTCGGAGTGCCCAGCAGGACCAAGATGGGAAGCAGCAGCAGGTATGCCTACAGGTGTCCCTGGCCAAGGCGCAGGCAGCCAGCCTGGAGAAAGACTATGTAAGTACCACCCGGGTACAGTGCAGTCAGACCTGCAATTCAGCTGCACTCTGCACCTCCTTCCCCAGCTGGGAGGAACAGAGGGTACGTCATCCAGGATTCAGCCTCACTCTGCCCCTACTTCTCCAGCTAGGAGGAACCAGGGGTGCGTCATCCAGATCTTGGCTGAGGATTCGGACAATATTAAGGAGTCTTTTTTTTTTTTTTTTTTTTTTGTGTGGGGGTGGTTGTTCTTTCCAATTTGAGCTACGAAACAAATGTATAATCTGCCATAAACTGTAGCCTACAAATGGTCAGAGGTGCTGAGAGGGAAGGGGAGAGGGTACTCATTACCGGGCCTGGCTTGTTGGTGAGACCCGAGGAGGGGCCTGGGACCCCACAGTGTTCTGTGTCCTGTTACAGCCTTCCTGTGTAGTGTACACTCTGCGTACATGAACGCCCGGGATTCACAGGTGGGAGTTTGCACATGCACCCATGATCCATTTAGCTTCTATGGGAAAGCTGCAACTGTGGATGGGCCGCAGCCCCCCGCGGCAAAGCGCATCGTGGGAGCGAACACCTGCAAGGAAGTAGCAGGACATGTCTAATAAAGGCAGTGTCTCACACATAATGTTACATGGTTTCTTTTATTTTCATACAATGTATAAATTCCTAAACAAACTTTTTAAAACCCTATAAAATCTTTAAACATGGACTGAAAAAAAACAAAAATTAGTACTTTTTATTTTTTAGATCCTAATACAGGGCCTATTATATAACATTTCTGCATAGCATATGGTCCTGTGTATTGAGAATGGAGGACTCAAACGTCTCTTTATTTTGTGCTAACTCCATCATACTAAATATATAATATGTCTATCTGAATCTTCCATGTATTTCACTCTTCCCACAGATGGATCAGCAAGGACCTCCCTTTTTGGTAGATGGCTCTGCTCCTCACATAAAGCTGAATGATCTACCCATCCTAGATCAAAGTGCGCTCCCTTCATCCCCCTGGATGCGCCTGGCGCAGAGTCTCTCGGCCTTCTCCTCTTTGAGTGGATGGTTCGAATCCGTTCTTCTCTGGCAGCAATCCCTCAATCCTCAAGCGCATGACCTTCTCCATCTCCTCAAGGTGTCCGAGAGTAATTGTAGAGCATTAAGTTCCAACCTGGCTGGCCTCCTTGGACTACAAGATGTCTCCTCTCCATCTCCGCCAACAATTACCGCCGTTTTTAAGCAGAAGGTTGCTGGGGAGATGGTGTGTAAGTGTTTTACCGACTGGCTGGGCCAAACCGAGAGTGACTTATTGACTGTTGTAGCAGAGAGTTCGGTGTAGGACTCCTCATCTGAGTGTCTTCTCCTGGCATGACTATCGCGTATCCTCCAGAAAGACTGACTCAGTGTGGACTGTTGCAGTAGGTCTCCGAGCATAAAGAATGCCATTCTTTTCATAGTCCAAAAAATGTCATCCCAAAGAGGTAGTAGGACTATACGTGTGATGTTCCTCCTTAGGCATGACTCAAGATTTACTATGGAGCCGTTTGGGAGCCTGTCGCTCCCTACTCTTCTTTGGTTCTTGTTTGTTCCTAGAATGTGTCTGAATGACAACTGACCCTCACAGATCCAGGGATGTGCAGGCGAGCACAACGAGAGGACTCCTGCAACCGTCTCGCCCCGAGAAACCCCATTTCAGGTCATGATTAAAAATCGGCTACATTTTGATATTAAGCGATTGCATCTCTAGGAAAAGGCTGAGATGGGAATTTTTTGTACGTTCTCAGTAACTTAGACACTTTTTTTTATCTTTTATAATGATTCAAGGTCTTTTTAATAAAATACATAAAAATGTAAAGGATGGTGGTCTTCTATATAAACTGTAATGCCAACTAAAGGTGAACACCTAGAGATACAATATGGGGGTAATTCCAAGTTGATCGCAGCAGGATATTTTTTAGCAGTTGGGCAAAACCATGTGCACTGCAGGGGAGGCAGATGTAACATGTGCAGAGATAGATAGATTTGGGTGTGGTGAGTTCAATCTGCAATCTAAATTGCAGTGTAAAAATAAAGCAGCCAGTATTTACCCTGCACAGAAACAAAATAACCCACCCAAATCTGACTCTATGCAGATGTTATATCTGCCCCCCCCCCCCCCACATGGTTTTGCCCAACTGCTAAAAAATATCCTGCTGCGATCAGCTTGGAATTATTATTTTTTTTTTGGGGGGGGGTGGGGGGAATAAATAAACAAAAGCCTGAAAGCGCACATTTTAACCGATGGTCATAAATGGGCTATCCCCTTATAGGCTGTTTTTAATGGCTAAAAAATGACCTACTATCATGCCAGACTACGTTCCTGGTCCCAAGTGTTAGCGCAGCTAAGAGGGCTGCTTATAGCGTAATCCCAGTTCCGGTTATTGGGGCTAATAGGTTCACCAAGAGCTATCCAATTAGCAGTTGCTAATAGGATACAACCCAAAGGAAGTGATGTACCAAGCTTTGGTTAATTTCTGCAACTTCTTCCCTTTATCTCTTTCCACTCTGTTTCTGACCATTTTCTAGCACAGGTTTTGAAATGTTACTGTAACAGCTGATTGGTTGCTTTGGGCATCTGCTCCACCTTATCTCTCCAAAGTCTAAGTGGGAGAAGGGTGTGTGTGTGTTTTTATAACCTGTACCGATCACCAAATGGGTGTTTCCACCAAGATATAGAGGCCTATTTATCAAGCATAGTTTTATGTATCGCCGCTATGTAATCACAGATTCACGGGAATCTGCCAAGGGCTGACTACTGCTGCAGATCGCAGCCCCCATTACTATCCGTAGCGTCTACAGTCTGTTCCCCTATGCTTTTTGGGGGTTGGTCCTGTTGGTTTATGGCATTCTCTGATTAAATAAACCGCTTTGTGCCTATGTAGGGATGTTTGCAGGAGGGGGATCTTATCATCCCTCTCCTGTAGCCTCCGGCCAGCTCTGGAATCTGACGCGTGTGCAGTGTTAATTTCTCAGGAAGTGTCTTTCAGAAATATTAAATATTCCTCCAATACATCGGGGATGTTATCTTTAGTACATACTGTAGAAGGGATAATCGTAGTTTTAAAAAAAACAAAACCCATGCTGCATTGTACAGTCAACGAAAAAATGCTGCTTATTCAAGATTTAGCCCATATGACGCCTAATGATAGCGGTATTATCGAAGACTGTAATCCATTGAAGTGAGGGAGTTATAGAATAGGTTCCTGTTTTAAGAGACCATTTTCAGTGAGTTTGCCACTAGACTTAATCAGAGGGGAATCTAGGGCTTGGCGTGGGCCCTGTGTGCTGTGACGGTCCTGAAAAGGAGGGTGGGGGGTGCTGCCAGCCAGGGCAGTGTACCAGGTGGAGTGTCTGAAGCTGAACATCCCACTGGCGTTTACTGAGTGAACGTGCTCCCAGCTTTCCACTGCTCTGCCTCCACCTCCGCTCTGTACCGTCCAGGGGTTGGGGGGCCTGTGTGGGACTGTGTAGCCACGCTTGCAATGGAGTAGCATGGAGACCAAGCATCGTTGGGTGGGCAGGGTGCAAGCTATGTGGGTTCTGATTTTTCTCTACCCACTTCTATTAATCCTTTCACACTACCTAGGCCTGTGTGGTTTCTCGATTGCTCTCTCGACACCTAGGACCCTCCAACTGGCCTTGGTAAAGAGTACCCACTCCCTTCCAGGGACGGATCTAGACTTTTCTTTAGGGGGAGCGGTTTACTGTTTAATCTTGACTCCTCCCTCTACAGTCCCAACTCCTCCCATCTGCAATACTAACTCCTCCTCTCTCAATTCTGACTGAACTTTTTGAGTGAGACTGAGATAGAGCTTTGTGATTGTTCTATGTACATGTGACTGTGTTATGGGGTAATTGTATTTATTAGCCCTAGTACCCACACACCAGCATGTGAGGGGCTAATGTTCTGTAACCCTTGCTCTCCTGGCTCCTCTGTGCTGCTGTAGTATAAGCTGCAGCACATCGTTCTGCCTCAGGCTCTCTCCGGAGAGCTCTCTTCTGCTCAAAAGTGGGTGTGGCTATGACTGTGTTAGGGAAGGGCGGGGGCGGTCGCCCCCCCTAGATCCGGCCCTGCGCCCTTCCCTTCACCACTACTTGAAACACAGTCTTAATAAAGGTTGGAAAGGAAAGTGTACTGTGGGTTGCTGGGCCAGTGTTAAAATGATAGGCAACACTAACACTCCTTGTACGGCACTAACCCCATACCCACTCTGAGACTTGATTTGGGGAGGGGCTCTTAAAAATGTTGCTATGGGGTTCACATTGTTCTAGTGATGCCCCTGACATCACCCCTATGACTCCCTCTCGCTTTATGTCCCTGTGGGGGAATTGTTTGTGTGTGTTTTCCCTGTGCTGGGCAAATGTGGGGATGAGTGAGTTGTGCACAGCTTCATCTGTATCTGCTGCTAGGCATACAACTGACTTTTTGCAAATGCCACTACAGCGCCCTCCTTGGTTCACACCCGTATATAGGAATGTGCCAAGACAAAGGTGCCCACTTGTAACGTCCATAGATGCTGGAATAGCTGTTGGTGCTTCTGTGGGCGCACCATCAAATCTTACACCAGCTCTGTGTATTGGGGTCACTGCGGTTTGTCATGCTATGAGTTTGGGGCACTAGGGTGGCATACTTTGAATTGGTGGGTACTATGCTGTGGCATACTTTGAATTGGGGGTACTGTGTATGTTGTACTATGGGTGGGATTCAATTCTTTTCACCCCTTTCCACATCTGTTCTGTTTCTGCCCTCGGGGGCATGCTATCATTATTTCTCTGACGTCCTAGTGGATGCTGGGAACTCCGAAAGGACCATGGGGAATAGCGGCTCTGCAGGAGACTGGGCACAACTAAAGAAAGCTTTTAGGTCACCTGGTGTGCACTGGCTCCTCCCACTATGACCCTCCTCCAAGCCTCAGTTAGATTTTTGTGCCCGGCCGAGGTTGGATGCACACTAGGGGCTCTCCTGAGCTTCTAGAAAGAAAGTATATAATTAGGTTTTTTATTTTACAGTGAGACCTGCTGGCAACAGGCTCACTGTAGCGAGGGACTAAGGGGAGAAGAAGCGAACCTACCTGCTTGGGCTTCTTAGGCTACTGGACACCATTAGCTCCAGAGGGATCGACCGCATGGAACTGGCCTTGGTGTTCGGTCCCGGAGCCGCGCCGCCGTCCCCCTTACAGAGCCAGAAGCAAGAAGAGGTCCGGAAAATCGGCGGCAGAAGACATCAGTCTTCACCAAGGTAGCGCACAGCACTGCAGCTGTGCGCCATTGTATCTCATGCACACTTCACACTCCGGTCACTGAGGGTGCAGGGCGCTGGGGGGGGGGGGGGGGGCGCCCTGAGCAGCAATAAAAACACCTTGGCTGGCATATATATCACAATATATAGCCCCAGAGGCTATATATGTGATAAATACCCCTGCCAGAATCCATAAAAATGTGGGAGAAAAGTCTGCGAAAAAGGGGTGGAGCTATCTTTCTCAGCACACTGGCGCCATTTTCTCTTCACAGTGCAACTGGAAGACAGCTCCCCAGGCTCTCCCCTGTAGTTTTCAGGCTCAAAGGGTTAAAGAGAGAGGGGGGGCACTAAATTTAGGCGCAATATTGTTTATACAAGCAGCTATTGGGGAAAATAGTGTTTATCCCTACATAGTGCTCTGGTGTGTGCTGGCATACTCTCTCTTTGTCTCCCCAAAGGGCTGTGTGGGGTCCTGTCCTCAGTCAGAGCATTCCCTGTGTGTGTGTGGTGTGTCGGTACGGCTGTGTCGACACGTTTGATGAGGAGGCTTATGTGATGGCAGAGCAGATGCCGATAAATGGGATGTCGCCCCCTGTGGGGCCGACACCAGAGTGGATGGATAGGTGGAAGGTATAAACCGACAGTGTCAACTCCTTACATAAAAGGCTGGATGACGTAACAGCTATGGGACAGCCGGCTTCTCAGCCCGCGCCTGCCCAGGCGTCTCAAAGGCCATCAGGGGCTCAAAAACGCCCGCTCCCTCAGATGGCTGACACAGATGTCGACACGGAGTCTGACTCCAGTGTCGACGAGGTTAAGACATATACACAATCCACTAGGAACATCCGTTACATGATCCCGGCAATAAAAAATGTGTTACACATTTCTGACATTAACCCAAGTACCACTAAATAGGGTGGATAAGGCGCTCACACGTTTGTCAAAAAAGGTGGCACTGCCGTCTTAGGATACGGCCACTTTGAAGGTACCTGCTGATAAAAAGCAGGAGGCTATCCTGAAGTCTGTATTTACACACTCAGGTACTAGACTGAGACCTGCAGATAGTGCTGCTGCAGCGTGGTCTGTAACCCTGTCAAACAGGGATACTATTTTGCGAACATAAGACGTCGTCTTATATATGAGGGATGCACAGAGGGATATTTTGCCGGCTGGCATCCAGAATTAATGCAATGTCCATTCGGTCAGGAGGTTATTAGAGACCCGACACTGGACAGTTTGTGGATGGTCTCTGGGACCTCGTATCCACAGCAACAGCTGGGAAGGAAAAATTTTTACCTCAGGTTTCCTCACAGCCTCAGAAAGCACTGTATTATCAGGTACAGTCCTTTCGGCTTCAGAAATGCAAGCGTGTAAAACGAGGGAAGAGGGAAAAAGCTGCACCAGTCAGCCAGTTCCCAGAATCAAAATTCTTCCCCCGCTTCCTCTGAGTCCACCGCATGACGGGGGGGCTCCACAGGCGTAGCCAGGTACGGTGGGGGGCCGCCTCAAAAATTTCAGCGATCAGTGGGCTCGCTCACAGGTGGATCCCTAGATCCTTCAAGTAGTATTTCAGGGGTACAAGCTGGAATTCGAGGTGTCTCCCCACCGCCGTTTCCTCAAATCTGCCTTGCCGACAACTCCCTCAGGCAGGGAGACTGTGCTAGAGGCAATTCACAAGCTGTATTCCCAGCAGGTGATAGTCAAGGTGCCCCTACTTCAACAAGGACGGGGTTACTATTCCACATACCGAAACCGGACGGTTCGGTGAGACCCATTTTATATTTGAAATCCTTGAACACATACATAAAAAAATTCAAGTTCAAGATGGAATCGCTCAGGGCGATTATTGCAAGCCTGGAGGAGGGGGATTACATTGTATCCCTGGACATCAAGAAGGCTTACCTACATGTCCCCATTTACCATCCTCATCAGGAGTACCTCAGATTTGTGGTACAGGATTGCCATTACCAATTCCAAACACTGCCGTTTGGACTGTCCACGGCACCGAGGGTCTTTACCAAGGTAATGGCAGAAATGATTATACTCCTTCGAGAAAGGAAGTTTTAATTATCCCGTACTTGGACGATCTCCTTATAAAGGCGAGGTCCAAGGAGCAGTTGTTGGTCGGAGTAGCACTATCTCGGGAAGTGCTACAACAGCACGGATGGATTCTATACATTCCAAAGTCACAGCTGGTTCCTACCACACGCCTACTGTTCCTGGGGATGGTTCTGGACACAGAACAGAAAAAAGTTTCTCCCGCAGGAGAAAGCCAAGGAGCTGTCATCTCTAGTCAGAGACCTCCTGAAACCAAAACAGGTATCTGTGCATCACTGCACACGAGTCCTGGGAAAAATGGTAGCTTCTTACGAAGCAAAATTCCATTCGGCAGGTTCCATGCAAGAACCTTTCAGTGGGACCTCTTGGACAAGTGGTCGGGATCGCATCTTCAGATGCATCGGCTGATAACCCTGTCTCCAAGGACCAGGGTATCTCTACTGTGGTGGCTGCAGAGTGCTCATCTTCAAGAGGGCCGCAGATTCGGCATACAGGACTGGGTCCTGGTAACCACGGATGCCAGCCTTCAAGGCTGGGGGGCAGTCACACAGGGAAGAAATTTCCAAGGACTTTGGTCAAGTCGGGAGTCGTCCCTACACATAAATATTCTGGAACTGAGGGCCATTTACAATGCCCTAAGTCTGGCAAGGCCTCTGCTTCAAAACCAGCCGGTACTGATCCAATCAGACAACATCACGGCAGTCGCCCATGTAAACCGACAGGGCGGCACAAGAAGCAGGATGGCGATGGCAGAAGCCACAAGGATTCTCCGATGGGCGGAAAATCACGTCTTAGCACTGTCGGCAGTGTTCATTCCGGGAGTGGACAACTGGGAAGCAGACTTCCTCAGCGGACACGACCTACACCCGGGAGAGTGGGGACTTCATCCAGAAGTCTTCCAACTTTTGGTAAACCGTTGGGAAAGGCCACAGGTGGACATGATGGCGTCCCGCCTAAACAAAAAACTAGAGAGATATTGCGCCAGGTCAAGGGACCCTCAGGCGATAGCTGTGGACGCTCTAGTGACACCGTGGGTGTACCAGTCAGTTTGTGTTCCCTCCTCTGCCTCTCATACCAAGGGTACTGAGAATAATAAGAAAACGAGGAGTAAGAACAATACTCGTGGTTCCGGATTGGCCAAGACGAGCGTGGTACCCGGAACTTCAAGAGATCTCAGAGGACCCATGGCCTCTGCCGCTCAGACAGGATCTGCTACAGCAGGGGCCCTGTCTGTTCCAAGACTTACCGCGGCTGCGTTTGATGGCAGGGCGGTTGAACGCCGATCCTGAAGGAAAAGGGCATTCCGGAGGAAGTCATTCCTACACTGATTAAAGCCAGGAAAGATGTAACTGCAAAGCATTATCACCGCATATGGCGGATGTATGTTGCTTGGTGTGAGGCCAAAAAGGCCCCAACAGAGGAATTTCAACTGGGTCGATTTCTGCATTTTCTACAAGCAGGAGTGACTATGGGCCTGAAATTAGGCTCCATTAAGGTACAGATCTCGGCTCTGTCGATTTTCTTCCAGAAAGAACTTGCTTCAGTACCTGAAGTTCAGACGTTTGTTAAGGGAGTGCTGCATATTCAGCCCCCTTTTGTGCCTCCAGTGGCACCTTGGGATCTCAACGTAGTGTTGAGTTTCTTAAAATCACATTGGTTTGAGCCACTAAAAACCGTGGATCTAAAATATCTCACGTGGAAAGTGGTCATGTTATTGGCCTTGGCTTCAGCCAGGCGTGTGTCAGAATTGGCGGCTTTGTCATGTAAAAGCCCTTATCTGATTTTCCATATGGATAGGGCAGAATTGAGGACTCGTCCCCAGTCTCTCCCTAAGGTGGTATCAGCTTATCACTTGAACCAACCTATTGTGGGGCCTGCGGCTACTAGGGACTTGGAGGATTCCAAGTTGCTGGACGTAGTCAGGGCCTTGAAAATTTTATGTTTCCAGGACGGCTAGAGTCAGGAAAACTGACTCGCTATTTATCCTGTATGCACCCAACAAGCTGGGTGCTCCTGCTTCTAAGCAGACTATTGCTCGCTGGATTTGTAGCACAATTCAGCTGGCGCATTCTGCGGCTGGACTGCCGCATCCTAAATCAGTAAAAGCCCATTCCATAAGGAAGGTGGGCTCATCTTGGGCGGCTGCCCGAGGGGGTCTCGGCTTTACAACTTTGCCGAGCTGCTACTTGGTCAGGGGCAAACACGTTTGCAAAATTCTACAAATTTGATACCCTGGCTGAGGAGGACCTTGAGTTCTCTCATTCGGTGCTGCAGAGTCATCCGCACTCTCCCGCCCGTTTGGGAGCTTTGGTATAATCCCCATGGTCCTTTCGGAGTTCCCAGCATCCACTAGGACGTCAGAGAAAATAAGATTTTACTCACCGGTAAATCTATTTCTCGTAGTCCGTAGTGGATGCTGGGCACCCGTCCCAAGTGCGGATTGTCTGCAATACTTGTACATAGTTATTGTTAACTAAAGGGTTATTGTTGAGCCATCTGTTGAGAGGCTCGGTTGTTTTCATACTGTAAAACTGGGTATGGTATCACGAGTTATACGGTGTGATTGGTGTGGCTGGTAAGAGTCTTACCCGGGATTCAAAATCCTTCCTTATTATGTCAGCTCGTCCGGGCACAGTGTCCTAACTGAGGCTTGGAGGAGCCAGTGCACACCAGGTGACCTAAAAGCTTTCTTTAGTTGTGCCCAGTCTCCTGCGGAGCCGCTATTCCCCATGGTCCTTTCGGAGTTCCCAGCATCCACTACGGACTACGAGAAATAGATTTACCGGTGAGTAAAATCTTATTTTCAGCTTGCTACCCTTGAAGTAGCGAGGCACCCAACCCTTTACACGGCTAAACCTGATTACTATGGGTGCAATATGCACGATAACGGAGATCATTTTAGACAGGAGATTGGGTGTGATATAGAATTTGAATCTCACCCAATGAATTGGGTCACTACGGTGTGGTATTCTATGGGGAGAATTCAATTGTTCAAAAAGTCAGTTGGGTGTCAGGAAAAAAAAAACAATCTAATTGACACCCAACCGACTTTTCAAACATTTGAATTCCCCCCCTTATGAATGGGGTTTTTGAGACTAACATGTAGAGGGGTCTGATGGCGTACAGGGAAGCCTGAAGAGCACAGAACGTGCGTATGTGTTGGGCTATATATTTTGGTTGCAGATGATGGTCGTCTGGCTCCTAAACCTTTAAGATGGTTCCTAGATTTTTAGAAAAAAAAAAATGAGTCCTGTATCTTTCTATCTAATCCTTATATACACTTATTTAACTGGCTTCAGTGGGTGCCATACTATAATTTACCTTGGGCACCATTAATCCTAAACACACCTCTGGGTTTAATACACTAATTAGTTAAGACTGCACACATGGGATTGGGGGGGAAATGGGCGCACACATGGGGTGGTAAGGGGCAGAGGCACCAAAGACATACTTGCCTACCCTCCTGGAAAGGTCAGGAGGCTCCCGAAAATCAGGTAGAGGTACTCCACCCGCCCCCCCGAAAGGTGGGCTAGTCTCCTGCATCCACCACCAGCCCCACATCCTTGGCTACCTACAACAGAGCAAAAGTTGGCGGTCTGTGAAGGACCTGTTGGTGCAAAACGTAGCCCCGTCCCCCGCTATACAATAACCTTTTTCTTGCCACTGTATAGTGGGGGTGGAGCCACAATGACTCAATTGTGCCATCATGCCTCCCAAACAGCCCACCTTATTGCGAGCCATGTGACGACCAGGCTGGAGAGGGATCAGAGGCGCACTTGGGGAGGCAGGGGGCAGAGGCATGGGTAAGTCCTGTGTGCCTCTATTGATGATGATTCTTGAAAGAAGGTGAAGGAAGAGAATTAAGGAGAATTGGGGGTGGAGACACAGATGATTATGAGAGGGGGAGGGGGGGGGGGGGGGGGGCTGTGCTGTCCACATCATAAGGCCCGGCTGAGCAAAATGCCATTGATCACGGGTCTGTGGAAAGGGGGTGGGGCTAATATGACATGTTTTGCATCATTTTAGCGCCACCTTCTCTATACACACCCGAGATTTGCAGTATTATCTCCCCCCCATCCTGCCCGCTTCACTAGGAAGTGGGTGTGATGCAAGAAATCCACCCAGTTTTCTGGGGATGTGGGTGACTACCTGGAAGACTGGAAGAGATACTTTAGATAGTCTCCTGCACATCCGGCAGCATGGTGAGAATTAGTCTGTCTGTGTCTGTGTCGACCATGGTGCTTGGCAGCATGACGGCTCCTCCCACTTTGTCAGGGTTACTGGGAGTGCGACAGTGGCTGTGTTTTCCTGTTATAATGGGGGCATTACTATATATTGTTATTAAATTGGGGGCATTACTATATATTGTTAGCCTTGCCTCCAGAATCCCCCCAAAAAGGGGCTGTGCCATGTGGCCACACTGCTAGTGTCATGTAGCCACTCCCAGTAGCAGCATGTGACCATGCCCCCTCACAATACATGACCACGCCCATTTATCGGCACTCAGTACCCATAACAAAATATTTCTACTTGCACCACTGCTGCTATCCCACGTCTAGACTCTCTTGACTGATGTATTGATTACAATAGTTCCCTTGTCTTCATACTGTAGGCACTAATAGTAAGCCTTTGTAATCCTTTCCTTTTTAGATGTCACATTCCCTCACATATGCTGTAATATCTCTTCCTGGTAAGTAGTACTGAGTATAAAGGAAGTCACAGAAGTCGCTCTGTAATATTATCACTTATAAGTTCTTGGCAATAGTCTGCTTATCCTGAGCTATTATTTATGTATGCCGTATTCAGAGGCTACACAAGGCTTGGTTATCTAATTAGCCACCTGTTAAGTGAATTGTGTCTCTATAAGTGTCGATGCGGTGCAGTGTATCTTTGACAGACCTGAGTTGTCTTCAGCCACCGCTCCAGCCAATTGAGTTCATGCATAGCCATGCCCCCTGCTCATCGACCGCCTCTTCCTCTGGCCGCACCTCCCGCTCTCATCCTTCCGGTGGTACAACGCCGCGCTCCCCTGATCTCCGCTGTGCCGGTCTTCAGCGTGCTGTGCTAAGGGGTAGGTCGCTTCCTCTCCCTCTGCTGCCGCTATGTTTACAGCGCAGCTCTTTTCTATGCAGCGCAGAGAGGAGAGAGCAGTAGCCTCCTCAGCGGCTCACTCCAGAGACCCTCTCCGCGCCGAGCCTCCTCCTATTATACGCAATGATTAGTCCTCTGGGCATAGAGCAGGGAGTGAGACTCGCATCATCCGTTACAGTCCCGCGCCCACTCCAGCCTGTGGCCTCTTGCAACGACTCCAGGAGCCATGCTATCCATTTCACTCCAGTACAATAGCGCTAGGGCTTACACCACTGAGCTTGGGTATACCATCCCTGCCACACACTTAAATCTGGTATAAAATCAACAGTGCCTTCTGTCTCCACAACAATACCATTCCTGGTTTATAAAAATATACATTAAGCACCATGTTACCGGTGCTCCCAATTATTGCCAAATCGTGTACTATAGTGTCACAGCTGCATTATGCAGCCAGTGCGGTGGCCTCTTCTCTCGGTAGTGCCCCCTGCAGGGAGCTGGATGGAGGGGGAGGCAGTCAGGCCTCAGAGGCTCTGCGAGCCTTATAGCAACCGTACACCCCCTGCACCAATGGTAGCTACGCCGGTGAGCGCAAGGCTCAGTGTAAGTCGTCTGCTCTTCTCTATACCACATCTCTGGTAAAACGAATGAGCTTATTTGGATCTCAGTATCCTCTATGCACATGATCCCCAACTCTGCCTATCCCCTGTGGATCTCTCGCTCTGAAATGGGCCGTGCTGCTGACTGCGCAATACATGGCAAAACTCTAATTTGTGCACTCACTGTCTCCCGCATTGATTATTGCAATAATTCCCTTATCAGACTCTCACCACTACAATCCATCTTAAATGCAGGTGTGAGGAGGATTACCCTCGTACAAGTTGCTCTGCTACTGCGGTCAGTCCTTATTCTGGCTGCCACCCTCATTACCCGCTCCCGTCCCGTTACAGGACTGTTTCCGGGCTGCACCCTCTGTGTGAAATACCCTCCCACACACACGACTTTTCTGTAACCTTCTAATTCCCTGGATCTATTCCGGCAGCTTATCAAATTCCCCAACCACCCACGTAACACGGCACATCTCCTATATAATAGCCCTATTCTGTGACCTTGTGATTCATTTGCTAACGCTGGGCGGAGTCACAACAGTGGGCGGAGTTAGTCAAATGAGTCACAGAGATCTGGACAAATCTACAGGAGACTAGGAGCAGAAGCAGATAGTATGGGCATTGGGCATGTCACAGGCAGGGGTGCAGACCTCCCAGCTTTCTGCAGGAGCTTTCTCCAGGCAGAAGGAAGGAAACACACTCGGCGAAAAGGGGGCGTGGCTTCACGGGAGGGTCCCCGTTTTCGTCAGTGAGGGAGCATGCCCAGCGCTCTGTGAGCTGCTGGCATGCTCCCAGGGGCTGATTATGAGTCTGGGGGGCCCAGGGCACTTGAGACAGGGGAGCCCTATCTCATTGCTGTGCCTGCTGGGGGTTGGGGGCGTGGCCTAATCGCGGACCGCGCGGACACGCCCCCTTATGCAAATTCCGGTTTTTTTTTTAATGGGATTTTGGCCCCTCAGCTAGGGCTAAATCCAGAGGGGGTGGTCGCTCCCCCCTACACACCTGCACAGGGAGAAGAAAGCAGGGAGACTGCTGCCTCCCTGCAACACCACAGACCTGCCAATATGCAGCAGCGTGTGCTGACTGTAGCACAATGCTGCCGCTGTTGCTGGCAGGACGGGGGGAGCTTCTGAGCTGGGACAGAGCTACTCCAGCCGGGGGGCCCCCTAAAACTGTGGGGCCAACGGTACGTATCCCCTGGCCACCCCCCCCCCCTTAATCCGCCTCTGCTGCTGGAACCCCCCCATTAATCCGTACCCCCTGATGCCCCCTCTCCCTCTGTCTCCACTATTCACCGCTGCTCTGCTAAGCAGAACAGCGAGTACAGGAGCTTTCCAAATGCCCCCCCCCCCCCCCCCCCCCCACCGCCTGACACTGCGACCCGCGGGTGGGACAGCGGGACAGACCCCAAAAAATGGGACTGTCCCGCGAAAATCTGGACATTTGGGAGGTATGGGGTTGTGTGAGGGGTATGTCATACAGACAGACGGGCACCGGCTCACTGTGTGCTTGACCCCCCACATCGGCATACTCAGCAGGGTCTCTCTGGTGCAGAGGAGCGTCACTTTCTGGCACACTCCACGCTTCTTAGCTGCAGTTTTGTGGGGCACCTGCCGCTGTGCAGGTTCCATACTGCCTCTGTTATCTCCAGCCCCGGCAACCCCACCGCTAGCTGCAGCGCTGCCACCCGCAGTGGAGTGCGCCCAGCTCATTCACACACTTTAGCTGGCGGGTAGCGCTGCAGAAATCCGAGCTGCTTGCAGGCTCTGACCCACTCCTCCCTCCAGCCGCAGCGTCTCCTGGGAGCTAAGCAGTCACTCCCAGTCTCCCCTTACCACAGTGCCCGGAAGCCGTGAGGTCCGCGCCACGTGCATGCTATGACCCCCTCCTCCCTCCAGCCGCAGCATCTCCAGGGGGCTAACCAGTCATTTCCAGTCTCACCTTACCACAGTGCCCGGCAGCTGCGCGAGGTCTGCGGTGTGTGACTGAGGAGGGGGGGGAGGGATGCGGACGGGCAGAGAAAGCAGGACTCCAGCCTGAGAGAGTCAGCCATGCCAAGTCTCCAGCAGCAGCAGATCCCAACAGGTTGGAGTGGAACAGCAGCAGCCAGCAGCAGTGACTCCGGTAAGACACATCTGTCTGTCACCACTGTTTTGTCCCTAATACCAATCTCTCCCGTGCCCTGTGTTCTGTCATGTCCCTGTCACCCCTAGCCTTGCCCTGCCACCCTTATCCTGGCCCTTTCACCCTTATCCTGGCCCTGTCACCCTTATGCTAGCCCTGTTACCCCTATCCTGGCCCTGTCACCCCTGTGCTTGCCCTGTCAACCCTATACTGGCCCCGTCACCCCTGTCCTGGTCCTGCCGCCCCTACCCTGGCCCTGTCACCCCTATCCTGTCCCTATCATTTCTGTCCTGTCCCTATCATTTCTGTCCTGGCACCGTCACCCTTGTCCTGGCACCGTCACCCCTGTCCTGGCACCGTCACCCCTGTTCTGACCCTGTCACCCCTGTCCTGGCCCTGTTACTGCATACCCTCCAACTACCTTTTATGGCATGTACAGTACCCGCAGCGCCTCCAGACCTCTCCCCAATGCACCACACCTCCGCACCTTCCCCTCCACCACAAGCGGCACTTCACCCCTCCCCCACATGCTGTGCCTCCAGACCCCCTACACCACCCGTGGCTCCCACTCCTCCACCCCTTCACCACCCACAGCACCTCCAGGCCCCTTCCACCATTCACCCCCTTTATATGTCTCCCCCCACACCTGCCCCCCTCCATCCGCAGCATCTGCAGACACCCTCCTCCATCAGCGGTCCCCCCCACACCCACCCCTCCCCCACCAATGGCACCCCCGCACCTGCCCCTCCACCACCTGCAGCACCTCCGGACCTCCTTTCCCATCCGCCGCAACACCTGTACCTGCCCCTACCCATGGTGCCTGCTGTCCCCTACCCAACCCCCGGCACTCCCGTCCCTTCCCATCCCACAGCACCTCCGGAACCCTTCACCCATCCACAACATCCCCACACCTGCCCCTCTCCCACCCGTGGCACCCCTGCCCCTCCCCCACCTGCAGTGCCTCCGGACCCCTCCCCCATCTGCATCCCCCACTCCTCTGCCCCTCCCCCACACGCAGCACCTCCCGAACCTTCCCCATCCAGGCCCCACCCCCACTTCTGCCTCCCCTCCACCCGCAGCATCTACAGACACCATCCGCAGTCCCCCCCGCACCCGCTACATTCTGTACATCGTGCCCTGCAGGTGCTGTTCACGCCGTCGCAAGGGGCTGCGCCTCCTTCACCATCGCACGCCCTTTCATTGTGCAATATTTAACCACTAACAAAGGAATGCAGGTAATACTCCATATAATACAAATATTAAACCCCAGAAAGGCATGCAAGGGTTAAGGGGGCGTAGCCCCTTGCGACAGTGTGAAGAGCGCCCGTAGGGCGCGATGAAGCACCTAGTTCTATATAATTAGCTTCTCTCTGTGCATACCTAATTTACATGTGTTCTTTTATTACTCCAACAACCCTCTGACCCCAGGCCGCACTTGCTGCATTACTGCGTCATACACTAAGCACTCTCTATATCATGGGCAAGCACAGGATCTACAGGGCGATTTCCAATCCATGACCTTAGGGAGAGTGTGGCAGCCTATTAAAACCTAACACCGGCGCCGGACATATATATGTATGCACTTTTCTACTTATAGACTTGATAGTGTATGTAATACAGTATTAATAAATAACATTACAGATGGTTTATAATAAAGGGCTGCACAAGAGAGAGCGAGAGTCTAAATAACAAACTGCTGTCTGTATTGGACATATTTATCTCATGAGTAACATTAGTGGTCAGAAAAAGGTCAAACATCACATAATACATATACCCACATAATACACTGCTCAAAAAAATAAAGGGAACACTTAAACAACACAATGAAACTCCAAGTCAATCACACTGCTGTGAAATCAAAGTGTCCACTTAGGAAGCAACACTGATTGACAATTTCACATGCTGTTGTGCAAATGGAATAGTCAACAGGTGGGAATTATAGGCAATTAGCAAGACACCCCCAATAATGGAGTTGTTGTGCAGGTGGTGACCACAGACCACTTCTCAGCTCCTATGCTTTCTGGCTGATGTTTTGGTAACTTTTGAAAGCTGGCGGTGCTTTCACTCTAGTGGTAGCATGAGACGGAGTGTACAACCCACACAAGTGGCTCAGGTAGTGCAGCTCATCCAGGATGGCACATCAATGCGAGCTGTGGCAAGAAGGTTTGCTGTGTCTGTCAGCGTAGTGTCCAGAGCATGGAGGCGCTACCAGGAGACAGGCCAGTACATCAGGAGACGTGGAGGAGGCTGTAGGAGGGCAACAACCCAGCAGCAGGACCGCTACCTCCGCCTTTGTGCAAGGAGGAAAAGGAGGAGCACTGCCAGAGCCCTGCAAAATGACCTCCAGCAAGCCATAAATGTGCATGTGTCTACTCAAACGATCAGAAACAGACTCCATGAGGGTGGTATGAGGGCCCGACGTCCACAGGTGGGGGTTGTACTTACAGCCCAACACCGTGCAGGACGTTTGGCATTTGCCAGAGAACACCAAGATTGGCAAATTCGCCACTGCGCCCTGTGCTCTTTACAGATGAAAGCAGGTTCTCACTGAGCACATGTGACAGACGTGACAGAGTCTGGAGACGCCAAGGAGAACGTTCTGCTGCCTGCAACATCCTCCAGCATGACCGGTTTGGCAGTGGGTCAGTAATGGTGTGGGGTGGTATTTCTTTGGGGGGCCGCACAGCCCTCCATGTGCTCGCCAGAGGTAGCCTGACTGCCATTAGGTACCGAGATGAGATACTCAGACCCCTTGTGAGACCATATCCTGGTGCGGTTGGCCCTGGGTTCCTCCTAATGCAAGACAATGCTAGACCTCATGTGGCTGGAGTGTGTCAGCAGTTCCTGCAAGAAGAAGGCATTGATGCTATGGACTGGCCCGCCCGTTCCCCAGACCTGAATCCAATTGAGCACATCTGGGACATCATGTCTCGCTCCATCCACCAACGCCACGTTGCACCACAGACTGTCTAGGAGTTGGCGGATGTTTTAGTCCAGGTCTGGGAGGAGATCCCTCAGGAGACCATCCGCCACCTCATCAGGAGCATGCCCAGGCATTGTAGGGAGGTCATACAGGCACGTGGAGACCACACACACTACTGAGCCTCATTTTGACTTGTTTTAAGGACATTACATCAATGTTGGATCAGCCTGTAGTGTGTTTTTCCACTTTAATTTTGAGTGTGACTCCAAATCCAGACCTCCATGGGTTAATAAATTTGATTTCCATTGATAATTTTTGTGTGATTTTGTTGTCAGCACATTCAACTATGTAAAGAACAAAGTATTTAAGAAGAATATTTAATTCATTCAGATCTAGGATGTGTTGTTTAAGTGTCCCCTTTATTTTTTTGAGCAGTGTATAAGCAGTAGGAGACAGTCTAGAACAGAGGTTCTCAAACTCGGTCCTCGGGTGCACACACAGTGCATGTTTTGCAGGTCTCCTCACAGAATCGCAAGTGAAATAATTAGCTCCACCTGTGGACCTTTTAAAATGTGTCAGTGAGTAATTAATACACCTGTGCACCTGCTGGGTTACCTGCAAAACATGCACTGTGTGTGCCCCCGAGGACCGAGTTTGAGAACCTCTGGTCTAGAACTTAGCAAGCACACATTCTCCCACCTCATGGTGTGACACCTGTCTCTCCTTGCTGGCAGCTGCTCTCTGCTCTTACCTCGCACGGGCTGTCTGTTACTCTCCAGTCTTGTTTTATTACTGTGCTTGTTGATAGTTGTGAAGCGCAACGCAATATGCTGGCACTATATAAATGTTAATACCTACCTCTGCCAGGCCAGTGTACCCAAGTAGCTGTGCATCGCTCACTGCTTCGACAACATTTAACATGATAAAAGATTGTTTTTATATTTGTGATATGTGGTGGTGGGAGATATCTTTGACCTCCACTTTTTGGTAAATAGAATCCTATGGCACGGGTCTCTGTGCAGAGCTGCAGGCAGGCACGGGTCTTTGCACAGAAGTGCAGGCAGGTGCGGGTCTTAGTGCGGGTCTTTGCGCAGAGCTGCAGGCAGGTGCGGGTCTCCACTCAATGCTCAGGGACGGTTGCTACATACAGGTTTAAAAAATAATAATAATTATGGGGAATTGTACGGGAATGAGGCATTTATGGTAACTACAAAGGTGAAGACATGCCGTGTCCTATAGTAAAAAATTATAGACTTTATGTTACAGGAGGATGTATTATTCTATGAACATGAAATAGATTGTAGACATTAGTGGTGTTACATGTAAGATTGCAAATAAAGACCAACAAACTCTACATTTTGAATCCATTTTAATAAAAAGATTTTGAAATATAAAAGTATCTAGATAAAAGCAGATTTAAAAATATATATATTAGACTTTTCTTAGAAAGCAATCACTTACAGTGTTGTGTTTTCCTTTTTAAAAACATGAACCTTTTTTTTCTTACGGTGAAACGGAGTTACAGGCAGGGCCAACTTAACGTATGGGCTCACTGGGCAGCTGCTCAGGGGCCCACGATTCTAGGGGCCTTTGAGCAGGGCTATGCTTCTGAGGCTTCTTGGGAGAGGTAGAGAACACAGCCCGAATGCTCTGCTTTTCAACTACACACACGCAGCATTCTCTACCTGCTCCCAGCCTGCAGTCAGACAGTGAATGGCTTTCAACATTCTGATTGGTTCATGGCTGGAGCTTTCAACCAATCAGAGTGTATACAACCATTTACTGTACGGAGAGATGGTGCTGGACCGCAGGAAGGGTAAGTTATGATTTTTTACATTTATTCCTGTGAATGGGTGGGAAGGGACCCCAGTGCATTGCTATGCCGACGGCCTAGAATGCTGTTAAGATGGCCCCGATTACAGGAAACCTCTCCTTGTTTTCAGCTGCACTTCATTGGATCGGAGGGTGAGGGTGGGGGTGGGGAGGGTAGTAGACTATGACTTTTTTTTACCATTGGTCCCCAACTGCTGACACCTCTAATATAGCTTATCCTGGATAAGAGGACACTGGTGAGTGATCCTCACACCTGTATTGTGGCTACGTTTGCAATGTACCAGTATGGAAAGAGATCCACATCTAATCACACTAGCATATGAACGAGGGGGATGTAAGGAACTGTTCTTACAAGAATTCCTTTATGGGTTCCATATAGACTATGTTTACTCATGAGATCTCTCCCTATGGGGTATATTTACTAAGGTGTACGCTTTTTAAAATTTAGATTCCACTTAGATAAACGTTAAGTGGAATCTGATTGCTATAAGCATCATCTCCACTTCTAACAAAAAACTCACACCTTTGTAAATATACCCCTATTAGAGAGCATAGAACAGATTTTTAAGTCAACATGTCCATGTACTTTTAAAATTACCTAGGGTCATCTTGGAGGAGATGTATTATAAACATAGGTTTGTAATAAATATAAAGTCTACTAAATAAGTTCACTTTACTAGTTTAGCTGGATCAGCTGTGGTGTTGGGAATTCTACAAAATATATCCATGAAGATGTAGATGGCCTGAAAAAAACCACCATCAAAATCCCCTTCCCCACAGCAATGCGGCCACCACCACACTTGTAGTCTTACTCCTCTTTGGGAGGACATTTTGCCCAATGCGAGACATTCTTCATACTCAGAGACCTACTGTAGCTGTCCACACAGAAGCAGAATCTAAAAGTAGTCTCCTCAGCAAAGTAGTCATATCTAACTAGAGGTTGTGTGATAGCCATGCCAGGAGAAGACACTCAGATGAGGAGCCCTACACCGAACTCTCAGCTACCACAATCATCAAGTCTCTCTCGGTTTGGGCAAGCCAGTCGGTAAAACACTTACACACCATGTAACCAGCAGCCTTCTGCTTATAAACGGCGGTAAGTGTTGGTGGAGATGGAGATGAGACATCTTGTAGTCCAAGGAGGGCAGCCAGGTTGGAACTTATTGCTCTACAATTATTCTCGGACACCCCTAGGAGATGGAGAAGGTCCCGTGCTTGAGGATTGAGGGATTTCTGCCAGAGAAGAACTGATGCAAACCATCCACTCAAAGAGGAGAAGGCCGCGAGACCCAACGCTAGACGCCTCCAGGGGGATGAAGGAAGCGTATTTTGATATAGAACGGGCAGACCTTCCAGCTTTATCTGAGGAGCAGGACCATTCTCCGAATAGGGAGGTCCTTGCTGATTGAGCTGTGGAAAGAGAGGAAGACATATGGAAGAGTCAACAGGCAGATATGGAGATATATTAGGACGATTATTCCAAGTAAATACTACATATACAGGGCAGGAATAACCTTCATTCACACTTTATTTTACCCTGGAAACGGTGTTCCTATCATACTACAGAGTCTGTACCCTTCAGGGACTTGTCTATATTGCAGCTTGTGAACAGGTGAGTGAAATGGGGCAGTGGAGGTCATCTCAATCTCCAACTTGAAAGGAACAGTCTATATTTGTCTTCTCATGGCTGCATAGCTACATAGGCTTTGTACAGTGGGGTTGTATCTTTCAAATAGCGATATACTCTCACCGTCATTCGCAGTGTTGCTAGGCATTGTTCCAGGTGCCATGCAGGTTCTGTTTCCCCTTTCCCACCTTTCTATTCCACACTCTTCCTCACAACTCTCTATCCCCACCTCTTCCTGCCATCTTTCTCCCACTCCCCCTCTTCATCCCATCTCTTTCTCTTCTCTCTCTCTTCCTTTTTCTCTCAACTATCTCCCTCCCTCTGTCACCCTGTTCCTCCTATCTTTCTCTTGCCATATTTTTACTTCAAGCTGTAGAAGGGGGTCTTCCGTTGGGGTACCTCTCATCCAGCAGGAGGGATCCAGTTCGCTATGAGGAGAAGAGAAGTGTGTCTGGAAATCAGGTAGCCAGTGAGAGCTGTGAAGGGAGTGGGATCTCCCTCCGGCTCTCACTGTACTCTTGCTAGACGGACATTTGGCAGGATTATATTGTAGTTTGCCATCGATGCTTAATGAGGTTACTAGATATATACCAATCATTCTATAGGTACCTCCTAACACATTGTTTTATATCGACATATTTACCTGCGGCCATGAGATTTGTTTTTATCTTACTGAATTGAGCTAGAGATCCTCATATTATTGATGTGGGTTTTATATGCGATCTTATATTGTGTGGCACTGACCAGCGGATTACAAATGGCAAAACTGCTGGAGAAATCTGTTTCACTACGGTTGGACAACGAGAAGGTGAGGAATCCTATGACGTCTGTAACGAGGGCAATCCTTATGTATGAAAGAAGGCGGAAAATAGCATTCATAGCACTTTAATGGGGTCAATATTTTATTAATACAGAATATTTGTGTGCAAAAATAATGTTTCATTTGATTGAGAGCGATATTCTTTATTAAAGGAACAATATCATTTTTTACTTGGTGTTAAAAAATGTTTTATTTCTGTCGTGGGCAACGTTTATTACTTCACGATGTGGGCACCACCTATAGAACCATCTGAGAATAATTGTGGCCACATCATAAATGCATTTTTTTTTTAATACCAATTAACAATTAGATAATATGCGCATTTAATAAAATGAATCATTATTTCTGCATCCAAACAGAATAAGAAATTAATGCTGCCCCCATACGAGTTATCCCTCCATCAATACATAATGATTGGGAGTCCAAAGCATCTGATTGGCCAAACGCATCTCTCGCCCATCACGGCCACCTCTGGTTATTCCGGCAGTTTTTCCGCGGATCTGCCTTTGATAAATCCAGTGGTGTTGAACTGATAAACCGCCCTTTAGTACAAGTAAGGGGGAGATGTTACAAATCTTTGAGAGCGATGAAGTGACGAAGTTGCCCATAGCAACCAATCAGGTTCTAGATAACATTTATCTATCATAGACTATAAAATATTTGGGTCTGACCCCGGTAGTACTTACATAGTCTCTCTCCAGGCCGGCTGCCTGTATCCTGGCCAGGGACACCAGTAAGTATGCCTGCTGCTTGGTCTTCTTCCCATCTTGTTCCAGCTGGACGCTCAGAAGGCTGGACAGACGGTCCACTGGCAAGAAGAAGAGACGGACGTTACATGAAGCGGAGAAGCTTTCATACCAACAGGTGCATGTGGTGTGATCGTCACTTAATATTTATAAACAGAGAATATATACAGGATGAGACAGATCATTAATAAGTCAGCAGCCGGCTCCGGTTACAGCTCCGTCAGTGGATCAGAGAGATAATGTTCCCATTGTTAGATCATCACCGCCCCCTTATTATGTCCCTGGCTAGAGCAGATTCCTGAGAGGTTATGTAACCGCCAACCAGGTATTTATTACCGAAACACCAACATGTCACAGTCACGCCCTCCACTTCTTCCGCCTGAGGAGAGCCAGATAATAGGAACGCCATCCTCTACGCTGGAACGGTTTATCATGTAGTAGTAGGGATGTTGCAGTCAAGAGAAATTAAAATTAATCGTCCTACACGCACCACCATATAACCGTATCACCCAATGGCACTTTATCATGAGAACGCACGGTGTCCCGGTTGGTTAACAGACTTGCCTTCCAGTGCTGGGTTCTACATTTTCCCTTAGCATGTAAGTTCTCACGTGCAGGGCCCCCCGTCCTCTTGTTCATCTCTAGACTATGCTTGCTTCCAGGGCTCCGTGTCTCCTAGTCCTCTTTAGCAACTCTGACTCTGTGTCCTCACCCTACTTTGGGGACTTTGCCAAACTGCCTTCCTCTCCCAACAGCCACCCCATCCGCCTCCTTCCTAGTTCCTCGGTTTCTTGCTTTGTATTGTTGCGTCAGATTGCTGTGAAAATTGTATGGCGAAAATAATCGGCAATAATAAGAATTCTATTCTGTTCTGGAGTACCCTCGAGGATTCGGTATATAATATCGGCAGTCACATGACTGACAGCGGCACCCCAACACTAAAGATCCCGACACCGGACGGGGTAAGTATTTCAACCCTTCCCCCTACCCTGCCCTAACCCTCCGGGGCTGGCGGCTATGGCTAATCCTCCGGTGGTAGCAGCTAGGACTAACCGCCGGTGGGTATCGGCTATGGGTAACCCCAGTACTTACCTTCGAGATGTTGGCTGTCAGTGTTCCGGCAACGGTCTCCTGAGTGGGGATTCCGGCGTCGGGTACATGACTGCCGAAATCCCGCCCGCCAGGGTGCTGAACGCATCCTGTGGTATGATAGAATGTCGACGTGATCTTTATGTAGACAGTGAAAATTTAAGTGTAGCATTTTTCACTCTTTAACCTAACCCTAAATGTAAATATAGCATTAAAAAGCTATGTCGGCATTCTGTCCGGATACCGGATTGATGTGCGTGTGTGTCTACCTGCGTGTGTGTCTACCTGCGTGTGTGTCTACTGGCACCAACATGGTGAATATTCTTTGTACAGCGCTGCCTGGTTAGTTGGTGCCTAACCCTAAACTACCCCCGTTAGTACCTAAACCTAACCCCCCTGTTCTGCAGCCTAACCCCCCGTCCACAGCCTAACCCTCACTTTCCACCCCCTGCAGCCTAACCCTAACCCCCCGCTGTTGTCTAAATCTAACCCCCCCCCCCTCCAGCAGCAGTCAGAGCTCTGTGGTTATACTTACAATGGTCGGGATCCCGGCAGCTGGAATGTTAACCGCATCCCACCACAGGTGTGCGTCACATGTGAGAATACATACACATTCTCTGGCATGGTGCAGAGGGAGAAATATGCCAGTTAGCGTAGTGTATTGTGCAAATTCCCTCTGCTAATGGCCAGGCAAGTGGACAGGTGACTGGAGTGGCACTGGGCAGGAGGGGACACACAGGGCACGGGGCTGGAGAGACACAGGGCATAAGGCTGGAGGGGACACACAGGGCACGAGGCTGTAGAGACACAAGTGACATGAGGCTGGAAGGGACACAAGTGGCACGAGGCTGGAGGGGACACACAGGGCACGGGGCTGGAGAGACACAGGGCATAAGGTTGGAGGGGACACACAGGGCACGAGGCTGCAGAGACACAAGTGACATGAGGCTGGAAGGGACACAAGTGGCACGAGGCTGGAGGGGACACAGGGCACGGGGCTGGAGAGACACAGGGCATAAGGCTGGAGGGGACACACAGGGCACGAGGCTGCAGAGACACAAGTGGCATGAGGCTGGAAGGGACACACAGGGCACGAGGCTGGAAGGGACACAAGTGGCACGAGGCTGGAAGGGACACAAGTGGCACGAGGCTGGAGGGGACACAAGTGGCAGGAGAAGACGCAGGGGACATGAGTGTGGTTAAATGATGATGATTATATTCCTGCAGATGTTTTCTGGTCCATGGGATTTCTTATATGAATAGCGCATACAGACTGAGGACACTGTCTGTCCAGGGAGGATCAATTTCTACAGAGAATCCACCACACAGGTAACATGTATTTTACATAGTACACACAAAAAAACCCCAGTATAGATTTTTTGTTTTTAATGGGGCACCAAAGGAACGTTTCCCCCTGGCTCTACTTGGTCTAGAACCATCTCTATACTGCTGGAGCTTTCTTGGTAGATGATACTTTCCTCAGGGTGTGTGAGATAACCTTCTTAAGAGTGGAGAAGATGAGAAGTTGCCCGTAGCAACAAACCAGCTTCTATTATATTATAGATTGTACTAGACGTATCCTAGCTAGCTGCTTCTCCCCTCTATGGAAGGTGTGATACATTTCCCGGGACGTTGCCGCGGCTGTATTAGGATGGCAGCAAGTGTGAGGACGGGAGACTACAAGCCGAGGGAGAGGAGGCCGTTATCAGAAACGTTTCCCCGCTTGTTCAGCCACTTTGTTTTCTCTCTTCATACAGGGCAGGTGTTCTAACCTCTCCCGCTGCGTTAACTGCTTTTATCTGCGCTCCCCTGACATATCCTCGACTGCAAAGGTTCTCAAACTCGGTCCTCAGGACCCCACACGGTGCATGTTTTCCAGGTCTCCTCACAGAATCGCAAGTGAAATAATTAGCTCCACCTGTGGACCTGTTAAAACGTGGCAGTGAGTAATTATTACACCTGTGCACCTGCTGGGTTACCTGCAAAACATGCACTGTGTGGGGTCCTGAGGACTGAGTTTGAGAACCACTGCTCTACGGTAACCTATCTCCGGCTCCCCCTCCCGGCGCTGCTATTCGCTCCTTGTTTACACATGCTCCACCCCTTCACCGCCGCGGCCACTCAGGTCTCAGCTTTGTTGTTGCCGAGCTTATCATATTAGTTTGTTTTATATATATGTAACACTTTCACATCATTTTCTTTCACTCCTCACATTATTCACACATGCAGCAGCAGCTGCTCCTACCTCTTTAACCCTATATTTGTATCACTCCTGCGATGCCCTGGGGTTGTCTGGCTGGGTGGCTCTGGGGTGTCCTGCCCCCCCGGACCTGAACCTCTATAGTTAGTGTTAGGGACTTACCCAATGAGAGGCTACCTTGGTGCGGTGGGTAAGCTCATAGCCCTGGCCAGAATTATGCTAAATGCCTTTGGTTATTATTACAGGTTGAGCTAGTGTGAGATAGTGCACCTGCACCCCTGTATACTGTATTAAGTCTCAAGCAGAAGAGCAATTCAGTATGATGGTATGTGAATAAGGGGCACTACTGTGAGGAGTAACGTTTATAAGGTAAAGTGGTGCTACAGTGTGATGTAACGTGAATAAGGGACACTATTGCATGATATAATGTGAATAAAGTTGCACTACTGTGTGGCATAATTTGAATTGGGGGTAATATTGTGTGGCCATGCCCCTTCCCAGCAAGAACACACCCTTTTTGTCTGTGTGCCGAATGTGCGCACTGTTCCTATTTAAAATATAGGGGGTCGGAACATCAAAATGAGGACTGCTATGGGTGAGGGGTGATGGTGCTGGGAAAGGGGTGCAGGGTCAGAGGCGGAGCTAGCGGTGGTGCTAGGGGGCACCAGCCAAAATCTTGCCTAGGGCATCATATTGGTTAGGGCCGGCTCTGATAACAACTATTGCCACCAGCCCAGTTCCTCCTGCTGTATATTGGTGTGTGTGAGTGTGTGTACAGTATGTGTTGCATTTGGTAGACACATTAGGCCTGATTCAGGTTTGGAAGTAAAGCAAAAAAGCAAGTAACTTTGTGTCTGGAACAAACCATGTTGCCATGCCAGTGGTGCAAATACATTTATAGTGTTTCTGTGCAGGGTAAATACCGGCTGCTTTATTTCTACACTGCAATTTAGATTTCCGTTTGAACACACCCCACCCAAATCTAACTCTCTCTGCACATGTTACATATGCCTCACCTGCAGTGCAGCATGGTTTTGCCCAGGTCTCTCTGCACATGTTACATCTGCCCCACCTGCAGTGCATCAAAGTGTTACCCAGGTCTCTCTGCGCAGTCACTTTATCGACAATGTAAATGCTATCATATTGCTTGCTGACCTAAAGATGGGTACTACAAAGACAAAGCATCCGATTGGCTGTCACGCCGGCTGAGTGGCCAATTGGGTAAAGCTATACACACTCACCAATCAGCTGCTCAATATGTCGGGCCAGCTGTGACGTCAGTGTCGGCGGTCCCTGCAGTCTGTGTAAGAGCAGTTGGCACAGGCATCGGTTGTGCTGCAGTGCTGACGCAATATTTTTGTGAATGACGTCATTCACAGACATATCCGGTGTACACACCTGCCGACCCGCTCCTGACATATTGTCTGTCGCTCGAATTCACAATGTATTTATAGTGTGTACCCAGCCTAATGGCCACGTCAGCAGTCTGAATGTCGGCTTTTCATAGTGTGTACGTATGTGGTGGGTTTATTTCCGATCCAGGCCGGCTGTATGAAGGTAAATCCCATATTATCTCATTTATACATTGTATTGATGCAAGATATTGCAGTTGTCCCCCCAGCAGACAGCAAAGACTCTGTCAGCGTTCCCGCACCCTTCGCCCGTTATAGATATGCAACTAAATTGATGGCTGATAATGAATGCACTTCTTGTATATAAAGTAATCAGTTTAATACATGGGTGTATCTAAATCTGGGATCCCCTTCTTTACACCCCTGCTCAATAACCCTGATTTTCCTCCAGGTATGCCGTCACCTAGACCGTCCTCCTGGTCAAACGCGGGTATATCCTGTATTTGCCACTTAGTTATGAATTCTGGAGAATCGTCAGTGGAAATATGATCTCCCGTCTAATTCCTTGTGGTTTTATTTACAAGCTAGGTACTTTATTCTTTTGGGAAACACGCCTCTTTGTGGACTCCTACTAAATCTGAATGTTTCTGTGTGGCTACAAACCCTGATAGACATATGCCCTTATTTATCAATGAGTGATACATTTCACTGTGAGTGATAAATTGCACCAGCCAATCCGCACCTGTCATTATTCAAACACTGGGGCAGATGTATTAACCTGGAGGAGGCATAAGGAAGTGATAAACCAGTGATAAGTGCAAGGTGATAAATGCACCAGCCAATCAGCTCCTAACTGTCAATTTACATATTGGAGCTGATTGGCTGGTGCGTTTACCACCTTGCACTTATCACTGGTTTATCACTTCCTTATACCTTCTCCAGGTTAATACATCTTTTACAATCAAAATTGGAAACAACCTTAAACAGCGCTCACTTCCGATATTTTACAAACCATAAATGTAACCATACATAGGGGTTAGTCCGCATATACTGGGAAACAGTCCTTAGATGTTCCTCATTGTTCTGGCTGACAGAATTTGAACGATTCTTTCTCAGTCCCACGCGACTTGATTTTTCAATTTCAAGGAAAAAACAGACAAAGGGGGACAAGATTGTAGTGAAATCAAAAGGTGAAAATTTCTTTCCCCCTTTCTCCACCCCCGTGATAAACCAAACAGGGTAGGTCCGTCACCCTATTCTCCTTAAAACTGGAGATGGAAGTATTCTAATAGTTCTTTATGCTTTCTTCAAAAGGGTGTATCTCTCCTTTATGGGACCATCACGGTGAAGGATAAGCAGGTATGGTACCAGACCGTACCTTACTTACTATCAATGAAACTGTATAAATCCTATAAAGGTATCTTTTCACCAAGATTTTTTTCTGGGGAGATGAGGTGATATCAGGCGTACCCGACTTACTATTTTTCAGGAGTAGTCTTCCTCATAAAGGTATCTTTATATCAACTCTCTTCCTTTCTGTACTCAATTTCTCCACTTCTATCATCCGGTGATTATTCCAGTCTCGATCAATGAGGATAGCATGACAGAGAGAGGGGAACAGGAATTATAGTAGGTCTGAAGATGGGGATTACCCCTTTCTTCCTCCAACCCCTTAATAACTCAAAAAGGGTGGGTCCGTCACCTTATTTCTCACAAAGGTGTATATCTCTTTTAGAAGGTCCACCACAGTGAGGGATATATAGGTATGGTATCCAACCGTACCTTACTTACTATGAATGAAACTGTATAAATCTTATAAAGGTATCTTTTCATCAAGCTTTAAGAAAATGAACTAATATCCAGCATACCCGACTTACTATTTAAACATGCTTGGGATAGGCATATGAATATCCTTACAAAGAATTAAGGTTCAAAAAGGGTTGAGATTACCTAAAGGATAAAAAGGGGCAGACTAGATGGGCCAAGTGGTTCTTATCTGCCGTCAAATTCTATGTTTCTATGTTACTATATCTTATGAGTCGTCTTCCACATAAAGGTATCTTTTTAGACCGTTAACTTCCTTCTACTCCTCCCTCCTTGTCACTGGGTAATACTTCCAAACAATGGGAATGTTGGAAGAAAAGGAGATAAAAGGAAGGAACGTCTCAATCCTCAGATAAACCCATAAACTCTTTATTAATAAAAGGCCATAATAATGTCCCTTACAAAAATATTTAAAACACAGTGTACTCCGAAGCTTAAATTGGCACAGATGAAAGATAAGGAAAATACGTAGCTTGTGGGGGGAATCAAGGTCCGGACAGTCCCCCTCAAGGTAGTAGTTCCAGGTGCAAATCCAGCGTTCAGGTACACTTTAAAATCTGCCACAGCGGCGGGGGCGTGGCTTAGCTGTGTGAGGGGATAGAAGTGCTGGGCCCGAGCTCCTGCGTGAAACTCATTAATTCACCCATTTCAGCTTCTTCGCCTGTTCCATGAGCCCCATCGTTTGACTACTGTAGCTCCCCTGCACTGTGTGGGTGGGTCTGCGGAGCCGGCGGGTACCCCCTGTGCCCGTGCGGGTTGCGGCCTTCCTGCCTAGTTGGAGCCGGGGACTCGCGCCGGGCGCTGACCCCAACCGGAAGTGACGCGGCGGGCCCTTTCTAGCACCATCGGACGGCAACGAGCCGGCTCCTGCCTCCCTTGAAGCTCCCCCCACTTGCTTGGGACCTGACCGCCGGGTACGGCGGCCCAACTACCCGTCGCGGCGCCCGCTGTGTGGATCCATACGGCGAGAGAGTACGCGGCTGCGCCCTCGGCGCCGGACGCTGCCATCTGCCTCCGCTCATCAGTGACTTACCGGGCGGGGAGGGGGGGGGGGGGGGGGTGCTGGCACTGCCGGGACAATCACCACTGCCACCAACGCACCGGACCGGAGACCAGGAGACCAGGTACATATAATATTCAGACACAGGATGTGAGTCTGACGGCGCCATCTTGCACACTGGCAAAGGGCATGCATAGAAATCTCCTGCTGTACAGTGCATTTTTGGCCCCTACTCTCCAGGCTTTCCAGGCTTAACTGTCTCTCAGCATACCCCGCGTTCCTTTAGGATACTATTTTATTCTCCCACCTCGTGGTAGCTGTTATACTATTCTACAGGGGACTTTAAGATTTCACTGGCGAGGCCCTTATTTCTGGTGGGTACACCGAACGACCCGGCCGCTCCCTCTGAGAGTTATCTTTCCGGGCATCCCTAATAGCCCAGACCAACGGCTCTCCCTGGACCAGTGACCCTGCAACCACACCAGTGGGTCCCAGAGATACCCCGGAGCAAAGTGGCATAGACCCTGGTTCACTCCCTCCCCCCCCATCGCACCCACCAGAACGCACACAAGCAGTGTGCAATAGATGAAGGCGGCCATCTTGGGTCTCGTGGAAAACGCTGACCCGGCTGCCTGAGGGATCCCTGGCTTCTCACAGCACCCCGCTGTGCTCACCTGCCAGCCCCTTGGATCCCATACTGCTGGCTGACAGCTCCCCTCAACTCAACACAACACAGATACGTGAAACGGAGCCCCACCTCACCACCGCAGAGTCCGCGATTCCCTGCTCCCCTGGCTGAAATTCTATACTGTCTGGAGCCTCTTGCCCCCTTAGAGGATATATTCCCCACCATGGAAAAATACGTGGCCAAAACGCTCCGTGCGAATAAGAATTCTCAAAACAAAAATAAATCAACGGCCAAAGAGAGGGAAATCAGCCCTATTCTGCAGGGGTCTCCATCCTCACCAGGCCGGCGAATCACTGACGACATGGTGCCTGCTGACGTCCATGCTAGTCCATCCTCAATACAGAGGGCCAGAGAAATATCAGACATCATATCACCTTTACTGGACGCAAAATTAGCACCCCTAATGGAGGCAATTACGTCAGCAGCAGCTCAACTGACCCAACACACTCAACGCCTGGTTGAGGCCGAAGACCGAATATCTACCTTGGAAGATGATTATCAATCGATTCAATCCCAACAACAAACACACGACAACACCCTAGTGGCCATGACCGATAAGATCGAAGATTTAGAAAATCGGAATCGCCGGACCAACTTACGCCTGATTGGTCTTCCAGAATCCGTCAGACAGGCAGACCTACTGGACTTGGTTACTCGCTGGCTCCCCACAACCCTTGACCTCCCCCCCTCCCCCACCTCTTACCTGGTAGAACGAGCCCACCGCATTGGCCCCGACAGGCAGTCTTCACAATCCTCTCAGTCACGTCCTAGACCAGTCATTTTTAAGCTACTAAATTACCTTGACAAAGTGAAGATCATGGAAGCCTACCGCAAACGCTCTGACCTACGATATGAGGAATCCAAGCTTCTTCCATTCCAGGACTTTTCCTTTCAAGTTTCGACGCAACGACGGGAATTCTCCCCTGTGTGCAAGGAACTCTATGCTAAAAACATCAGATTTGCTCTCCTATACCCGGCAAAACTGAGAATCCTCCATGCCGGCAAACCTCATTTCTTCGACACACCAGATTCTGCTCGGAACTTTCTCAAGTCTCTGTCATCATCACAGTCTAACTCTCGAATGGACGATGCTGATTGACTCTCCTGGACTTAAGTATCTTTCTATGTTATTCTATCTTTTCCTCTTTTCTAATGGATAGCACATGGTTGATTGTTGCTATATGGTTATTACACATAGGGTTAAATGGGAATTCTCCACACCTGCTGCAGATGCAGACATGGTGGGGCTTCTTTTTTCAATTTATTAAATTTCTCCTATCACCCTTTTTCCCCTCCCCTTTTTCTAATCAAACTAGAGTTTCTGTCACAGTTGGACGGTTATTATTACTGTCTTCTTGGGTTAAAAAATGTAAAAAATGTTATGACTGGTGGCCTATGCTACATCGGCTACCGTTTTCTTTTTGCATTACATTGTTTAGTTACTATATGTATACTCTAACTCCGTTAGTTTGCCCGACACATCATTCTTGTCCTCCCCTTGCGTGCTGGGACGGGGGATTGGACTTTCGCTTGTGGCTTCTCCTTCTGCGTTCCACTAGACTGGGCATTGGATAATGCCAGCCCCTAGGGATGCTGAGGCCTCTACGGATGGCTCAAAGACGTCTCTTAAATTGGTCTCGTGGAACGTAGAGGGCCTGAACACACCAATCAAGAGGAAAAAGATTTTGACCCACCTCAAAAAATTTCATCCTGATATAGCATTTCTGCAGGAGACACACTGGCGTCTCAATGACCCCAATACACTTAGAGATACCTGGGTTGGAGACTTCAGAAGCGCTTCCTATACTACTAAAGCAAGGGGAGTACTTCTTTTGTTTCGTAGATCTTTGAACTATAAGATCAAGGATGACTGGGTGGACCCTGAGGGCAGGTTTTTGTTTCTAAAGATGGAGGTCGAAGGAGAGCTTTTTACTCTAGCATGTATTTACGCCCCTACAGGACCGAATGCTTCTTTTTTCTCAGATATCTTTGTTAAATTACAAGACTGGATGGAGGGAGTCTTGATTGTAGGGGGAGACCTTAATATTGTGATGGACCCGCTACTAGATGTATCCGGTGGCCCCAGACAGTTGAACTGCAATAGATCCATGCCACCCTCCCTGTCCCTAATGCAGGACTCTTTACAACTTCTGGATCCATGGAGATTTCTCCACCCTGACTCTAGGGAGTATTCCTTCTTCTCAAACCCCCATAAAATATTCTCCAGATTGGATTATTGGCTAATACCTGCCTCTTCAATACATAGAATAATAGACTCCACCATAGCTAATATACTTATATCAGACCACGCCCCCATCACCCTGACAATAACGTTAACCACACCCCGACAATACTCCTATGTCTGGCGATTCCCTGAATACCTTGCCCATTCTGAGGACTTCAAACTCTTTTTGTCACAATCATATCTCAACTATACACATGATAACGCAGCACATATCAATGACGTAAATCTTTTCTGGCAGGCTTCTAAACCCGTTCTTAGAGGGCAGATTATTTTATATGTTGCCACCAGAAAAAGGCAGCTTCGGGAAAGGATGGCAGAGGCATCCCTCCAGTTTGCCTCGGCCTATTCCCAACTGTTGGCTGACCCATCTGAGACTAACAGGAAATTATATAAAGACACCAAACACCAAATTGATACATGATACCCTCTGTGCTGAACAGGCCAAGCTATTCCTCTCCTTCCAATCTAACAAATATTTTCGCTGTGGCAATCGCCCAGGGAAGTTATTGGCAAACATGGTAAAAACTCATGCAACACCAAAACATATCTCCTCAATTAGAGACACAGGCGGACCCCCCTCAGTGACACAGGAACAGATTAGCGACACTTTTCTGGCTTTCTTTGAGAAATTATACACCGCACCACCCGACCACCCTACTGCTGGCATGGACTTTTTGACACAGGCTAATCTCCCTACGCTTTCTGAGAGCCATAGAGAATTCCTTACCAACCCCGTTACTGCAGCGGAATTGGAATCGACCATCAAATCCCTAGCAAATGGGAAATCCCCAGGCCCCGATGGTATGTCGGCGGCCTATTACAAGCTACTTCTCCCACATTTAAGTGAACACCTTAGGCAATTGTATAATGCGCTCTTGACGGGACACCCTGCCCCGACAGGCTTTAATACGGCCCGAGTCATAGTCCTCCCTAAACCTAATAAGGACCATACTTTAGTTTCATCCTACCGGCCAATCTCACTGCTAAACCAGGATTTTATAATATTCACAAAGATTCTTGCCACCCGTCTCCAAGTGATTCTACCCAAACTGCTACATCCTGCCCAGACAGGATTCATGCGTAATAGACACTCAGTACATAATGTTCGCTCATTGCTGGCAGCTATGTATAAAACACATGACTCATTGGAGCAGGACAATATGGTATTGAGCTGTGATGCAGACAAAGCCTTTGACCGAGTATCTTGGGCCCACATAGACAGATTACTTAGACTTCAAAATTTTGGTCCTGATTTTATTACGGTATTTCACATCATCTACCAAACACCCTAAGCCTTTGTGACGGTAAATGGTCACAACTCGAGACTATTCTCCTTATATCGAGGTACAAGACAGGGATGCTCCTTGTCCCCCCTCTTATTTAATTTGGCCTTGGACCCCCTCCTTCGCCATTTCTGTAGAGAAAACAGATGGCACGGTATAAAACTGGCTAATCATGAAATTAAATTCTCAGCATTTGCAGATGACATTTTACTTTACTTTAGCAACCCCCGAAAAGCCATACCGCACTTACTTGACATTCTAGACTCATTTGAACTGGTCTCTGGCTTTAAAATTAATCACTCCAAAACAGAAGCTTTGGCTTTCTTTCCCTCAATGAAAACAGGCTGGGGAGACGCGTTCCCATTTCACTGGGCCACAAACAATTGTATTACTTACCTAGGAATTTTATTCCCTGATCACCCATCCAAGCTATACTCACTTAATTTCCCCCCACTATTTGCTAGGACATATGCAGACTTTGCCAGATGGACCCATCTTCCTCTCACGTATACTGGCAGGAGTCACTTGTATAAAATGATAGGCTTTCCCCGCTTCCTTTATGTATTACAGATGCTCCCGCTGATTCCGCCCAAACACATGCTCGCTCAATTGGACAAAGCACTGTCCAAATTTATTTGTGCGGATAAGCACCCTAGATTCTCACTATTCAAATTACGCCAACCCCGTTCTCTTGGGGGCTTAAATTTACCGTGCCTTCACTCCTATGCCTTGGCAGCCAAATACAGGATCGCTTTGGACTGGATTGGCGGTCGAGACATATATGCCAACACACATCTGGAACAATCTTTTACTCCCTCTCAGACTTTGGTATCCTTGTTACACACCACCCCTACTTCCATACCACACTGTGTGGCAGACAATATACTTGTTTCCTCTACCTGTGTTGCCTGGCGACAGATTCGCTCACGACTAAAAATATCACAATATATATCGCTGTTCCTACCTCTCTGGGGTAACCCAGACTTCAAGCCTCACACCACATCCCCCATATTTCAGACTTGGTATGATGGAGGTCTAAAATACATTCATCATTTTCTACATACCGAAACTCTGACCTTACTTACTCACTCCCAACTTATGGCACGTTTTCCATCCTTACGAATCCCATTTTTTCCCTTTCTTCAAGCATGTAGCTATGTACAAAAGGTTACATCTTTGTTATCTATGCAAGATACCTCCCATACCCTGGACAAAACATTACGACTCACCCCAAATAGTAATTTTCCCACAGCGCTCATATACACGCACTCCCGCACTCTATTAAACGTGGAATCCGGCTCAGTGGGCCTCCTGAAATGGAAAATGGAATTCCCAGATCTCACTATGAAACTGATTCTGGAGGCCAACACCTACTTAGATAAAACACTAGGCTCAGTTTCATACTCAGAAATGCACCAGAAAATTCTACATAGAGCATATGTCACCCCCAAGCTACGATACCTCATCGGAGCAGCCCCCTCCTCTCACTGTTTCAAGTGCACTGCTCCAGAAGCAGACCTTGTACACTGTCTATGGTCGTGCCCCAAGGTACGTACACTTTGGCAGGCGCTCCAATCATATATCACGACCGACTTACAGTTACAATTTACCATCACTAAGACGTGGGCATTCTGGGGCATATTCCCGAAACCACCCACCACCGGTCTGTCCAAGGGACAACGTATTTTATTAATTAAACTGGCGGCTGCTACCAAAAAGACGATCCTTTCACAATGGATCTCCACTGATCCCATCCCCATCTCACTATTACACCCTAGGATCTCTCATCTATTCCATCTAGACTGGACCAATACTACTTTACAGAAAGACAAACTGACCGAGAAATACTTCCATATTTGGCTACCCTATGTCCAGACCCTCCCCCAGGTTACAAAGGAGGCCCTACCGAGAAATGTTTCAAAGACACTAAATGGTACTTGCTTGAGACCCTGGATTCCGTAGCCCCCTTATGAACTTAAGGCTCTATGCCGCTTCCATATACCAGCTAGATCTCTTACAATTTTGATATTGGTATACATCCTCTACTGTTCCAACACTATTATTACCTAGGGCTTACACGGAGTATAATTATAATTATTGTTATTAAATGTCTATACTACAATGGTTATGTAATGCATGCTGTAACATTTTGTTCTATTGTTACCTCACTGGTCAATAAAAACTTTTGAAAAAAAAAAAAAAATCTGCCACAGCACTCTCCACCTCAAGGCCTTTTTCATGTTCTATAACTGTATATAACGCAGTTACATCGGCTGTCACTAGAAAACAATCCGAATCCCAATCAAATTCTGTTAATAAGTTAATCACTTGTAGAGAATTCTTGGTATAAGAAGGAGTTTTCTTCACAATAGGTTGTAATATGTGATCAATGTATTCGGAAAGATTGGATGTGATGGACTCTGTCCCTGCCACAATAGGTCTTCCGGGGGGCACTTCCTTATTTTTGTGAATCTTAGGAAGGGTATATAACACAGGTATACTGGGTTTGGTAACGAAGAGATACTTTTTCTTTTTCTCATGGATCACTTTCTTTCTTTCATAGAGGTTCAGAAAGTTTTCAATCTTTCGCTGGATGTTTTCAGTTGGATTTGCTCTCAATTTCTTATAAGTGTTTACTTCAGCAAGTTGCCTATGTATTTCCGCTTCGTAGTCTTCTACATTCTGTACCACAACACTACCACCTTTATCCGCTGGCTTTATTACAATTTTATCATTATTTTTTAGAGAGACCAGTGCTTCTTTCGCTTTCTTACTGAGATTAGGGTGTTGAACCTTCTTAAACTCTTTATTTTCTAAATCCTCTTTAACGGATTTTTCGAAAGTATCGATAAAACATCCTTTCTTATAGGCCGGATAAAAAAAATCGATTTGGGTTTGAAACGTGTAGGTTCCTCATCTTCCTTCAAAACATCCTCACCCATATCCTCAAAGAATTTCTTCAATGTTAGTTTTCTGATAAACTTCTGTAGGTCTATGTAAGCTTCAAATCTATTTAGACCACTACTGGGGGCAAATTTCAGACCCTTCTTAAGTACATTCTCTTCAGATTCAGTTAGTACATGACTGCTTAGGTTGAAGATTTTTGTGAATCCTAGATTATTATCTTCCTTCCGACCATTCTCTACTTCAAGAATGCAGTTGTTCTTTTTGATTTTCCTTCTATGATGGGATTCCTTCTATGATGGGATTCTTTCCTGAAAAATAGTAAGTCGGATACGCCTGATATCACCTCATCTTCCCAGAAAAAATCTTGGTGAAAAGATACCTTTATAGGATTTATACAGTTTCATTGATAGTAAGTAAGGTACGGTCTGGTACCATACCTGCTTATCCTTCACGGGGTATCCGGACTCCAGGTCGACAACAAAAAGGTCGACACACCTTAGGTCGACGCCAATTGGTCGACACACCTTAGGTCGACATGGACAAAATGTCGACATAGACAAAAGGTCGACAGGAACAAGGTCGACATGGAAAAAGGTCGACATGGGGTTTTCACAATTTTTTTCCTTTTTGGAACCTTTTCATACTTAACGATCCACATGGACTACGATTGGAACGGTAATCTGTGCCGAGCGAAGCGGAGCAAAGGCACCATGCCCTCGCATGGAGAGCGAAGCGAGTCATGCGAGGGGACGCGGTGCACTAATTGGGGTTCCCGGTCACTCTACGAAGAAAACGACACCAAAAAAACATAAAAAACCCATGTCGACCTTTTTCCATGTCGACCTTGTTCCTGTCGACCTTTTGTCCATGTCGACCTAAGGTGTGTTGACCAATTGGCGTCGACCTAAGGTGTGTCAACCTTTTTGTTGTCGACCTGGAGTCCCAGACCCCTTCACGGTGGTGGACCCCTAAAGGAGAGACACACCCTTTTGAAGAAAGTATAAAGAACGATTAGAATACAGTTTTAAGGAGAATAGGGTGACGGACCTACCCTGTTTGGTTTATCATGGGGGCGGAGAAAGGGGGAAAGAAATTTTCACCTTTTGATTTCACTACAATCTTGTCCCCCTTTGTCTGTTTTCTCCTTGAAATTGAGAAATCAAGTCGCGTGGGACTGAGAAAGATTCGTTCAAATTCTGTCAGCCAGAACAATGAGGAACATCTAAGGACTGTTTCCCAGTATATGCGGACTAACCCCTATGTATGGTTACATTTATGGTTTGTAAAATATCGGAAGTGTGCGCTGTTTAAGGTTGTTTCCAATTTTGATTGTAAAAGTTTCTGTTTTCTGGTGTGTGTGGTGATACACCAAGTGACACGACCATAGACTGCTGCTCCTAGAGTGCGCATTAGAAGTCTCTTTTAATTTTATCAGGTTAATACATCTGCCCCACAGTCTTTAACATGACAGTTAGAAGCTGATTGGCTGGTGCAATTTATCACCCACAGTGAAATTTATCACTCATTAATAAATAAGGGCATTAATCTCACAGCTATACCGTTTATGTCTTACTAGTATAAATACTGTTCTTCCTTCATATGTCTTGGCATTGATGCCCATTGGAAATTTATCAGATGCGTCCAAACTTACCTTCTACATGCTGGAGGTGTAATCAGGGGTTGGGCATCCCCTCCACATCTGGTGGGGTTGTCCGGTCTTGAAGAGTTTTTGGCTAGCTATACGGGAAACTTGTTAAAAAAATCACTGGGCTTACACTGCCCGACCCACCTGAATTCTGGTTACCTAACCTGATGGAGACGCCTATCTCAGTATATAAGAAATCGCTTCTTTGGCATTTGATGAACTCCGCAAAAGCGATAATACCCTGCTATCGGAGAACCACCTTATGCCCACCTATCTCTTGTTGGTTTCAAAGGATTGATCACAGAGCCATAACTAGACTTTTTGGCACCCTGTGCCAGAGAGAGAATTGGCGCCCCCTCATTTTTATCAGTAGGGACATAATGGGGAAGGGGCATGACAAGATTGATCCCAGAGTAAGCCCATGCTATTATGCCCCTTCCCACATTATATATTTTATTTCTATTTTTTATTTTTTTTCACATAGTACAAGGTAAGCTTTAAATAGATAGAATTCTCTAGCTTAGCATTCTCTAGCTTTCTATGCAAGGGAGATAGCTCAATGAATAGAGTGTCTGACGGCAATGCCACAGGCAAAGGGTTCGAATCCCGGGTAAGTCAGCATCTTGGAATGTAATAAAGGACAGTGTGACTGAACAACAAAGAAATCTTAAGTTAAGTTCATGAACGTTGTATAGGTGTTAACTTAGCGCCAGAAGAGGTGGCGGTAGGAGACAGTGGCGGTCAGGAGGTGCTGGGCTTCAAATGAAAACAATGAAAACAGATAATTGATGAGTGCCACCAACTGTGCCCCCTACCCTGCAGCGCTATGTGCGGTGCCCCCTCCACACACACCTAGATATGGCCCTGATTGATCATTATATGCTAATGGTCGACCTATCACCCTCCTCTAATTTTACCGCTATTTGGTATAACTGGTTGACCTTGAAAGATACACCTGACAATAGAGCTCATCTTGCCCCCCCCCCCTCCCCCCCCCCCTAATCTGGAACTCTGTAAGTGTCACAGTCTTTCCCTACTTCCCTTCTTCTCTCCTACTTTCCCCTATTATCACTTTCTCTGTATTCCAATCTCCTTTCTTATCAGTGTTCCCTTTATGGTTGCACTACCAATGACTGATTGTGCTATGGGGCTAATTCACACCTTATCGCTGCAGTGCAGTTTTGCACAGCGGGCAATCAGGTCTGAACTGCGCATGCCAGAGAAGCGATCGGCATCTCAGCCCAGCAGTCGCCTATGCCTGGGTGACAGGCAGAGGTGGTCGCTGGGCGGGAGGGGGCGAACCTGCTGTGTGGGGCCGCAGTCCGGGCAATGCAGGCGTGCCCGGACCATGCGGGTGGCAGTCCACGGCGGCTGCATGACGTTACACGCAGCCGCTGCAACCCGGAGAGTGACGGGTAGCTTCCTGCCAGCGCGCAACACTGCTTTTGTACCTGTGCGGGGGGAGGGGCAGAGCCAGATATGCAGGGCGAACTATCCCTGTGCTGGGCGTCCCCCCTCATGTCAGGGTGGCTGATCGTAGCCGCGCAAAATTGTGCACGGCTACGATCAGGTCTGAATTAGCCCCTATGTTCTTATGCTGGAAACCGCATTTCTGATTGCACAGTTATGTTCAATGGAATATTGATTGTTCTTTCCGTTTGCAGCCTTGACGGCCTTCAGTTGTTTAATTGTTCTTCTTTAAACTAATACAGATTGTACTAATACAAGGGTGTAACTGACACAATGGGCTGTGCCCTATGCCCAGCATAAACCGGTCACCTGCCTTGTGATGGCGGCCACTTTGCATATTTACCACTGTGGAGAAATTTGCATCAGCCCCTGTGTGCGCGCAGGTGCGGTATACCCGGTAATGTGCGCTTGTGACAAGATGAGGGTCCATCATCCTGGTAGTGATCCCTCATCTCATCCAGTATACAGACACAGATTATGGGGCAGATGTATTAAGCCTGGTGAAGTGATGGGAGTGCAGAGAGATAAAGTACCAGCCAATCAGCTCCCAACTGTCATGTTACAGTCATTGGGGCAGATGTATTAACAAGGAGAAGGCATAAGGAAGAGATAAACCAGTGATAGGTGCAAGGTGATAAATGCACCAACCAATCAGCTCCTAACTGTCATATTACAGCCTGTGTTTGAAAAATGACAGTTAGCAGCTGATTGGCTGGTGCGTTATCACCTTCCACTTTGTCACTTCTCCAGGCTTAGTGCATCTGCCCCTCTCTACTTTCCCAGCCTGCTCCTGATACTGTATTGTAACCTGTATTATATCTGCCTGTACTGTACATTATATCTGCCCCAATCACCAGTACGAGGCGTGGGCACACTGGGCAATCCCTCATTTGCAGCGACAGGCTCCCATGAACAGGCTGGCAGGCTGTGTACCTGACAGGTGGGAGAGGGGGGAGTGGTCACGGCCTATAAGCTCCATGCAATGGGGGGAGGGGGGGGGGGGGGGGCTTTCAGTGTACGGCTACATCTGGCGTTTCTGTGTATATAGTTTCAGTTACTGTTTTTCATGGTGACTTTGTTCCAGCAAATGCCAGATTACAGTGTGAGCAGGGTTCCTATGGCTCTGGATATACCACCAAACATATGGGAGCAGGGAAGAGGGTTCCATTTGTGAGTGCGTATAAAGGGGCGTGGCATACTGGCAAGGGGGCGTGGTCTCATGGAATGCCCCTGTAGCCATCATTCTGGGGGCAGGTCCAGTGCTCTTTGAGCTCCTGAGTTGCCTCCAGGCTCATATACTCACTTGCATGCTCTGCAGAGCAGCGGTGAGGAGTGCTCCCCCAACACTGGGCCTGAGGGTGGGGCGGTGGGACATTTCCGGAGGTATGATATAAAACAATGATGTAGCACATTTATTAAAAGTCCCAAAATGTGGAGACGTTGCCCATAGCCCAAATCAGCCAATAGGATACTAGCTATGATTTTCTAGACTAAACTATATGTAAGGTAGGATTTGATTGGTTGCTATCGGCAACACATCCATTTTTTCCTATCCATTGAGCCCTGATAGCCGGCACTTATAGGGGAATAATCCCCAATAACCAGCCCTCAGAGCCGCAAAATACATGCATTATCAGTCGAGAACGGGTCATTTTTTAAAAACAGGCTATAATTGGATACTCCAATAATGACCATCAGGCTGAAATCGCGATATTCGCACATTTTCATTGGCTGAAAAATGTACGCAGCTAATTAGATACCCCTTAGTAGATGTACCACTAGTGTAACCTGAATAGCCAGCTTACGTCTCAGGAAGTGACAAGTGCCACTGCAAACTCTGCTCCTCTCTGTCCTCCCCATGCTGCCTCTCTGCCCTCCCCGTGCTGCCTCTCTGCCCTCCCCGTGCTGCCTCTCTACCCTCCCCGTGCTACCTCTCTACCCTCCCCCCGTGCTGCCTCTCTACCCTCCCCGTGCTGCCTCTCTGCCCTCCCCGTGCTGCCTCTCTGCCCTCCCCGTGCTGCCTCTCTGCCCCCCCATGCTGCCTCTCTACCCTACCTGTGCTGCCTCTCTGCCCCCCATGCTGCCTCTCTGCGCCACCTCCCTGTCCTCCCCATGCTGCCTCTCTGCCTCCCCGTGCTGCCTCTCTGCCCCCCCCCATGCTGCCTCTCTGCCCTCCCTGTGCTGCCTCTCTGCACCACCTCCCTGTCCTCCCCATGCTGCCTCTCTTCCTCCCCGTGCTGCCTCTCTGCCCCCCCCCCCATGCTGCCTCTCTGCCCTCCCTGTGCTGCCTCTCTGCACCACCTCCCTGTCCTCCCCATGCTGCCTCTCTGCCCTTCCTGCTCCACCTCCCTGTACTCCCCATGCTGCCTCTCTGCCTCCCCGTGCTGCCTCCCCCCCCCATGCTGCCTCTCTCCCCTCTCTGCACCACCTCCCTGTCTTCCCCATGCTGCCTCTCTGCCCTTCCTGCTCCACCTCCCTGTCCTCCCCATGCTGCCTCTCTGCCCTTCCTGCTCCACCTCCCTGTCCTCCCCATGCTGTCTCTCTGCCCTCCCTGTGCTGCCTCTCTGCCCCCCTGATGCTGCCTCTCTGCGCTACCTCCCTGTCCTCCCCATGCCGCCTCTCTGCCCTTCCTCCACCACCTCTCTGTCCCTCCCCCCGTGCTGCCTCTCTGCCCTCCCAGTGCTGCCTCTCTGCCCTCCCAGTGCTGCCTCTCTGCCCTCCCAGTGCTGCCTCTCTGTCCCTCTCTGCCCTCCCTGTTCTGCCTCTCTGCCCTTCCTGCTCCACCTCCCTGTCCTCCCCATGCTGCCTCTCTGCCTCCCCATGCTGCCTCTCTGCCTCCCCGTGCTGCCTCTCTGCCCCCCCCATGCTGCCTCTCTCCCCTCCCTGTGCTGCCTCTCTGCACCACCTCTCTGCCCTCCCTGTTCTGCCTTCCCCGTGCTGCCTCTCTGCCCCCACATGCTGCCTCTCTCCCCTCCCTGTGCTGCCTCTCTGCCCCCCCATGCTGCCTCTCTCCCCCCTCCCTGTGCTGCCTCTCTGCACCACCTCCCTGTCCTCCCCGTGCTGCCTCTCTGCCCCTTTATAAACCCCAGCAAGTTCACCACTCCCAGCTGTCATAAGCCCACAGAACAGAAGTGGCTGCTGTCACGTTATCAGCAACATTTTCCAACAGAGGTACGCGACTCTTTGGCTGGCAGGGTATGCTGAGACTTGTAGTCCTACAGCATCAAGTTCCAAGTTACTTAAACTGTCAGCACTACAGAGATTATTTCAGCAAGTCAAACAATGTTCTTCTAATCCCCTAATAAATGTGGCTTCAGGGTCACATAACATACTCTGTATTATATTACATACATGTTACATACATGTTACATACACACATTATATATCTATATCACATGCTAGTGTCAGATAATGTACGTTACCTACCTGCTAACACCTCCATCCCAGCAGCAGGCTCCACAAGTGTCTCTCCCCCAGTGCAGCCTGTGCCTGCTCCCTTCCTGTCTCACCCCTCCTCTTCTGGCTCACTCACAAATTCCCTGGAAGTTTCTTCTCACTGATGTCCCCCTTCCCCCACCCTCCCCCGCCTAACCCCTGTGAGTCTGGCTGCAATACCAGCCACCTGAGTGTTTCTCCAGCACACGGGGCCTCTGCACCTTACCTACTTCCCCGTGGACCCCAAGAGCTGACCATTACCACTTACACAGGTGGCACCTCGGAAACCTAGAAATGCGTTAAACTGGTAACATGACAGGAGATCAGGAAGCCGAATCCCCGCAGGAAGAATGATCCTCTGACTGACAGACTGTTTAATGAAAGTCATACTGGCTGCATAGGGAGGGTAACTGGCTGCCTGACCTGCGTTAGGAGGGTAACTGGCTGCCTGACCTGCGTTAGGAGGGTAACTGGCTGCCTGACCTGTGTTAGGAGGGTAACTGGCTGCCTGACCTGCGTTAGGAGGGTAACTGGCTGCCTGACCTGTGTTAGGAGGATAACTGGCTTCCTGATCTGCGTTAGGAGGGTAACTGGCTGCCTGACCTGCATTAGGAGGGTAACTGGCTGCATAGGGAGGGTAACTGGCTGCCTGACCTGCATTAGGAGGGTAACTGGCTGCCTGACCTGCATTAGGAGGGTAACTGGCTGCATTAGGAGGGTAACTGGCTGCCTGACCTGCGTTAGGGGGGTAACTGGCTGCCTGACCTGCGTTAGGGGGGTAACTGGCTGCCTGACCTGTGTTAGGAGGGTAACTGGCTGCCTGACCTGCGTTAGGGGGGTAACTGGCTGCCTGACCTGTGTTAGGAGGGTAACTGGCTGCCTGACCTGCATTAGGGAGAGTAACTGGCTGCCTGACCTGCATTAGGAGGGTAACTGGCTGCCTGACCTGCGTTAGGAGGGTAACTGGCTGCCTGACCTGTGTTAGGAGGGTAACTGGCTGCCTGACCTGCGTTAGGAGGGTAACTGGCTGCCTGACCTGCGTTAGGAGGGTAACTGGCTGCCTGGCCTGCGTTAGGAGGGTAACTGGCTGCCTGACCTGCGTTAGGAGGGTAACTGGCTGCCTGACCTGCGTTAGGAGGGTAACTGGCTGCCTGACCTGCGTTAGGGGGGTAACTGGCTGCCTGACCTGTGTTAGGAGGGTAACTGGCTGCCTGACCTGCGTTAGGGAGGGTAACTGGCTGCCTGACCTGTGTTAGGAGGGTAACTGGCTGCCTGACCTGCATTAGGGAGAGTAACTGGCTGCCTGACCTGCATTAGGAGGGTAACTGGCTGCCTGACCTGCGTTAGGATGGTAACTGGCTGCCTGACCTGTGTTAGGAGGGTAACTGGCTGCCTGACCTGCGTTAGGAGGGTAACTGGCTGCCTGACCTGCGTTAGGAGGGTAACTGCCTGCCTGACCTGCGTTAGGAGGGTAACTGGCTGCCTGACCTGCGTTAGGAGGGTAACTGGCTGCCTGACCTGCGTTAGGAGGGTAACTGGCTGCCTGACCTGCGTTAGGAGGGTAACTGGCTGCCTGACCTGTGTTAGGAGGGTAACTGGCTTCCTGATCTGCGTTAGGAGGGTAACTGGCTGCCTGACCTGCATTAGGAGGGTAACTGGCTGCATAGGGAGGGTAACTGGCTGCCTGACCTGCATTAGGAGGGTAACTGGCTGCCTGACCTGCATTAGGAGGGTAACTGGCTGCATTAGGAGGGTAACTGGCTGCCTGACCTGCGTTAGGAGGGTAACTGGCTGCCTGACCTGCGTTAGGAGGGTAACTGGCTGCCTGACCTGTGTAAGGAGGGTAACTGGCTGCCTGACCTGCGTTAGGAGGGTAACTGGCTGCCTGACCTGCGTTAGGAGGGTAACTGGCTGCCTGACCTGCGTTAGGAGGGTAACTGGCTGCCTGACCTGTGTTAGGAAGGTAACTGGCTTCCTGATCTGCGTTAGGAGGGTAACTGGCTGCCTGACCTGCATTAGGAGGGTAACTGGCTGCATAGGGAGGGTAACTGGCTGCCTGACCTGCATTAGGAGGGTAACTGGCTGCCTGACCTGTGTTAGGAGGGTAACTGGCTGCCTGACCTGTGTTAGGAGGGTAACTGGCTGCCTGACCTGCGTTAGGAGGGTAACTGGCTGCCTGACCTGCGTTAGGAGGGTAACTGGCTGCCTGACCTGCGTTAGGAGGGTAACTGGCTGCCTGACCTGCGTTAGGAGGGTAACTGGGTGCCTGACCTGCGTTAGGAGGGTAACTGGCTGCCTGACCTGCGTTAGGAGGGTAACTGGCTGCCTGACCTGTGTTAGGAGGGCAACTGGCTTCCTGATCTGCGTTAGGAGGGTAACTGGCTGCCTGACCTGCATTAGGAGGGTAACTGGCTGCATAGGGAGGGTAACTGGCTGCCTGACCTGCATTAGGAGGGTAACTGGCTGCCTGACCTGCATTAGGAGGGTAACTGGCTGCATTAGGAAGGTAACTGGCTGCCTGACCTGCGTTAGGAGGGTAACTGGCTGCCTGACCTGCGTTAGGGGGGTAACTGGCTGCCTGACCTGCGTTAGGAGGGTAACTGGCTTCCTGATCTGCGTTAGGGGGGTAACTGGCTGCCTGACCTGCGTTAGGAGGGTAACTGGCTGCCTGACCGGCGTTAGGAGGGTAACTGGCTGCCTGACCTGTGTTAGGAGGGTAACTGGCTGCCTGACCTGTGTTAGGAGGGTAACTGGCTTCCTGATCTGCGTTAGGAGGGTAACTGGCTGCCTGACCCGTGTTAGGAGGGTAACTGGCTGCCTGACCTGTGTTAGGGGGGTAACTGGCTGCCTGACCTGTGTTAGGAGGGTAACTGGCTGCCTGACCTGCGTTAGGAGGGTAACTGGCTGCCTGACCTGTGTTAGGAAGCCTGACCTGTGTTAGGAGGGTAACTGGCTGCCTGACCTGTGTTAGGAGGGTAACTGGCTGCCTGACCTGCGTTAGGAGGGTAACTGGCTGCCTGACCTGCGTTAGGAGGGTAACTGGCTGCCTGACCTGTGTTAGGAGGGTAACAGGCTTCCTGATCTGCGTTAGGAGGGTAACTGGCTGCCTGACCTGCATTAGGAGGGTAACTGGCTGCATAGGGAGGGTAACTGGCTGCCTGACCTGCATTAGGAGGGTAACTGGCTGCCTGACCTGCATTAGGAGGGTAACTGGCTGCATTAGGAGGGTAACTGGCTGCCTGACCTGCGTTAGGGGGGTAACTGGCTGCCTGACCTGCGTTAGGGGGGTAACTGGCTGCCTGACCTGTGTTAGGAGGGTAACTGGCTGCCTGACCTGCGTTAGGGGGGTAACTGGCTGCCTGACCTGTGTTAGGAGGGTAACTGGCTGCCTGACCTGCATTAGGGAGAGTAACTGGCTGCCTGACCTGCATTAGGAGGGTAACTGGCTGCCTGACCTGCGTTAGGAGGGTAACTGGCTGCCTGACCTGCGTTAGGAGGGTAACTGGCTGCCTGACCTGCGTTAGGAGGGTAACTGGCTGCCTGACCTGCGTTAGGAGGGTAACTGGCTGCCTGACCTGCGTTAGGAGGGTAACTGGCTGCCTGACCTGCGTTAGGAGGGTAACTGGCTGCCTGACCTGCGTTAGGAGGGTAACTGGCTGCCTGACCTGTGTTAGGAGGGTAACTGGCTTCCTGATCTGCGTTAGGAGGGTAACTGGCTGCCTGACCTGCATTAGGAGGGTAACTGGCTGCATAGGGAGGGTAACTGGCTGCCTGACCTGCATTAGGAGGGTAACTGGCTGCCTGACCTGCATTAGGAGGGTAACTGGCTGCATTAGGAGGGTAACTGGCTGCCTGACCTGCGTTAGGAGGGTAACTGGCTGCCTGACCTGCGTTAGGGGGGTAACTGGCTGCCTGACCTGCGTTAGGAGGGTAACTGGCTTCCTGATCTGCGTTAGGGGGGTAACTGGCTGCCTGACCTGCGTTAGGAGGGTAACTGGCTGCCTGACCGGCGTTAGGAGGGTAACTGGCTGCCTGACCTGTGTTAGGAGGGTAACTGGCTGCCTGACCTGTGTTAGGAGGGTAACTGGCTTCCTGATCTGCGTTAGGAGGGTAACTGGCTGCCTGACCCGTGTTAGGAGGGTAACTGGCTGCCTGACCTGTGTTAGGGGGGTAACTGGCTGCCTGACCTGTGTTAGGAGGGTAACTGGCTGCCTGACCTGCGTTAGGAGGGTAACTGGCTGCCTGACCTGTGTTAGGAAGCCTGACCTGTGTTAGGAGGGTAACTGGCTGCCTGACCTGTGTTAGGAGGGTAACTGGCTGCCTGACCTGCATTAGGGAGGGTAACTGGCTGCCTGACCTGCGTTAGGAGGGTAACTGGCTGCCTGACCTGCATTAGGGAGGGTAACTGGCTGCCTGACCTGCGTTAGGGGGGTAACTGGCTGCCTGACCTGCATTAGGGGGGTAACTGGCTTCCTGATCTGCGTTAGGAGGGTAACTGGCTGCCTGACCTGTGTTAGTAGGGTAACTGGCTGCCTGACCGGCGTTAGGAGGGTAACTGGCTGCCTGACCTGCGTTAGGAGGGTAACTGGCTGCCTGACCTGCGTTAGGAGGGTAACTGGCTGCCTGACCTGCGTTAGGAGGGTAACTGGCTGCCTGACCTGCGTTAGGAGGGTAACTGGCTGCCTGACCTGCGTTAGGGGGGTAACTGGCTGCCTGACCTGCATTAGGGAGGGTAACTGGCTGCCTGACCTGCGTTAGGAGGGTAACTGGCTGCCTGACCTGCATTAGGGAGGGTAACTGGTAGTGATGAGCGGATTCGGTTTTACTCGTCCGCTCATCACTAGTAACTGGCTGCCTGACCTGTGTTAGGAGGGTAACTGGCTGCCTGACCTGCATTAGGAGGGTAACTGGCTGCCTGACCTGCGTTAGGGGGGTAACTGGCTGCCTGACCTGCATTAGGGAGGGTAACTGGCTGCCTGACCGGCGTTAGGAGGGTAACTGGCTGCCTGACCTGCGTTAGGGGGGTAACTGGCTGCCTGACCTGCGTTAGGAGGGTAACTGGCTGCCTGACCTGCGTTAGGGGGGTAACTGGCTGCCTGACCTGCATTAGGGAGGGTAACTGGCTGCCTGACCTGCATTAGGGAGGGTAACTGGCTGCCTGACCTGCGTTAGGAGGGTAACTGGCTGCCTAACCTGCGTTAGGAGGGTAACTGGCTGCCTGACCTGCGTTAGGAGGGTAACTGGCTTCCTGACCTGCGTTAGGAGGGTAACTGGCTGCCTGACCTGCATTAGGAGGGTAACTGGCTGCCTGACCTGCGTTAGGAGGGTAACTGGCTGCCTGACCTGTGTTAGGAGGGTAACTGGCTGCCTGACCTGCGTTAGGAGGGTAACTGGCTGCCTGACCTGCGTTAGGAGGGTAACTGGCTGCCTGACCTGCGTTAAGAAGGGTAACTGGCTGCCTGACCTGCGTTAGGAAGGGTAACTGGCTGCCTGACCTGCATTAGGAGGGTAACTGGCTGCCTGACCTGTGTTAGGAGGGTAACTGGCTGCCTGACCTGCGTTAGGAGGGTAACTGGCTGCCTGACCTGCGTTAGGAGGGTAACTGGCTGCCTGACCTGCGTTAGGAGGGTAACTGGCTGCCTGACCTGCGTTAGGAGGGTAACTGGCTGCCTTACCTGCGTTAGGGAGGGTAACTGGCTGCCTGACCTGCGTTAGGAGGGTAACTGGCTGCCTGACCTGCGTTAGGAGGGTAACTGGCTGCCTGACCTGCGTTAGGAGGGTAACTGGCTGCCTGACCTGCGTTAGGAGGGTAACTGGCTGCCTGACCTGCGTTAGGAGGGTAACTGGCTGCCTGACCTGCGTTAGGAGGGTAACTGGCTTCCTGATCTGCGTTAGGAGGGTAACAGGCTGCCTGACCTGCGTTAGGAGGGTAACTGGCTTCCTGATCTGTGTTAGGAGGGTAACTGGCTGCCTGACCGGCGTTAGGAGGGTAACTGGCTGCCTGACCTGCCAGTGGGAGGGTAACCGGCTGCCTGACCTGCGTTAGGAGGGTAACTGGCTGCCTGACCTGCGTTAGGAGGGTAACTGGCTGCCTGACCTGCGTTAGGAGGGTAACTGGCTGCCTGACCTGCGTTAGGAGGGTAACTGGCTGCCTGACCTGCGTTAGGAGGGTAACTGGCTGCCTGACCTGCGTTAGGAGGGTAACTGGCTGCCTGACCTGCGTTAAGAGGGTAACTGGCTGCCTGACCGGCGTTAGGAGGGTAACTGGCTGCCTGACCTGCGTTAGGAGGGTAACTGGCTGCCTGACCGGCGTTAGGAGGGTAACTGGCTGCCTGACCTGCGTTAGGAGGGTAACTGGCTGCCTGACCTGCGTTAGGAGGGTAACTGGCTGCCTGACCTGCGTTAGGAGGGTAACTGGCTGCCTGACCTGCGTTAGGAGGGTAACTGGCTGCCTGACCTGCGTTAGGAGGGTAACTGGCTGCCTGACCTGCGTTAGGAGGGTAACTGGCTGCCTGACCTGCGTTAGGAGGGTAACTGGCTGCCTGACCTGCGTTAGGAGGGTAACTGGCTGTCTGCAGGGATCTCTGTGTTTTGCAGAGGGAAACCCCCGGGACGTGTATATGGGTAAAGACATGATGCGTGATGCCTTACTGCGAGAATAGTAGGTGCAGGGGGTGGCTGCTGGGCAGAGACAGACATGCCAGCACTGGGGAACTGGTGGCTATTTCCAGTCAGGAAGTGAGAGGGTGCGAACGGTTTATCATATCGCCTACGGTCACGCAGTGTATATCTGGGAGGCAGGATACGTCTCTGACAGCGCAGCCTGGCTTCTATTTAACCCCTTCCTTTTGCTTTCCCCCAAATATACCTGCTGTACATGTTACACAGAGACACGCAGGAGACCCCTAGTGTACATCTCATATACCTGCCCCCAATACCTGCCATACATGTTACACAGAGACACACAGGAGACCCCTAGTGTACATCTCATATACCTACCCCCAATACCTGCCATACATGTTACACAGAGACACACAGGAGACCCCCTAGTGTACATCTCATATACCTACCCCCAATACCTGCCGTACATGTTACACACAGACACACAGGAGACCCCTAGTGTACATCTCATATACCTACCCCCAATACCTGCCATACATGTTACACAGAGGCACGCAGGAGACCCCTAGTGTACATCTCATATACCTACACCCAATACCTGCCGTACATGTTACACAGAGGCACGCAGGAGACCCCTAGTGTACATCTCATATACCTACCCCCAATACCTGCCATACATGTTACACAGAGGCACGCAGGAGACCCCTAGTGTACATCTCATATACCTACCCCCAATACCTGCCGTACATGTTACACAGACACACACAGGAGACCCCCTAGTGTACATCTCATATACCTACCCCCAATACCTGCCGTACATGTTACACAGAGACACACAGGAGACTCCTAGTGTACATCTCATATACCTACCACCAATACCTGCCGTACATGTTACACAGAGACACAGGAGACCCCCTAGTGTACATCTCATATACCTACCTCCAATACCTGCCATACATGTTACACAGAGACACACAGGAGACTCCTAGTGTACATCTCATATACCTACACCCAATACCTGCCGTACATGTTACACAGAGGCACGCAGGAGACCCCTAGTGTACATTTCATATACCTGCCCCCAATACCTGCCGTACATGTTACACAGAGGCACGCAGGAGACCCCTAGTGTACATTTCATATACCTGCCCCCAATACCTGCCGTACATGTTACACAGACACAGGAGACCTCTAGTGTACATCTCATATACCTACCCCCAATACCTGCAGTACATGTTACACAGAGACACGCAGAAGACCCCTAGTGTACATCTCATATACCTACCCCCAATACCTGCCGTACATGTTACACAGAGACACGCAGGAGACCCCTAGTGTACATCTCATATACCTACCCCCAATACCTGCCATACATGTTACACAGAGACACGCAGGAGACCCCTAGTGTACATCTCATATACCTACCCCCAATACCTGCCATACATGTTACACAGAGACACACAGGAGACCCCCTAGTGTACATCTCATATACCTACCCCCAATACCTGCCGTACATGTTACAATGAGACACACAGGAGACCCCTAGTGTACATCTCATATACCTACCACCAATACCTGCCGTACATGTTACACAGAGGCACGCAGGAGACCCCTAGTGTACATTTCATATACCTGCCCCCAATACCTGCCGTACATGTTACACAGAGGCACGCAGGAGACCCCTAGTGTACATTTCATATACCTGCCCCCAATACCTGCCGTACATGTTACACAGACACAGGAGACCTCTAGTGTACATCTCATATACCTACCCCCAATACCTGCAGTACATGTTACACAGAGACACGCAGAAGACCCCTAGTGTACATCTCACATACCTACCCCCAATACCTGCCGTACATGTTACACAGAGACACGCAGGAGACCCCTAGTGTACATCTCATATACCTACCCCCAATACCTGCCATACATGTTACACAGAGACACGCAGGAGACCCCTAGTGTACATCTCATATACCTACCCCCAATACCTGCCATACATGTTACACAGAGGCACGCAGGAGACCCCTAGTGTACATCTCATATACCTACCCCCAATACCTGCCATACATGTTACACAGAGACACACAGGAGACCCCCTAGTGTACATCTCATATACCTACCCCCAATACCTGCCGTACATGTTACACAGAGACACACAGGAGACCCCCTAGTGTACATCTCATATACCTACCACCAATACCTGCCGTACATGTTACACAGAGGCACGCAGGAGACCCCTAGTGAACATTTCATATACCTGCCCCCAATACCTGCCGTACATGTTACACAGAGGCACGCAGGAGACCCCTAGTGTACATTTCATATACCTGCCCCCTATACCTGCCGTACATGTTACACAGACACAGGAGACCTCTAGTGTACATCTCATATACCTACCCCCAATACCTGCAGTACATGTTACACAGAGACACGCAGAAGACCCCTAGTGTACATCTCATATACCTACCCCCAATACCTGCCGTACATGTTACACAGACACAGGAGACCCCTAGTGTACATCTCATATACCTACCCCCAATACCTGCCATACATGTTACACAGACACAGGAGACCCCTAGTGTACATCTCATATACCTACCCCCAATACCTGCAGTACATGTTACACAGAGACACACAGGAGACTCCTAGTGTACATCTCATATACCTACCCCCAATACCTGCCATACATGTTACACACAGAGACACACAGGAGACCCCTAGTGTACATCTCATATACCTACCCCCAATACCTGCCGTACATGTTACACAGAGACACACAGGAGACCCCTAGTGTACATCTCATATACCTACCCCCAATACCTGCCGTACATGTTACACAGAGACACGCTGGAGACTCCTAGTGTACATCTCATATACCTACCCCCAATACCTGCCGTACATGTTACACAGAGACACACAGGAGACTCCTAGTGTACTTCTCACATACCTACCCCCAATACCTGCCGTACATGTTACACAGAGACACGCAGGACACCCCCTAGTGTACATCTCATATACCTACCCCCAATACCTGCCATACATGTTACACAGAGACACGCAGGAGACCCCTAGTGTACATCTCATATACCTACCCCCAATACCTGCCGTACATGTTACACAGAGACACAGGAGACCCCCTAGTGTACATCTCATATACCTACCCCCAATACCTGCCGTACATGTTACACAGAGACACGCTGGAGACTCCTAGTGTACATCTCATATACCTACCCCCAATACCTGCCGTACATGTTACACAGAGACACACAGGAGACTCCTAGTGTACTTCTCATATACCTACCCCCAATACCTGCCGTACATGTTACACAGAGACACGCAGGACACCCCCTAGTGTACATCTCATATACCTACCCCCAATACCTGCCATACATGTTACACAGAGACACGCAGGAGACCCCTAGTGTACATCTCATATACCTACCCCCAATACCTGCCGTACATGTTACACAGAGACACAGGAGACCCCCTAGTGTACATCTCATATACCTACACCCAATACCTGCAGTACATGTTACACAGAGACACAGGAGACCCCCCTAGTGTACATCTCATATACCTACCCCCAATACCTGCCATACATGTTACACAGAGACACACAGGAGACTCCTAGTGTACATCTCATATACCTACCCCCAATACCTGCCGTACATGTTACACAGAGACACACAGGAGACCCCTAGTGTACATCTCATATACCTACCCCCAATACCTGCCGTACATGTTACACAGAGACACACAGGAGACCCCTTAGTGTACATCTCATATACCTACCCCCAATACCTGCCGTACATGTTACACAGACACAGGAGACCCCTAGTGTACATCTCATATACCTACCCCCAATACCTGCCGTACATGTTACACAGAGACACACAGGAGACCCCTTAGTGTACATCTCATATACCTACCCCCAATACCTGCCATACATGTTACACAGAGACACACAGGAGACCCCTAGTGTACATCTCATATACCTACCCCCAATACCTGCCGTACATGTTACACAGAGACACACAGGAGACCCCTTAGTGTACATCTCATATACCTACCCCCAATACCTGCCATACATGTTACACAGAGACACACAGGAGACCCCTAGTGTACATCTCATATACCTACCCCCAATACCTGCCGTACATGTTACACAGAGACACACAGGAGACTCCTAGTGTACATCTCATATACCTACCCCCAATACCTGCCGTACATGTTACACAGAGACACACAGGACACCCCCTAGTGTACATCTCATATACCTACCCCCAATACCTGCCGTACATGTTACACAGAGACACGCAGGACACCCCCTAGTGTACATCTCATATACCTACCCCTAATACCTGCCGTACATGTTACACAGAGACACGCAGGAGACCCCTAGTGTACATCTCATATACCTACCCCCAATACCTGCCGTACATGTTACACAGAGACACAGGAGACCCCCTAGTGTACATCTCATATACCTACACCCAATACCTGCCGTACATATTACACATAGACACAGGAGACCCCTAGTGTACATCTCATATACCTACACCCAATACCTGCCGTACATGTTACACAGAGACACGCAGGAGACCCCTAGTGTACATCTCATATACCTGCCCCCAATACCTGCCGTACATGTTACACAGAGACACACAGGAGACCCCTAGTGTACATCTCATATACCTACCCCCAATACCTGCCATACATGTTACACAGAGGCACGCAGGAGACCCCTAGTGTACATCTCATATACCTACCCCCAATACCTGCCATACATGTTACACAGAGACACACAGGAGACCCCCTAGTGTACATCTCATATACCTACCCCCAATACCTGCCGTACATGTTACACAGAGACACACAGGAAACCCCCTAGTGTACATCTCATATACCTACCACCAATACCTGCCGTACATGTTACACAGAGGCACGCAGGAGACCCCTAGTGTACATTTCATATACCTGCCCCCAATACCTGCCGTACATGTTACACAGAGGCACGCAGGAGACCCCTAGTGTACATTTCATATACCTGCCCCCAATACCTGCCGTACATGTTACACAGACACAGGAGACCTCTAGTGTACATCTCATATACCTACCCCCAATACCTGCAGTACATGTTACACAGAGACACGCAGAAGACCCCTAGTGTACATCTCATATACCTACCCCCAATACCTGCCGTACATGTTACACAGACACAGGAGACCCCTAGTGTACATCTCATATACCTACCCCCAATACCTGCCATACATGTTACACAGACACAGGAGACCCCTAGTGTACATCTCATATACCTACCCCCAATACCTGCAGTACATGTTACACAGAGACACACAGGAGACTCCTAGTGTACATCTCATATACCTACCCCCAATACCTGCCATACATGTTACACACAGAGACACACAGGAGACCCCTAGTGTACATCTCATATACCTACCCCCAATACCTGCCGTACATGTTACACAGAGACACACAGGAGACCCCTAGTGTACATCTCATATACCTACCCCCAATACCTGCCGTACATGTTACACAGAGACACGCTGGAGACTCCTAGTGTACATCTCATATACCTACCCCCAATACCTGCCGTACATGTTACACAGAGACACACAGGAGACTCCTAGTGTACTTCTCATATACCTACCCCCAATACCTGCCGTACATGTTACACAGAGACACGCAGGACACCCCCTAGTGTACATCTCATATACCTACCCCCAATACCTGCCATACATGTTACACAGAGACACGCAGGAGACCCCTAGTGTACATCTCATATACCTACCCCCAATACCTGCCGTACATGTTACACAGAGACACAGGAGACCCCCTAGTGTACATCTCATATACCTACACCCAATACCTGCAGTACATGTTACACAGAGACACAGGAGACCCCCCTAGTGTACATCTCATATACCTACCCCCAATACCTGCCATACATGTTACACAGAGACACACAGGAGACTCCTAGTGTACATCTCATATACCTACCCCCAATACCTGCCGTACATGTTACACAGAGACACACAGGAGACCCCTAGTGTACATCTCATATACCTACCCCCAATACCTGCCGTACATGTTACACAGAGACACACAGGAGACCCCTTAGTGTACATCTCATATACCTACCCCCAATACCTGCCGTACATGTTACACAGACACAGGAGACCCCTAGTGTACATCTCATATACCTACCCCCAATACCTGCCGTACATGTTACACAGAGACACACAGGAGACCCCTTAGTGTACATCTCATATACCTACCCCCAATACCTGCCATACATGTTACACAGAGACACACAGGAGACCCCTAGTGTACATCTCATATACCTACCCCCAATACCTGCCGTACATGTTACACAGAGACACACAGGAGACCCCTTAGTGTACATCTCATATACCTACCCCCAATACCTGCCATACATGTTACACAGAGACACACAGGAGACCCCTAGTGTACATCTCATATACCTACCCCCAATACCTGCCGTACATGTTACACAGAGACACACAGGAGACTCCTAGTGTACATCTCATATACCTACCCCCAATACCTGCCGTACATGTTACACAGAGACACACAGGACACCCCCTAGTGTACATCTCATATACCTACCCCCAATACCTGCCGTACATGTTACACAGAGACACGCAGGACACCCCCTAGTGTACATCTCATATACCTACCCCTAATACCTGCCGTACATGTTACACAGAGACACGCAGGAGACCCCTAGTGTACATCTCATATACCTACCCCCAATACCTGCCGTACATGTTACACAGAGACACAGGAGACCCCCTAGTGTACATCTCATATACCTACACCCAATACCTGCCGTACATGTTACACATAGACACAGGAGACCCCTAGTGTACATCTCATATACCTACACCCAATACCTGCCGTACATGTTACACAGAGACACACAGGAGACCCCTAGTGTACATCTCATATACCTACCACCAATACCTGCCATACATGTTACACAGAGACACGCAGGAGACCCCTAGTGTACATCTCATATACCTGCCCCCAATACCTGCCGTACATGTTACACAGAGACACACAGGAGACCCCTAGTGTACATCTCATATACCTACCCCCAATACCTGCCATACATGTTACACAGAGACACACAGGAGACTCCTAGGGTACATCTCATATACCTACCCCCAATACCTGCCATACATGTTACACAGAGACACGCAGGAGACCCCTAGTGTACATCTCATATACCTACCCCTAAAACCTGCCGTACATGTTACACAGAGACACACAGGAGACTCCTAGTGTACATCTCATATACCTACCTCCAATACCTGCTGTACATGTTACACACAGACACACAGGAGACCCCCTAGTGTACATCTCATATACCTACCCCCAATACCTGCCGTACATGTTACACAGAGACACAGGAGACCCCCTAGTGTACATCTCATATACCTACCCCCAATACCTGCCGTACATGTTACACACAGACACGCAGGAGCCCCCTAGTGTACATTTCATATACCTACCCCCAATACCTGCCGTACATGTTACACAGAGACACAGGAGACCCCCCTAGTGTACATCTCATATACCTACCCCCAATACCTGCCATACATGTTACACAGACACAGGAGACCCCTAGTGTACATCTCATATACCTACCCCCAATACCTGCCGTACATGTTACACAGAGACACACAGGACACCCCCTAGTGTGCATCTCATATACCTACCCCCAATACCTGCCGTATATGTTACACAGAGACACACAGGACACCCCCTAGTGTACATCTCATATACCTACCCCCAATACCTGCCGTACATGTTACACAGAGACACAGGAGACCCCCTAGTGTACATCTCATATACCTACCCCCAATACCTGCCGTACATGTTACACACAGACACACAGGTATAACAACTAGATTATACCATGTTGTAAGCTGAAAACAGTGTCTCAGTGATTGTTTCACCTCAGGGGATAGTGTATGAATATGAGGTAACCACGTCTCAAAACATCTTTCTGCCAGACCTTCTTTATTAATTGATGTTTCTGTCCAAGCCATATAAAATAAATGGGACAGTATAGGTGTGAACAGGGAAAGTGAAGGAGTGGAAGGTTCTATCCATTGGGAGAGAATCGGGTTTTTTTGCGGGGCCCCCAATCTTGTATAACAATAGCTTATTACCTTTAGATAACATAGAAAAAGGTGATCCTGGAAACAACCCCCAAAATATCCAAATTGGTGACATAATAAGGAATCGGTAATACAAAGGTGAATTTGGGTCCAAAAATCTGCTACCTTGGGATATAACCAGAGGCAATGAAAGATGTCTGCCTCAGGTGAACCACATTTGAAACAGTTGGAATTGTCAGATTGGCCAGTTATAAGTTTTAGTTTAGGGGTGTAGTAAGGCCGTGTAGGATTTTATAGTTCATTTGAGAGTATGAGGTGGATATTAAATTATTTCTTGTTCAAAAGTTCTGGTAGCTTTTGAGGTAGCGAAAGTTCTGGAAAAATAGGTTTCCATTTTGCTAGGCCTCCTGTAATAGTATTCAATTCTAGGACAATTGCGGAGACGGCAGGGAAGCTTCCCTGCTCTCTGCTTGGCACCCAGCGCTGGCTCCGCCCACTGACCTCCCGGCGGCCACCGCAGCCTGCCGGGAGGTCAACAAGCTGCGCATGCGCAAAGGGGCCCGCCATTGGACTCCGCGCATCGCAGGGAGGGACCGCCGGAGAAGACCTCACCGCAGAAGCTCCGGACACCGCACTGCATCGTCGGAAGGGTGAGTATACATGAATTGCTACTTATTACAGTTATATATCGCATCGAAGCGATGTGATGTATAGTGATAAGTAGCAATTCTGTTTTCGTATATGCTGCAATGTGACCCCAGTGCAGTAAAGTGACGCTGCAAAGTGGCAGCGCACTTTACAGCACCGGGGGTCACCGGAGCACAGAGGATCCGGCTCCCAACAGCCCAGCATGAGCAGCGCGGGCCGGCTCCATGGACTGGTAAGTATATTGACCTGTTGGGGGGGTCCGCGGCATGTGGGGGTAGTCAAGACGGGGGGGTCGACTGGGTGGTGACAGTAGTGGCGATGTCGGCGCATGCGCAGCAGGACATCGGGGTATTTTTTTACGAAAAATACCCTGATGATGCTGCGGAGTGTCATCGCAGGGACAGAGCTTGATCGCAAGCTCTGTCCCTGCATGCGATAATTGATACATCCCTGCGATGTAATCAATTATCGCAGTGCGAATTTGGGCGATTTTATCACCTGTCATCCACATCCTGGATGCGAATGGTGATAAATAGGCCCTTAAGTGTTTTATTAACATAGCTTTGAAATGCAAAAACGGGAAAAGTGGAATACAAATCTTCAAGTATCTAAGTTGTAATTGGCTCAGTGGGAGAGATTGTGAGGTATTAGTATTTGATGAGATGTATGACCATACGCAAAGGCAGAGTTATCTACTAGTGAAAGTAATACCCCTTTTCTACTAGCTCAAAAATCATGGGTAAATGCACGGGGGCGCGCATTTACCCGTGTTTTTTGCAAGTGGAAAAGGGCCCCCCGCAAAAACCCCAGTGACCCCAGGAATGCTACCCGGATAGCTACCTGGGTAGGACACGGGAATGATCCGGGTAGGGTTGTAGTGTAAACGGTAGCCACGCGGCTCCTGTTTACACTGTATGGAAGGGCGGCGCTGGGAGAACATGTGATCTCCCAGCGCCGCCCTTGCCGCGTCACTAGCACCGTCACCAACCTGGCAATATGCCGGGTTGGCGACTGCTGATGGGAAAGGGGCTGAGCACGGGTCGCAGCCGGGCAGCACCCGTGTCAAGCTATTGGCTGCGACCCGTGCTCGTAGGTGGAACAGGGGTATAAGAGAGTTTCTAGGAGATCATTTCAAAAGCGAGCTCCAGTCTCCAGGCTCTACAAGTAGTTGCTAAGAGTATGTTATCTGTAATGTCCTGTGGTAGAGAAGGAAGACAAGTATGGAGCAGAGTGGCTAGATCAGAGGTTCCCAAACTGTGTGCCGTGGCTCCCTGGGGTGCCTCGGGACCCTTGCAGGGGTGACCTGGGTTGGTGTTCCAGGACCAATTCAAATTATTCATGGTCAATATAATAGGCAAAACCAGTGCTGGTGGCTGCCGGTCATAAAATATGTGGCCAAACAGAAGGAAATCTTGTCCCTCACCACACAACTGACCCTAAGGATGACATATAAACGCAATCTACTTAATGTAATATTTCTTTCTAAATTTCTCAATAAGAAATTTTTGACCTAGGGGTGCCATGAAAAAAATTCTGATATTCTAGGGCACCGTGATTCAAAAAAGTTTGGAAACCACTGGGCTAGATGAATGTGCGGGCTGAACGCCTGTTCTAGGAGAAAGTTAGTATATTTATTAGTTTGACCTATCCAATCCATGACGATGCAATAATTGGACGCCAATGAATATCTCCTCATGGTAAATTCAGAGAACGTTAGTATATTTATTAGTTTGACCTATCCAATCCATGACGATGCAATAATTGGCCGCCAATGAATATCTCATCATGGTAAATTCACCCCCCCCCTAATTCTGTGGTTTGTTGTAGCTTGAGAAGGGATATTCTAGGGCGTTTATTAGCCCAAATAAAATGCTGCATTTCTTTATTCAATTGGAGATCTTTCTTTGTAAGCAGGATGGGTAGCATCTGGATAACATATAAAATGCAAGGAAAACTAACTATCTTAATTACCTGACACCTTCCCATATAAGAGAGCGGGTATTTGGAAAAATATAATTGGGAGGGGATCGTGATACCTAAATATTGAATGGTCAATACTGCCCATCTGAAAGGGAATGTGTTTCCCCAGTACAATCTAGCTTCTGGACAGAATGCTAATGCTTCATTCTTAGTAGAATTGATAAAGAAACCCACTATTGATTCGAAATCACGCAGGTTGTCCATGAGCAGAGGAATAGCTTGCTTGGGGTCATTAAAATATAATAAAAGGTCATCTGCAAAAGCCGATACTTTAATTTCTTGGTTCGCTATAGAAATACCCTGCCATTCGGCAAGCTGCGTGAAATGTCTAATCAACGGATCGATAGCTAGATTAAAAAGAAGGGGGGAAAGCGGACATCCTTGCCGTGTTCCCCTGTAAAGTTGAAAACGCCTCGTGTAAAGTAAGTTAACCATTAGGAAAGCCACAGGTGATTGATAGGGGGGGAATTCAAATGTTTGAAAAGTCAGTTGGGTGTCTGTTTTTTCCTGTCTAATAGACAGGAAAAACCAGACACCCAACCGACTTTTCAAACATTTGAATTCCCCCCATAGAGTGTTTCAAATATATGAGTAAATTCCGAGCCGAACCCCTGATATTACCAAAATACGTAAGAGATGTGACCAACTGACCCTGTAAAAATCTTTATCAGCATCGCAGCTTACCACAATATTTTGCGTTGCTTTGGCATGGTGAGTGCGGGTCATGGCTGCAATAAGGGAGCGTATATTTAGAACAGAATGTCTGCCGCTAATAAATCCAGTTTGGGAAGGATGGATCATAAAATTGGTTGTAAACGTTGCGCCATCAATTTAGAAAAAAAATTCCAATCCTGATTAAGAAGGGAAATGGGACGGTAGGAAGTTACTAAAGCAGGATCTTTACCAGGTTTCGAGAGAATAATTATCCTAGTTGCGTTGAAATTTGGGGGAGCATCATATCCAGATAATATAGAATTATATAGGGGGTCATTCCGACCCGTTCGCACGCAGCGGTTCTTCGCTGTAGTGCGAACGGGTCGGATGCATTGCGCATCGTTGCCAAGGGACGGCAGTTGCCGGGCAACGATGCCAGGACCGAAGAAAGCGATCGCAGGCCCGATCGCAAGAAGATTGACAGCGGGAAGGAGGATCGGGGCATCTACTCACCGTTTCCCGGGCGTGGAAAGGCGAACGCAGGCGTGTCCAGGCGTTTGGAGGGCAGATGTCTGATGTCACAGCCGGAACCTTCATCGCTGGATCCGTCGCACTGGGTAAGTAGGTGCAGGGCTGGTCTTGTGCTGCACAAAACTTTTTTAGCATAGCAGGGCTGCACAAGCGATTGCAGCCTTGCTATGCTAAAATACACTCCCCCATAGGCGGCGTCAAGTTGATGGCACGAGCAGCAAAAAGTTGCTACATGCGATCAACTCGGAATGACCACCATAGTGAGCTTAAATAAGGGACCACCATGGGAAGCAGTATCTTATAATAATCAGCGCTTAAGTCATCAGGGCCAGGGGATTTATCAAGAGGTAGCGATTTAATTATTCCGGTGATTTCTTCACCAAAGCATATCTTATGGCTGTTCTATATTGCGCCATGCGCTCTTTAAATTGCCATTCTGTTTTGCCTATATATGCTAGCCCGCATGGACAGGTCAGCATATATATGACAAACATAGTGCTACAGGTAACCGCATATCTGATGGTGAATCTTTTACCTGTATGGGGGTGTCCAAAGGTGCTTCCTGCTAGTAATGCCCTACAGTGCACACACCCCAAACATTTATAGCAGCCATTTTTTCTGCTTAAAATATGTTGAGTTTTTGTACTACCTAATCCAGTGATATCTAATTTGACCAAACGGTCTTTTAAATTCCTACCTCTAGTAAAACTAGGTAATAGCCTAGAATTCTCAAGTAACAGTAAATCACCATCGCTGTTGACCATAGTCCACCATTTTTTTGCTTTACTGGTCAAAATGGACTTTTGGCTGTATATTGTTTAACCCACGGAGTGATGTTATTATTTTTATTAATATGCTTTGAGTCCTCCACATATTTTGAGGTCTGTTCACGTGGTATGTTCAATACTCTATGTTTAACTTGTTCTAGTGCCTTACTGTCATATCCACGTTCAATACATTTATCAACCATAGTATCAACTGTCGGATCCACTGCTGAAGGTTCCAATGTAAAGGGTCTAGCGCGTAATAACTGGGGGTACGGTAAGATGTTTCTTAAAGGAAGTGGGTGAAAGCTGGCCTTTCTTAAGATTTATTTCTATCTGTATTTTTGACAAATAGTGATGTACATAGTTTATGATCATGCCCAGAAATATTTACATCCAAAAAGTGAACTGTATGGTCACTTATCTCATAGGTCAATTTAACTAAACTATTCGTCATATTGTGACTGTCTAGTAGATGTTTCAATTGTTGTCCCAACCAAATAAGCAACGGGTCGTCTATGTATCTAAGGTATAGATTCACATTGGGATCCAATACTCCATCCAGTCAAAATAGCTTTTGTTCTATGGCATACATGAAGGTGTTGGCATATGATGGGGCCACTGAGGACCCCATTGCACACCCCACCTTCTGAAGGTAAAACCTTACATCATGTAAAAAGTAGTTGCATGTTAGTACAAACCAAAGCAATTTAATAAAAAACTCAATAGGTGGACCCCATATGTGGGGTTATCAGTAATCAGTTGTCTGATGGGGGATGCAGGTGTAGAGGCTAGTCACATTAGCACTACATAAACACACTGAATCTGGTACCGTACCTATACGCATAAGCTTATTTAACAAAGCTGTTGTGTCTTGTAAGTAAGAGGGAATCTGTTTGATACATGGGTTCAAAAATGAACCTTCCTTTTGTCGATTTTACTGTTGTCGATCCTCGTGTTGTCGATTATCCTTGTTGTTGATGACCATAATGTTGATCATAAGTTTTCGATATTCAGTTTGTCGATCACACATATTTTCGATCATCTTATTTGTCGATCACACACTCAGTCGATGTTTGTATTGTCGATTACGGATTTTGTCGATCTTGTATTTATCGATTTTTTTTTCTGTCTATCATATCTATTGTGTCTATCGATGTTGTGTTGTTGTCGATGTATGTTTACAGTCGATGTGCGTGTTGTCGATGTATGGTTGTCGATGTAGACGTTGTCGATGTAAGTGTGTCCGACCTGGCATCCGGATCCCGTCTGAAATAGGACAGGCTAAATCAGCTTCCCATTTAACCTGGGACATGAATTTCTTGGGGGATTGAGATCCAATCACAAGATTATACCACCCCCTACTATCCTTTTTAATAAGTAAATCACGCACATATTTAGGTATGGTGGACACTCCACCGGGACACCCCGGGGCTCCTGACAACCAATGTCTTAATTGGAGAAATTTGTAAAAGTCCTTATGAGATAAGGAGAATTGTGATTGTATTTGAATAAAAGGCAGTAAAGAGCCCGCCACGGTCACCTCACGGAGAGACACCACCCCTCTGGACATCCATGTTTCCAACCACAGATTGGGTATTAGACAGGCCAGACCCCTCAGGGAAAGGTCAGTGGAAGGGAGGGAGACATCAGTCATCTTGGAGACTAGTTCTAGCCACGCCTTACGTGCGGATTGTACCACACTGGACCCAGTGGCCACATGTTTCCACTTCAGTTGCCGGAAGCCACAGCACATCCTCCAAAGGGAACGGGGATAGTAATCCTCGCTCCAGGTGGACCCAAGACTTAGGTTGATCTTGATAAGTCCACGCTCCCATCTGGGCAAGGACACAAGCTAGTTGATAAGACCGCAAATTGGGGAAGGCCAAGCCTCCTTCCGACTTGGCCAACCTCGGTTTCCAACCCCGCCATATATATTTAATAAAAAGAGAATTAAAGTTGGTCAATAAGTGATTAGGGAGTAAGATAGGGATAGTCCTAAATAAATAAAGTAACTTGGGCAGAATCATCATTTCCAAAGCTGCAACGCATTTAATCCAAGCCAGATTTTGCATCATCTATTCCATAAGCAAAAATTCAATTTTATGTAAAAGTGATGGATAATTAGCTGAAATGAGATCGGCCACTCTCTGGGTGATCTGGACCCCCAAGTATTTGAGGCTTCTATCCTGCCAGACATATGCCTACTGGGCTTTCAGGGACTGTAATAGAGGGGGTAATTCAGAGTTGATCGTAGATGTGCTGAATGTACGATCATTTACTCTGACATGCGGCGGGATGCCCAGCACAGGGCACACCTCCATTGTCTGGACCGTGCCCCGCCAACTGCGTTTTAACATCATTGGCACACCTCCTCTTTCCCCGCAACCGCTTCTGCCTGTCAATCAGCATCTCCCTGGGCTCCCGTGGTGTGTACGCGCATTGCGGCCGCTGTGCGTGCGCACTCCACAAAGTAATTCAGACTGCGATCGCTGCCGCTGCAGCGATACAGTCTGAATTACCCCCAGAGTAGGAGGGAAACCAACTGGGAGCGTCTCTGTCTTAGAAGCATTTAACTTATAATAGGAGACATTAGAATATTCTTCCAATTAAGCATGCAGAGCCTGCAGAGATCTTTCCGGCTCAGTAAGGGTGAGGAGAACATCGTCCGCAAATAAACAGACCTTGTAGGACCTGCCAAAGAGAGTCGGGCCCTTACTGGAATCAGTGGATCTTATTTTTTCAGCTATTAGGGCTCGATTGCAAGATCAAAAACCAGAGGGAATAAGGGGCAGCCTTGGCGAGTACCACTGGAAATCTGAAAGGTTGAAGAAAGCGTCCAATTCACAAACACTTGGGCGGGCGGGTCAGAGTAAAGTGCCGATATAGAAGAAAGAGCCCTCCCGTCTATTCCAAATTTCCAGAGAACTGCATAGAGATAACCTCAGTGCAGTCGATCAAATGCCGTCTCCGCATTCAATTAGAGCAATAACAGGGGTACATCCGAGGTAGAGAAGGCATCCAAGATATTAACCACTTAACTGACGATTTATTTCGCCAAAAAATCGCTCCGAAATGGTCATTTTTTTAATGAGTGAAATAGGTGAAGAACATGAATTTAACCCTATCCTAAATGATTTTAGTAAAAAAAAAAAAGAAAAAAAAATATTTTTCATTTAAATAAATATTTTTTCCTCTCTCCAAACATCGAAACATCGCTCGAGAACATAGTGACCATCGGAACATTGCGACTATCGTGGCTTTCATTTTGAAAGCCGGGACAGCCTGCAGGTATACAGGAGGGGGTCTGGGGGTGGCTTGGGAGGGTTAATTTACACTCCCCAGTGTCTGCAGCTGCTGGAGGGGGGAGGATCCTGCCGTGCTGACCGATCAGCAGTGATCGGCAGCACGGCAGACACGGGGAGAGTGCAGGGAGGCAGAGGGACCTTCCGGTCCGTCTGACAGCAGCAGCGGAGGGAAGTTTCCCTTCCATGCCGCTGCTAACACTCACTATCTGACTGGTCGCATCCTGTGCGACCAGGTCAGATAGAGCACTTGCAGGCACGGTCACATCTGATGCCACCATGCCAGGCAAGTGGTTAATAACCCGCCTAGTGTTATCCGGGGATTGTTGACCGGGGACAAATCCCACCCGGTCCTGATGAATAAAGGATGGGAGCAAAGGGTTAAGTCTATTTGCTATAAGCTTTTCATAAATATTCACAGCCGTATTAACTTAAGCTATAGGGCGGTAGTTAGACATATGGGCCGGATTTTTACCAGGTTTTGGGAATGTTACTGTGCGGGCTTCTAGCATCTCTGCCAGAAAAGGACTCCTCCCCTTTTCTCACTGACTAACCGCACGCTCTGGGACACTTCTCACAGCCCAATTCCACCGGCTACAGGAGCAAGCGGCAAGCGTCTCAGCACAGGACGAACCCGACGTGTCAGTTCCGTGCGGCTGCAGTGGCCGATCATCAGCCTCTCTCCCTTCTATCACCAACGGACGGTGCTCGTCCAGGGAGTATTGGAGCAGATTCACTAAACGCTGGATCCTTGTAGCGGCTTCCATTCAATCAGCCGCACACCTGTCTTTCCCCACACACTGCAGTGGGCGGAATTAAGCTTACAACAGTGGGATCTCGGCCTGCACGGACAAACCCTCCAACTCTACAACCCATTGGGCATTTTGGACTTACCCGAGGACGCTCGGGTCCTTCAGCCCTATTGGAGAGGTAATTCAACACTTTATTTCCATTTATGCACCGGCTTCTGGAACTCTGAGGCGATCCACAATACAGCCCAATATTTTAGAGCCTACAATTGCCCTTAGTATTCTTTTTCATACTCAGCAACTGTGTTTCATTTAATAGCTAAACAGCTTTATACAGCAGTCTTGGCAACAGTATTGCAATAGCCGCTACATTTGGACTGCCATCAGCCATTCAGTCTGCATTATTGCTCTTATTGGGGCTAATTCCAAGTTGATCGCAGCAGGAATTTTGTTAGCAGTTGGGCAAAACCATGGTGGTCATTCCGAGTTGTTAGCTCGCAAGCTGCTTTTAGCAGCTTTGCACACGCTAAGCCGCCGCCTACTGGGAGTGAATCTTAGCTTATCAAAATTGTGAACGAAAGATTCTCAAAATTGCGAATAGACACTTCTTAGCAGTTTCTGAGTAGCCTGACTTACTCGGCATCTGCGATCAGTTCAGTGCTTGTCGTTCCTGGTTTGACGTCACAAACACACCCAGCGTTCTCCCAGACACTCCTCCGTTACTTCAGCCACTCCCGCGTTTTTCCCAGAAATGGTAGCGTTTTTTCGCACACACCCATAAAACGGCCTGTTTCTGCCCAGAAACACCCACTTCCTGTCAATCACACTCCGATCACCAGAACAAAGAAAAAACCTCGTAATGCCGTGAGTAAAATACCTAACTGCATAGCAAATTTACTTGGCGCAGTCGCAGTGCGGACATTGCGCATGCGCATTAGCGACTAATCGCTCCGTTGCGGAAAAAAAATAACGAGCGAACAACTCTGAATGACCACCCATGTGCACTGCAGGGAGGCAGATATAACATGTGCAGAGAGAGTTAGATTTGGGTGTGGTATGTTCAATCTGCAATCTAATTTGCAGTGTAAAAATAAAGCAGCCAGTATTTACCCTGCACAGAAACAAAATAACCCACCCAAATCTAACTCTCTCTGCACATGTTATATCTGCCTCCCCTGCAGTGCACATGGTTTTGCCCAACTGCTAAAATATTTCCTGCTGCGATCAACTTGGAATTACCCCCATTGTCTGTTGAAACAATACATGCAATTTATGTCAACTTCAAAACACGTGGCAATTCAGTGAGGATAGGGATCACGCATTATATTTTATATATGAGCTTGTTTCAAACAAAGTGTGTTTTATATTGATTCATTTTGATAATAAATATTTATTTTATATCTTCATCTGACTCTTTGGTTGTGAAAGAACTAGGACTTCACAGTGTTCAAATGAAATGAGCGCCTCTATTTAATCTTCTTTTTTCTGCCGGAAAAGTCCCCTGGTGGCAGGGAATCTATAACACTGTTGATTTCCTCGGGAGACCATGGTCTCCCAAGGAACTGACAGGTTTCTGAATCAATGGAAGGGACAGCAATGCCATTTAAAAAGGCCTCAAAATCTACGTAGGTGGGTTGTGGAGTTGATGGATCCCCCTTCAAATTATATTGGAAGGCATAATAGTTCACAAAGGCGTCAGCTATAGCCGAGGGGTCAGTAATTTTAATGTTTCTCGAGTTGGTAATTGTCTTCACTAGTGATGAGCGGGTTCGGTTCCTCGGAATCCGAACCCGCCCGAACGTCAGCTTTTTTTACACGGATCCGAGCGACTCGGATCTTCCCGCCTTGCTCGGTTAACCCGAGCGCGCCCGAACGTCATCATGACGCTGTCGGATTCTCGCGAGGCTCGGATTCTATCGCGAGACTCGGATTCTATATAAGGAGCCGCGCGTCGCCGCCATTTTACACGTGCATTGAGATTGATAGTGAGAGGACGTGGCTGGCGTCCTCTCCGTTTAGAGAAGAAATAGATAGGAGAGTGAGAGTGAGACAGTGACACTTCATTTACTGGAGCTTAGGAGGAGTACTCAGACAGAGAGTGCAGAATTTTGCTGATAGTATTAGTTAGTTATACTAGTGACAGAGTGAGACAGTGACACTTCATTTACTGGAGCTTAGGAGGAGTACTCAGACAGAGAGTGCAGAATTTTGCTGATAGTATTAGTTAGTTATACTAGTGACTGACCAGTGACCACCAGTGCAGTTTTATATTATTTAATATAATCCGTTCTCTGCCTGAAAAAACGATACACAGTGACTCAGTCACATACCATATCTGTGCTCAGCCCAGTGTGCTGCTGCATCATCTATGTATAATATCTGACTGTGCTCACACAGCTTAATTGTGGGGGAGACTGGGGAGCAGTTAGGTTATAGCAGGAGCCAGGAGTACATATTAAAATTAAACAGTGCACACTTTTTTTCTGCAGGAGTGCCACTGCCAGTGTGACTGACCAGTGACCTGACCACCAGTATATAGTATACTATATTGTATTGTGAATGTCTGCCTGTAAAAGTTAAACACACGTCGTGTGACTTGTGTGGTGTTTTTTTATTCTATAAAATAAAAAACTCATTCTGCTGACAGACAGTGTCCAGCAGGTCCGTCATTATATAATATATACCTGTCCGGCTGCAGTAGTGATATATATATATTTTTTATATCATTATTTATCATCCAGTCGCAGCAGACACAGTACGGTAGTTCACGGCTGTAGCTACCTCTGTGTCGGCACTCGGCAGTCCATCCATAATTGTATACCACCTACCCGTGGTTTTTTTTTTCTTTCTTCTTTATACATACTACATCTCATTATCATCCAGTCTATATTAGCAGCAGACACAGTACAGTACGGTAGTCCACGGCTGTAGCTACCTCTGTGTCGGCACTCGGCAGTCCGTCCATAATTGTATACCACCTACCCGTGGTTTTTTTTTTCTTTCTTCTTTATACATACTACATCTCATTATCAACCAGTCTATATTAGCAGCAGACACAGTACGGTAGTCCACGGCTGTAGCTACCTCTGTGTCGGCACTCGGCAGTCCATCCATAATTGTATACCACCTACCCGTGTTTTTTTTTTCTTTCTTCTTTATACATACTACATCTCATTATCATCCAGTCTATATTAGCAGCAGACACAGTACAGTACGGTAGTCCACGGCTGTAGCTACCTCTGTGTCGGCACTCGGCAGTCCATCCATAATTGTATACCACCTACCCGTGGTTTTTTTTTCTTTCTTCTTTATACATACATACTACATCTCTTTATCAACCAGTCTATATTAGCAGCAGACACAGTACGGTAGTCCACGGCTGTAGCTACCTCTGTGTCGGCACTCGGCAGTCCATCCATAATTGTATACCACCTACCCGTGGTTTTTTTTTCTTTCTTCTTTATACATACATACTACATCTCTTTATCAACCAGTCTATATTAGCAGCAGACACAGTACGGTAGTCCACGGCTGTAGCTACCTCTGTGTCGGCACTCGGCAGTCCGTCCATAATTGTATACCACCTACCCGTGGTTTTTTTTTCTTTCTTCTTTATACATACATACTACATCTCTTTATCAACCAGTCTATATTAGCAGCAGACACAGTACGGTAGTCCACGGCTGTAGCTACCTCTGTGTCGGCACTCGGCAGTCCATCCATAATTGTATACCACCTACCCGTGTTTTTTTTTTTCTTTCTTCTTTATACATACTACATCTCATTATCATCCAGTCTATATTAGCAGCAGACACAGTACAGTACGGTAGTCCACGGCTGTAGCTACCTCTGTGTCGGCACTCGGCAGTCCATCCATAATTGTATACCACCTACCCGTGGTTTTTTTTTCTTTCTTCTTTATACATACATACTACATCTCTTTATCAACCAGTCTATATTAGCAGCAGACACAGTACGGTAGTCCACGGCTGTAACAACCTCTGTGTCGGAACTCGGCAGTCCATTCATAATTGTATACCACCTACCCGTGGTTTTTTTTTCTTTCTTCTTTATACATACTACATCTCATTATCATCCAGTCTATATTAGCAGCAGACACAGTACAGTACGGTAGTCCACGGCTGTAGCTACCTCTGTGTCGGCACTCGGCAGTCCATCCATAATTGTATACCACCTACCCGTGGTTTTTTTTTCTTTCTTCTTTATACATACATACTACATCTCTTTATCAACCAGTCTATATTAGCAGCAGACACAGTACGGTAGTCCACGGCTGTAGCTACCTCTGTGTCGGCACTCGGCAGTCCATCCATAATTGTATACCACCTACCCGTGGTTTTTTTTTCTTTCTTCTTTATACATACTACATCTCATTATCATCCAGTCTATATTAGCAGCAGACACAGTACAGTACGGTAGTCCACGGCTGTAGCTACCTCTGTGTCGGCACTCGGCAGTCCATCCATAATTGTATACTAGTATCCATCCATCTCCATTGTTTACCTGAGGTGCCTTTTAGTTGTGCCTATTAAAATATGGAGAACAAAAATGTTGAGGTTCCAAAATTAGGGAAAGATCAAGATCCACTTCCACCTCGTGCTGAAGCTGCTGCCACTAGTCATGGCCGAGACGATGAAATGCCAGCAACGTCGTCTGCCAAGGCCGATGCCCAATGGCATAGTACAGAGCATGTCAAATCCAAAACACCAAATATCAGTAAAAAAAGGACTCCAAAACCTAAAATAAAATTGTCGGAGGAGAAGCGTAAACTTGCCAATATGCCATTTACCACACGGAGTGGCAAGGAACGGCTGAGGCCCTGGCCTATGTTCATGGCTAGTGGTTCAGCTTCACATGAGGATGGAGGCACTCAGCCTCTCGCTAGAAAAATGAAAAGACTCAAGCTGGCAAAAGCAGTAGCACCGCAAAGAACTGTGCGTTCTTCGAAATCCCAAATCCACAAGGAGAGTCCAATTGTGTCGGTTGCGATGCCTGACCTTCCCAACACTGGACGTGAAGAGCATGCGCCTTCCACCATTTGCACGCCCCCTGCAAGTGCTGGAAGGAGCACCCACAGTCCAGTTCCTGATAGTCAGATTGAAGATGTCAGTGTTTAAGTACACCAGGATGAGGAGGATATGGGTGTTGCTGGCGCTGGGGAGGAAATTGACCAGGAGGATTCTGATGGTGAGGTGGTTTGTTTAAGTCAGGCACCCGGGGAGACACCTGTTGTCCGTGGGAGGAATATGGCCGTTGACATGCCTGGTGAAAATACCAAAAAAATCAGCTCTTCGGTGTGGAACTATTTCAACAGAAATGCGGACAACAGGTGTCAAGCCGTGTGTTCCCTTTGTCAAGCTGTAATAAGTAGGGGTAAGGACGTTAACCACCTCGGAACATCCTCCCTTATACGTCACCTGCAGCGCATTCATAATAAGTCAGTGACAAGTTCAAAAACTTTGGGTGACAGCGGAAGCAGTCCACTGACCAGTAAATCCCTTCCTCTTGTAACCAAGCTCACGCAAACCACCCCACCAACTCCCTCAGTGTCAATTTCCTCCTTCCCCAGGAATGCCAATAGTCCTGCAGGCCATGTCACTGGCAATTCTGACGATTCCTCTCCTGCCTGGGATTCCTCCGATGCATCCTTGCGTGTAACGCCTACTGCTGCTGGCGCTGCTGTTGTTGCTGCTGGGAGTCGATGGTCATCCCAGAGGGGAAGTCGTAAAACCACTTTTACTACTTCCACCAAGCAATTGACTGTCCAACAGTCCTTTGCGAGGAAGATGAAATATCACAGCAGTCATCCTACAGCAAAGCGGATAACTGAGGCCTTGGCATCCTGGGTGGTGAGAAACGTGGTTCCGGTATCCATCATTACTGCAGAGCCAACTAGAGACTTGTTGGAGGTACTGTGTCCCCGGTACCAAATACCATCTAGGTTCCATTTCTCTAGGCAGGCGATACCGAAAATGTACACAGACCTCAGAAAAAGAGTCACCAGTGTCCTAAAAAATGCAGCTGTACCCAATGTCCACTTAACCACGGACATGTGGACAAGTGGAGCAGGGCAGGGTCAGGACTATATGACTGTGACAGCCCACTGGGTAGATGTATGGACTCCCGCCGCAAGAACAGCAGCGGCGGCACCAGTAGCAGCATCTCGCAAACGCCAACTCTTTCCTAGGCAGGCTACGCTTTGTATCACCGCTTTCCAGAATACGCACACAGCTGAAAACCTCTTACGGCAACTGAGGAAGATCATCGCAGAATGGCTTACCCCAATTGGACTCTCCTGTGGATTTGTGGCATCGGACAACGCCAGCAATATTGTGTGTGCATTAAATATGGGCAAATTCCAGCACGTCCCATGTTTTGCACATACCTTGAATTTGGTGGTGCAGAATTTTTAAAAAAACGACAGGGGCGTGCAAGAGATGCTGTCGGTGGCCAGAAGAATTGCGGGACACTTTCGGCGTACAGGCACCACGTACAGAAGACTGGAGCACCACCAAAAACTACTGAACCTGCCCTGCCATCATCTGAAGCAAGAAGTGGTAACGAGGTGGAATTCAACCCTCTATATGCTTCAGAGGTTGGAGGAGCAGCAAAAGGCCATTCAAGCCTATACAATTGAGCACGATATAGGAGGTGGAATGCACCTGTCTCAAGTGCAGTGGAGAATGATTTCAACGTTGTGCAAGGTTCTGATGCCCTTTGAACTTGCCACACGTGAAGTCAGTTCAGACACTGCCAGCCTGAGTCAGGTCATTCCCCTCATCAGGCTTTTGCAGAAGAAGCTGGAGACATTGAAGGAGGAGCTAACACGGAGCGATTCCGCTAGGCATGTGGGACTTGTGGATGGAGCCCTTAATTCGCTTAACAAGGATTCACGGGTGGTCAATCTGTTGAAATCAGAGCACTACATTTTGGCCACCGTGCTCGATCCTAGATTTAAAACCTACCTTGGATCTCTCTTTCCGGCAGACACAAGTCTGCTGGGGTTGAAAGACCTGCTGGTGAGAAAATTGTCAAGTCAAGCGGAACGCGACCTGTCAACATCTCCTCCTTCACATTCTCCCGCAACTGGGGGTGCGAGGAAAAGGCTCAGAATTCCGAGCCCACCCGCTGGCGGTGATGCAGGGCAGTCTGGAGCGACTGCTGATGCTGACATCTGGTCCGGACTGAAGGACCTGACAACGATTACGGACATGTCGTCTACTGTCACTGCATATGATTCTCTCAACATTGAAAGAATGGTGGAGGATTATATGAGTGACCGCATCCAAGTAGGCACGTCACACAGTCCGTACTTATACTGGCAGGAAAAAGAGGCAATTTGGAGGCCCTTGCACAAACTGGCTTTATTCTACCTAAGTTGCCCTCCCACAAGTGTGTACTCCGAAAGAGTGTTTAGTGCCGCCGCTCACCTTGTCAGCAATCGGCGTACGAGGTTACATCCAGAAAATGTGGAGAAGATGATGTTCATTAAAATGAATTATAATCAATTCCTTCGCGGAGACATTGACCAGCAGCAATTGCCTCCACAAAGTACACAGGGAGCTGAGATGGTGGATTCCAGTGGGGACGAATTGATAATCTGTGAGGAGGGGGATGTACACGGTGATATATCGGAGGATGATGATGAGGTGGACATCTTGCCTCTGTAGAGCCAGTTTGTGCAAGGAGAGATTAATTGCTTCTTTTTTGGGGGGGGTCCAAACCAACCCGTCATATCAGTCACAGTCGTGTGGCAGACCCTGTCACTGAAATGATGGGTTGGTTAAAGTGTGCATGTCCTGTTTATACAACATAAGGGTGGGTGGGAGGGCCCAAGGACAATTCCATCTTGCACCTCTTTTTTCTTTTCTTTTTCTTTGCGTCATGTGCTGTTTGGGGAGGGTTTTTTGGAAGGGCCATCCTGCGTGACACTGCAGTGCCACTCCTAGATGGGCCCGGTGTTTGTGTCGGCCACTAGGGTCGCTTATCTTACTCACACAGTCAGCTACCTCATTGCGCCTCTTTTTTTCTTTGCGTCATGTGCTGTTTGGGGAGGGTTTTTTGGAAGGGACATCCTGCGTGACACTGCAGTGCCACTCCTAGATGGGCCCGGTGTTTGTGTCGGCCACTAGGGTCGCTTATCTTACTCACACAGTCAGCTACCTCATTGCGCCTCTTTTTTTCTTTGCGTCATGTGCTGTTTGGGGAGGGTTTTTTGGAAGGGCCATCCTGCGTGACACTGCAGTGCCACTCCTAGATGGGCCCGGTGTTTGTGTCGGCCACTAGGGTCGCTTATCTTACTCACACAGTCAGCTACCTCATTGCGCCTCTTTTTTTCTTTGCGTCATGTGCTGTTTGGGGAGGGTTTTTTGGAAGGGCCATCCTGCGTGACACTGCAGTGCCACTCCTAGATGGGCCCGGTGTTTGTGTCGGCCACTAGGGTCGCTTATCTTACTCACACAGTCAGCTACCTCATTGCGCCTCTTTTTTTCTTTGCGTCATGTGCTGTTTGGGGAGGGTTTTTTGGAAGGGCCATCCTGCGTGACACTGCAGTGCCACTCCTAGATGGGCCCGGTGTTTGTGTCGGCCACTAGGGTCGCTTATCTTACTCACACAGCGACCTCGGTGCAAATTTTAGGACTAAAAATAATATTGTGAGGTGTGAGGTATTCAGAATAGACTGAAAATGAGTGTAAATTATGGTTTTTGAGGTTAATAATACTTTGGGATCAAAATGACCCCCAAATTCTATGATTTAAGCTGTTTTTTAGGGTTTTTTGAAAAAAACACCCGAATCCAAAACACACCCGAATCCGACAAAAAAAATTCGGTGAGGTTTTGCCAAAACGCGGTCGAACCCAAAACACGGCCGCGGAACCGAACCCAAAACCAAAACACAAAACCCGAAAAATTTCCGGTGCTCATCTCTAGTCTTCACCCATTCTTTAGAAATTTTTCCTCTGAGTTTCCTGGCCAACATTCTTCCCGCCCTGTCCCCTGGAATGTAAAACCTCTGTTTTTGACGAGCTGTGGCTTGAATTGCTGAGCCTCTAACTACCGCTTTGAGAGCACACCAGTGGGTAAAGGGAGAAGTATCCACTGGGTCATTAGTGTCTAGATACATGGATAGTGCCTGGGAGATGGTTTGCTTAGCTTCAGGGTCAGAAAGAAGGTACCCACCAAGGCCTAAGGAGGTTTTTTTTTTAAATTCAATAATTTTTATTTGAGTTTTGATTTTGCATTAACAACTTACATACAAAACAAACCTAAGACTACAAACATACCCAGATTACACAGAAACAGCTGTACATTCACAGGGCACATGGAACAACCAATGGATAACATATTGCATAAAACACACAGTCGCAGCTCTTCGGCGTCTGGGCGTGGCATACCCAAACACATCACTATCCATAGTAGCAGAAGCATAGCACAGTAAGCGCAGTATATTGAAACATAGCGTAGCAATGCCGGCCGCGAGGGCACCCACCCCCAAAACATCCCAGACTAAAAGAAAAAAGAAAGGGGGTACAAGTCTAAACATTTTCTATCCCGAAAATATCTAGATTCAAACCACCTGCCCCATATTGTGAATAATTTCTTCTCCACCTTCCTAGCCAGGAACACAAATTTGTCGTGTGCAATAGTTTCATTGACCAGGGATATCCAAGCCTTAGGTGCCGGGGCCTCAGCAGCCAGCCACAGCCGGGCTATGCAGACCCTAGCCAGGGCGCATAGATTGATGACATATCGCCTGCTGGACGGATCTAGAGCCTCCTCGTCCACAACCAGCAATGTACACAGCACAGGCGTACATATAGAAGAGGGAATACCGGTATCAATTATGGTGCGTATAACAACCTTCCAGAACAGAGACACGCTAGGGCACACCCAAAGCAGATGCCAAAAGTCAGCACCCATGGCTCCACACTTAGGGCACCGTGAGCTATGAGATTCCCCAATGTGTGTTAGCCTCACCGGGGTCATATACACCCTATGCAGAATATATAGTTGTATTTGCTGGTATCTGACAGAGGAAGTGGACATCCGATGGGATCCCAAGGCAGTGTTCCACGCGTCATCGGATAGCACACCTATATCCGACTCCCATCTACCCCGGAGACAAGTCAGAGGGTCGCCATGGTGCATCTGAAGAATGCGACTATATATCTTCGAGACCAAGTGTCCCGAGTCCAGTGTTCGCAGCATTAATTTGACCGGGGAATCAACAAGGACTGGAGGGCCATTCGGAAACTGGGCGGCCAGAGCGTGTCTCAGCTGAAGGAAACGAAAGAAAAATCCAGAGGGGACATTGTGTGCCTGTTGGAGTTGTTGGAATGAGTTAAGGGTCCCATCGCTATATAAATGGCCTAAAGAATACACTCCCCAGTGTCCCCCGACCTCCCGGACCTGAAGCCGGCACAGCTCCGGCAGCCCATGAGCATTATCCAGTGGGGTATCAGGATCAACACCATGGCCTCGCATCACAGAGTGCACCAATTTCCATATTAGGATGGATTGTTTAATCAGTGGCAATGAGGACATTTTGACGCTACCGCAAAGGAGTAGCTGTAACGGGGAGCCACCGGGATAGTCATGGCGCATCATCAGCGAGTGCAAGGCCAGGGCATCGAGGTCGCCAACCCACTCCCAGACATGTGCCAGCTGTGCTGCATAGTAATAAAAATGGAAGTTGGGGAGGGCCAGACCCCCCAGTTCCCATGACCTGGTCAGGGTATCCAGTCTCAGACGTGCCCGCCTGCTAGCCCACACCAGGAAGGAAAGCAACCCATTTATTTGTTTAAAAATCTTCTGCGGAATATAAATGGGAGAGTGCTGCAGAACATACAGGAGTTTGGGCTGAAAAACCATTTTAACCATGTTAACCCTTCCCGTAACCGTTAAAGGTAATTTCCCCCAGGCCTTCACCCGGGTACGGAGATACGTAATTTGAGGAGTGATATTCAGGGGGGAGAATTTCTGAGGATCATTAGACACCCAGATGCCCAGATATTTGAAGGAGTCCACCCACCGCAGCGGGAGAGTTACTAACGGGGCGGAGGGAACTTCGCCCTGAAGTGGGGTGATAGAGGATTTCTCCCAATTAATCAGGAGCCCAGAGTATCGCCCGAATCCAGTAATAACTTCTAAAATCCTAGGCATAGACTCAGCATAGCGATCCACAAACATCAAAATATCATCGGCGTATAAGGCCACCTTATCCTCACGGGCACCCACTTTAAAGCCATAGATCCCCACATCCGCCCTCAGGAGGCACGCAAGGGGCTCAATGGCCATGGCAAAGAGAGTAGGAGATAGTGGGCAACCCTGTCGTGTACCCCTAGATAGGGGAAAGGAGTGGGATACAAAGCCATTCACCGCAACCCTCGCCGATGGAGAGGAATACAGTAATTGAACATATTTAATAAAGTTTGGGCCTATGCCAAATCTGCGCAGAACTTCCCACAAATAATCCCACTCCACAGAATCAAAAGCCTTAGCGGCATCCAAAGAAACGACTATGGAGGAAGAGGGGTCCCTATGGGGAATTTGTAGGAGGGTATACAGACGTCTAAGATTAATGGAAGTCGATTTAGTGGGCATAAATCCCGTCTGATCCGGATGTATTATATGGGAAATAACTGCATTTAATCTGCCCGCCAGCACCTTGGCCAAAATTTTAATATCAGTGGGTAAGAGGGATATAGGGCGATAGGACTCGACTCTCCTAAGATCCTTGTCAGGTTTGGGGAGAACCACAATCACTGCCTCCGCCATGGACGGAGGGAGAGATTTCTGTGTGAAGATTTGGCTATACAACTCAAGTAGGTGAGGGACGAAGAAATCCAAGTGATGCTTATAGACCTCGGAAGGTATGCCATCCAAACCTGAGGCCTTCCCACCAGGGGAGGCCCTCACGGCGGCCACAATTTCTTTAGAGGAGATATGCGCCTCTAACATAGCACAAGCCTCGCTGGACAAAGTGGGGAAGCAAACCCCATCTAGATAATCATTCAGTTGTGACAAAGTACAATCCAGTTTGGATTCATATAAATGGCTATAGTAAGATACAAATTCAGCCGCCATTTGCGGAGTCTGAGTCAGGGGAACACCAACAGAGTTCACAATCTCTAGCACAACACCAGTAGGTCTATCACCCCGGGCCAGGGAGGCCATGTATGACCCGGGCCTATCACCAGTAGCGTAAAATGTATGGGAGGAGAAAAGGAGTCTATGCTGAGTCTTTTCCATTAGATAATCTTTCCATTCCCTCTGAGCCGACAACCAGGCTAGCTTAGAACTGTTCAAAGAATCTTGTAAATATTGTAATTCTGCAGCGACACTCCGGGCCTCCAGCTCAACCTCCCGCCGCCTATAAAATGACTTCAGACTAGACACCCTTTTAATCAAACTCCCCCTCAGAAAGGCCTTAAACGTGTCCCATAGAATAGAGATAGATTTTTCAGCACTATTTAGTTCAAAGAATTCCCGCCATGCAGCCACCAAGTCCGAGCCGTCCCCCATATGTACAAGCCAGAATGGATTAAATTTCCATACAGCTTGGCCTCTAGAGCAGTTAAAGTCTAAGGTAAAGGACAAGGGGGAGTGGTCAGAGATACCCCTAGTCTCGTACCTAATACCACTAACCCGGGGCACCATGTCGCTCGAGAGGAGGGCCAGGTCACTCTTGGAGAACGAAGAATGAGAGTGAGAAAAACAGGAGTATTGTTTAAGAGACGGGTGTCTCAATCTCCAAGGATCAACCAGGCCCAACCCCGACACCACATTTGCAAAAACGGAGTTCCCAGGACATGCTGCGAATGAAGACATAGAGAGCCTGTCCTTCGCCGCATCTAGCACATTATTGAAGTCCCCCAGGCAAATAACGGAGATCCCGGGGGATGAGGCCATGAACCCAGCAGCCTTCTTAAGAACATCAGGGGAATAAGGAGGGGGCACATATACAGCTAGAAGGAGGACAGGGACATAAAATAGTCTACATTTCAAAAACACATATCTCCCCCAGGGGTCCGTTTGTATAGACTCCAGCACAAAGGGGACGGTCCGCCTAATAAGGACTGAAACACCACGAGAGGCAGAAGTGTGCGTGGAGTGGCACGCCCATCCCACCCAGGGTCTTTTCAAGGATAGAATCTTACTACCCACCAGGTGAGTCTCCATGAGGCAGACAATATCAGCGGCATAATGTTTAATCTGTCGGAATACCAGGGACCTCTTAACTTTATCATTGAGCCCTCTCACATTCCATGATAGCATTTTAAGCCCAGCCATAGGACGTCAGAAGCGTAATGAGCGCAACCCCCCGCGGCCGGCCACGGCCGCCACGCAGAAGCGCAGTCGCCGCGTGCCAATGCTTAAATAGTACAGCTGCGATCCATATACATACACAACATAAACTGCCACACATAAAATAAGTACAACCCGAAACTATTCCCCGCCCCCCTCCCTGTATACCACCCCCAACATGCAGCATACTTGGATCCCAAAACAAAATACAAACACCTAAAGAAAAAAATAAACAATACTTCGTAGCACCATTAGCTAGTGCAGACGCACCGCAATCGGGGCCAAGAATATAATGACCCTCGGGAGAGAAAAAAAATATAGAGGCAGCCACCAGCCACCGATTACCGCCCCCCCATAAAATTGAGGGGAAATCATAGAGGTCCACCCCCTGGGTCAACCTAATACACAAAACGAAACATATACGGATATCAGAGAACCAAACATATCAAACCATATATGCAGCCCTCTCCCCCCCTCCCCCCCTGGGAGAGACGAGCATAAAAACAAAAAACTAAATAAATGAATAAAAATACAAAAACCACATAACGGAGATATCCGAGCAGGCAAATGAGCAACCACATAACCCGTCCCAATCTCGGGAGCAGAATAGCGGGGAATAAAATGGTCATCAGTATCAATCAGACCCTCCCACATCCTACCGCCTTGCAGTGACTAGCTTATATGAGCACAACAGGTAAAATAAACAGCAAGGAAAACAAAAAGGGGAACCGGAGAAAGTCTGCCTCCAGAGTTAGGCCGGGTGTTCAAGGATCCGCAAGGGCCCGTCCCGCCGGAAACCGTCTGTCCAGCCATACCATGGCCTCACGAGGAGTTGCGAAAAACTTTGTTTCCCCATCAGCCACCACCCGCAGCCGAGATGGGAAGAGCATGGCATATGGCAGGTCAAGTTCACGGAGTCTCCTCTAAACAGGCAGGAATTGAGCCCTATCTTTTTGTACATCCACCGCAAAGTCCGGGAACACCGATATGGGCGTCCCATTCCATTTCAAAGGGCCTTTGGTACGAGCCAGCCGTAGCACTATGTCACGGTCATGGAAATGAAGGAGCTTAGCAATAAAGGTGCGGGGTGGAGCCCCTGGGGGCATTGGGTGCAGTGGAACTCTATGAGCCCATTCAACCGAGAAGTATGGCGAGAACTCCTTAGATCCAAAGGCGTCCCGGAGCCATTTTACGAGAAACTCCTCGGGAGCGGAGCCCTCCTCCTTCTCGGGCAGGCCAACGAAGCGGACATTATTACGCCGCAGACGTCCCTCCATGTCTGTCAGCTTTTTGCGCACATCCGTCATCTGAGATTCTAAAGCATCGGTGCGACGGCCCAGCGGACCGACAGAGTCTTCAACATTAGATATACGGGTCTCTGCCTCTCCCACTCTCTCTCTAACCCGCTGCAGGTCCTGATGAATAATGGAGAGGTCCGACTGCACCTGCCCAATTTTGTCAGCCAGACGTGCCTCGCTGGTGGTCACTGCATCCAACACTCTCTGTAATGCGGCATCTGGAGGGTCAGAGGAGGCGGAACTATACGCAGGAGATGGGGGTGATGCCTCAGATCTTACAGTCTCTCCCTTCTGTTGCTGAGATCCAGGATTACGGACAAACTTATCCATCGCTCCCGCCGCCGCTCCAGTCTGGCGGCCTTTCACCATTTTGGACAGCACGGTGTCACTCCCTCCAGTCAACCGGGTATATCAAAGCAAATACAGGCAGGGGGGGGGCCCGCTCCACCACCCCACAAACCGACCAGCGGGCGTGAGAGAGGACATAGATATGTATAAATAGGTAGCAGGGTTAGAGATTCCAAGTGGAAAGCAAAGTGTCCGCTGAAGGTATCAGGGGGGCAGGGACCGTCTCCCTCAAACAGAACCGTGGGTTGCAAGGGATCAGTCCCCCGATGCCAACCCTCAGGCGCAGCAGATCCGCTCACGTTACATATAATGGAGGCAGGGTCGACAAGCCAGAGGAACGAAGCAGGAGGAGGGAGGAAAGGTTATATGCATCTCACTGACACAGCTCCAAGTATTAATATTACCAATAGTCCCCACAGTAGAGATGAGCGCCTGAAATTTTTCGGGTTTTGTGTTTTGGTTTTGGGTTCGGTTCCGCGGCCGTGTTTTGGGTTCGACCGCGTTTTGGCAAAACCTCACCGAATTTTTTTTGTCGGATTCGGGTGTGTTTTGGATTCGGGTGTTTTTTTCAAAAAACCCTAAAAAACAGCTTAAATCATAGAATTTGGGGGTCATTTTGATCCCATATTATTATTAACCTCAAAAACCATAATTTCCACTCATTTTCAGTCTATTCTGAATACCTCACACCTCACAATATTATTTTTAGTCCTAAAATTTGCACCGAGGTCGCTGGATGACTAAGCTAAGCGACCCTAGTGGCCGACACAAACACCTGGCCCATCTAGGAGTGGCACTGCAGTGTCACGCAGGATGTCCCTTCCAAAAAACCCTCCCCAAACAGCACATGACGCAAAGAAAAAAAGAGGCGCAATGAGGTAGCTGTGTGAGTAAGATTAGCGACCCTAGTGGCCGACACAAACACCGGGCCCATTTAGGAGTGGCACTGCAGTGTCACGCAGGATGTCCCTTCCAAAAAACCCTCCCCAAACAGCACATGACGCAAAGAAAAAAAGAGGCGCAATGAGGTAGCTGTGTGAGTAAGATTAGCGACCCTAGTGGCCGACACAAACACCGGGCCCATCTAGGAGTGGCACTGCAGTGTCACGCAGGATGGCCCTTCCAAAAAACACTCCCCAAACAGCACATGACGCAAAGAAAAAAAGAGGCGCAATGAGGAAGCTGACTGTGTGAGTAAGATAAGCGACCCTAGTGGCCGACACAAACACCGGGCCCATTTAGGAGTGGCACTGCAGTGTCACGCAGGATGTCCCTTCCAAAAAACCCTCCCCAAACAGCACATGACGCAAAGAAAAAAAGAGGCGCAATGAGGTAGCTGTGTGAGTAAGATTAGCGACCCTAGTGGCCGACACAAACACCGGGCCCATTTAGGAGTGGCACTGCAGTGTCACGCAGGATGTCCCTTCCAAAAAACCCTCCCCAAACAGCACATGACGCAAAGAAAAAAAGAGGCGCAATGAGGTAGCTGTGTGAGTAAGATTAGCGACCCTAGTGGCCGACACAAACACCGGGCCCATCTAGGAGTGGCACTGCAGTGTCACGCAGGATGTCCCTTCCAAAAAACCCTCCCCAAACAGCACATGACGCAAAGAAAAAAAGAGGCGCAATGAGGTAGCTGACTGTGTGAGTAAGATAAGCGACCCTAGTGGCCGACACAAACACCGGGCCCATTTAGGAGTGGCACTGCAGTGTCACGCAGGATGTCCCTTCCAAAAAACCCTCCCCAAACAGCACATGACGCAAAGAAAAATAAAAGAAAAAAGAGGTGCAAGATGGAATTGTCCTTGGGCCCTCCCACCCACCCTTATGTTATATAAACAAAACAGGACATGCACACTTTAACCAACCCATCATTTCAGTGACAGGGTCTGCCACACGACTGTGACTGATATGACGGGTTGGTTTGGACCCCCCCCCAAAAAAAGAAGCAATTAATCTCTCCTTGCACAAACTGGCTCTACAGAGGCAAGATGTCCACCTCATCATCATCCTCCGATATATCACCGTGTACATCCCCCTCCTCACAGATTATCAATTCGTCCCCACTGGAATACACCATCTCAGCTCCCTGTGTACTTTGTGGAGGCAATTGCTGCTGGTCAATGTCTCCGCGGAGGAATTGATTATAATTCATTTTAATGAACATCATCTTCTCCACATTTTCTGGATGTAACCTCGTACGCCGATTGCTGACAAGGTGAGCGGCGGCACTAAACACTCTTTCGGAGTACACACTTGTGGGAGGGCAACTTAGGTAGAATAAAGCCAGTTTGTGCAAGGGCCTCCAAATTGCCTCTTTTTCCTGCCAGTATAAGTACGGACTGTGTGACGTGCCTACTTGGATGCGGTCACTCATATAATCCTCCACCATTCTTTCAATGTTGAGAGAATCATATGCAGTGACAGTAGACGACATGTCCGTAATCGTTGTCAGGTCCTTCAGTCCGGACCAGATGTCAGCATCAGCAGTCGCTCCAGACTGCCCTGCATCACCGCCAGCGGGTGGGCTCGGAATTCTGAGCCTTTTCCTCGCACCCCCAGTTGCGGGAGAATGTGAAGGAGGAGATGTTGACAGGTCGCGTTCCGCTTGACTTGACAATTTTCTCACCAGCAGGTCTTTCAACCCCAGCAGACTTGTGTCTGCCGGAAAGAGAGATCCAAGGTAGGTTTTAAATCTAGGATCGAGCACGGTGGCCAAAATGTAGTGCTCTGATTTCAACAGATTGACCACCCGTGAATCCTTGTTAAGCGAATTAAGGGCTCCATCCACAAGTCCCACATGCCTAGCGGAATCGCTCCGTGTTAGCTCCTCCTTCAATGTCTCCAGCTTCTTCTGCAAAAGCCTGATGAGGGGAATGACCTGACTCAGGCTGGCAGTGTCTGAACTGACTTCACGTGTGGCAAGTTCAAAGGGCATCAGAACCTTGCACAACGTTGAAATCATTCTCCACTGCACTTGAGACAGGTGCATTCCACCTCCTATATCGTGCTCAATTGTATAGGCTTGAATGGCCTTTTGCTGCTCCTCCAACCTCTGAAGCATATAGAGGGTTGAATTCCACCTCGTTACCACTTCTTGCTTCAGATGATGGCAGGGCAGGTTCAGTAGTTTTTGGTGGTGCTCCAGTCTTCTGTACGTGGTGCCTGTACGCCGAAAGTGTCCCGCAATTCTTCTGGCCACCGACAGCATCTCTTGCATGCCCCTGTCGTTTTTTAAAAAATTCTGCACCACCAAATTCAAGGTATGTGCAAAACATGGGACGTGCTGGAATTTGCCCATATTTAATGCACACACAATATTGCTGGCGTTGTCCGATGCCACAAATCCACAGGAGAGTCCAATTGGGGTAAGCCATTCTGCGATGATCTTCCTCAGTTGCCGTAAGAGGTTTTCAGCTGTGTGCGTATTCTGGAAAGCGGTGATACAAAGCGTAGCCTGCCTAGGAAAGAGTTGGCGTTTGCGAGATGCTGCTACTGGTGCCGCCGCTGCTGTTCTTGCGGCGGGAGTCCATACATCTACCCAGTGGGCTGTCACAGTCATATAGTCCTGACCCTGCCCTGCTCCACTTGTCCACATGTCCGTGGTTAAGTGGACATTGGGTACAACTGCATTTTTTAGGACACTGGTGAGTCTTTTTCTGACGTCCGTGTACATTCTCGGTATCGCCTGCCTACAGAAGTGGAACCTAGATGGTATTTGGTAACGGGGGCACACTGCCTCAATAAATTGTCTAGTTCCCTGTGAACTAACGGCGGATACCGGACGCACGTCTAACACCAACATAGTTGTCAAGGACTCAGTTATCCGCTTTGCAACAGGATGACTGCTGTGATATTTCATCTTCCTCGCAAAGGACTGTTGGACAGTCAATTGCTTACTGGAAGTAGTACAAGTGGGCTTACGACTTCCCCTCTGGGATGACCATCGACTCCCAGCAGCAACAACAGCAGCGCCAGCAGCAGTAGGCGTTACACGCAAGGATGCATCGGAGGAATCCCAGGCAGGAGAGGACTCGTCAGAATTGCCAGTGACATGGCCTGCAGGACTATTGGCATTCCTGGGGAAGGAGGAAATTGACACTGAGGGAGTTGGTGGGGTGGTTTGCGTGAGCTTGGTTACAAGAGGAAGGGATTTACTGGTCAGTGGACTGCTTCCGCTGTCGGCCCAAGTTTTTGAACTTGTCACTGACTTATTATGAATGCGCTGCAGGTGACGTATAAGGGAGGATGTTCCGAGGTGGTTAATGTCCTTACCCCTACTTATTACAGCTTGACAAAGGGAACACACGGCTTGACACCTGTTGTCCGCATTTCTGGTGAAATACTTCCACACCGAAGAGCTGATTTTTTTGGTATTTTCACCAGGCATGTCAACGGCCCTATTCCTCCCACGGACAACAGGTGTCTCCCCGGGTGCCTGACTTAAACAAACCACCTCACCATCAGAATCCTCCTGGTCAATTTCCTCCCCAGCGCCAGCAACACCCATATCCTCCTCATCCTGGTGTACTTCAACACTGACATCTTCAATCTGACTATCAGGAACTGGACTGCGGGTGCTCCTTCCAGCACTTGCAGGGGGCGTGCAAATGGTGGAAGGCGCATGCTCTTCACGTCCAGTGTTGGGAAGGTCAGGCATCGCAACCGACACAATTGGACTCTCCTTGTGGATTTGGGATTTCGAAGAACGCACAGTTCTTTGCGGTGCTACTGCTTTTGCCAGCTTGAGTCTTTTCATTTTTCTAGCGAGAGGCTGAGTGCCTCCATCCTCATGTGAAGCTGAACCACTAGCCATGAACATAGGCCAGGGCCTCAGCCGTTCCTTGCCACTCCGTGTGGTAAATGGCATATTGGCAAGTTTACGCTTCTCCTCCGACAATTTTATTTTAGGTTTTGGAGTCCTTTTTTTACTGATATTTGGTGTTTTGGATTTGACATGCTCTGTACTATGACATTGGGCATCGGCCTTGGCAGACGACGTTGCTGGCATTTCATCGTCTCGGCCATGACTAGTGGCAGCAGCTTCAGCACGAGGTGGAAGTGGATCTTGATCTTTCCCTAATTTTGGAACCTCAACATTTTTGTTCTCCATATTTTAATAGGCACAACTAAAAGGCACCTCAGGTAAACAATGGAGATGGATGGATACTAGTATACAATTATGGATGGACTGCTGAGTGCCGACACAGAGGTAGCTACAGCCGTGGACTACCGTACTGTACTGTGTCTGCTGATAATATAGACTGGTTGATAAAGAGATGTAGTAGTAGTAGTAGTATGTATGTATAAAGAAGAAAGAAAAAAAAACCACGGGTAGGTGGTATACAATTATGGACGGACTGCCCAGTGCCGACACAGAGGTAGCTACAGCCGTGGACTACCGTACTGTACTGTGTCTGCTGCTAATATAGACTGGTTGATAAAGAGATGTAGTAGTAGTAGTATGTATGTATAAAGAAGAAAGAAAAAAAAACCACGGGTAGGTGGTATACAATTATGGACGGACTGCCCAGTGCCGACACAGAGGTAGCTACAGCCGTGGACTACCGTACTGTACTGTGTCTGCTGCTAATATAGACTGGTTGATAAAGAGATGTAGTAGTAGTAGTATGTATGTATAAAGAAGAAAGAAAAAAAAACCACGGGTAGGTGGTATACAATTATGGACGGACTGCCCAGTGCCGACACAGAGGTAGCTACAGCCGTGGACTACCGTACTGTACTGTGTCTGCTGCTAATATAGACTGGTTGATAAAGAGATGTAGTAGTAGTATGTATGTATAAAGAAGAAAGAAAAAAAAACCACGGGTAGGTGGTATACAATTATGGACGGACTGCCCAGTGCCGACACAGAGGTAGCTACAGCCGTGGACTACCGTACTGTACTGTGTCTGCTGCTAATATAGACTGGTTGATAAAGAGATGTAGTAGTAGTAGTAGTATGTATGTATAAAGAAGAAAGAAAAAAAAACCACGGGTAGGTGGTATACAATTATGGACGGACTGCCCAGTGCCGACACAGAGGTAGCTACAGCCGTGGACTACCGTACTGTACTGTGTCTGCTGCTAATATAGACTGGTTGATAAAGAGATGTAGTAGTAGTAGTATGTATGTATAAAGAAGAAAGAAAAAAAAACCACGGGTAGGTGGTATACAATTATGGACGGACTGCCCAGTGCCGACACAGAGGTAGCTACAGCCGTGGACTACCGTACTGTACTGTGTCTGCTGCTAATATAGACTGGTTGATAAAGAGATGTAGTAGTAGTAGTATGTATGTATAAAGAAGAAAGAAAAAAAAACCACGGGTAGGTGGTATACAATTATGGACGGACTGCCCAGTGCCGACACAGAGGTAGCTACAGCCGTGGACTACCGTACTGTACTGTGTCTGCTGCTAATATAGACTGGTTGATAAAGAGATGTAGTAGTAGTAGTATGTATGTATAAAGAAGAAAGAAAAAAAAACCACGGGTAGGTGGTATACAATTATGGACGGACTGCCCAGTGCCGACACAGAGGTAGCTACAGCCGTGGACTACCGTACTGTACTGTGTCTGCTGCTAATATAGACTGGTTGATAAAGAGATGTAGTAGTAGTATGTATGTATAAAGAAGAAAGAAAAAAAACCACGGGTAGGTGGTATACAATTATGGACGGACTGCCCAGTGCCGACACAGAGGTAGCTACAGCCGTGGACTACCGTACTGTACTGTGTCTGCTGCTAATATAGACTGGTTGATAAAGAGATGTAGTAGTAGTATGTATGTATAAAGAAGAAAGAAAAAAAAACCACGGGTAGGTGGTATACAATTATGGACGGACTGCCCAGTGCCGACACAGAGGTAGCTACAGCCGTGGACTACCGTACTGTACTGTGTCTGCTGCTAATATAGACTGGTTGATAAAGAGATGTAGTAGTAGTAGTAGTATGTATGTATAAAGAAGAAAGAAAAAAAAACCACGGGTAGGTGGTATACAATTATGGACGGACTGCCCAGTGCCGACACAGAGGTAGCTACAGCCGTGGACTACCGTACTGTACTGTGTCTGCTGCTAATATAGACTGGTTGATAAAGAGATGTAGTAGTAGTATGTATGTATAAAGAAGAAAGAAAAAAAAACCACGGGTAGGTGGTATACAATTATGGACGGACTGCCGAGTGCCGACACAGAGGTAGCTACAGCCGTGAACTACCGTACTGTGTCTGCTGCGACTGGATGATAAATAATGATATAAAAAATATATATATATCACTACTGCAGCCGGACAGGTATATATTATATAATGACGGACCTGCTGGACACTGTCTGTCAGCAGAATGAGTTTTTTATAGAATAAAAAAAAAAACACCACACAAGTGAAGTCACACGACGAGTGTTTAACTTTTTCAGGCAATCACAATATAGTATACTATACTACTAACTATACTGGTGGTTAGTGTGGTCAGGTCACTGGTCAGTCACACTGGCAGTGGCACTCCTGCAGCAAAAGTGTGCACTGTTTAATTTTAATAATAATATGTACTCCTGGCTCCTGCTATAACCTATAACTGGCACTGCAGTGCTCCCCAGTCTCCCCCACAATTATAAGATGTGTGAGCTGAGCACAGTCAGATATATACATAGATGATGCAGCACACTGGGCTGAGCAGTGCACACAGATATGGTATGTGACTGAGTCACTGTGTATCGTTTTTTTCAGGCAGAGAACGGATATATTAAATAAAACTGCACTGTCTGGTGGTCACTGTGGTCAGTCACTAGTAAACTCTGCACTCTCTACACAGTTCTACAGTACTCCTAATCTCCAGTAAATCAGGTCAATCTCTCTCTCTCTCTCTTCTAATCTAAATGGAGAGGACGCCAGCCACGTCCTCTCCCTATCAATCTCAATGCACGTGTGAAAATGGCGGCGACGCGCGCTCCTTATATAGAATCCGAGTCTCGCGATAGAATCCGAGCCTCGCGAGAATCCGACAGCGTCATGATGACGTTCGGGCGCGCTCGGGTTAACCGAGCAAGGCGGGAAGATCCGAGTCGCTCGGACCCGTGAAAAAAAACATGAAGTTCGTGCGGGTTCGGATTCAGAGAAACCGAACCCGCTCATCTCTACCCCACAGTAGTGGCTCGTGTCTCATATATCCGGGTCCCAGTCTGGAAGGGGACACACAGGAGCCAGGTGTCCGGAAAATGGCCGCGAAGACAGGCAGGGGTTATAACACAGGACGGCTGCACTGCGCGTCCTCTAAGGTTCCCCCACAGCTAGAGGGCCGGGTGATGTGGCCTCGCAGCTCCGGCAACCAAGTCCCCAGTCAGCTGCAGCGGGCGGCGGCGGATAGCGGGAGCCGCACTTCCGGTTTCCCGGGCGGCGAGAGTCCACGGCAGCCGGGCAGCGCAGGCACACTGGACCCGGGTGTACCCGCAGATCGATAGGGCGGCAGAGGAGAGTCCCACACTCCCGTCCCCCAGCGGGAACGGCTGGCCGCAGCGGGCGACGGAGCACCACAGGAGCCGGACTTCCGGGTACAGGGAGACACGAGGCAGCGCCGGCTCAGCGCGGATCAAGGCCCGCCGGGTAAACAGGGCTCCAGGGCATCAGGTAGCAGCTGCAGCCGGCTTGAACTCACTCCAGGGAGGGCAGGAGACACTCGCAAATCGATGGTCACAGCTTTAGACTCAGGGGGGGAATATAGGATAGTAATACAGGATCAAGTGGCTGGAGAGCTGCACACTGCAAGTGCTACTCCATGCCCGTCCAGGCCACGCCCCCCCTAAGGAGGGTTTTGACAGAATTAAGGTCCCATTGTATTGAAAGTGCTGAGTGAAATGACCAAGATACTGGCAGGATAGAAGCCCCTCTCACTCTTTGAAGAGTCCATTTGTCCGAGACCGCAAGATTGATTTTAGAGTAAGAGCCGTGGACTGGAGAATAATAGGTATAGTCCCTACAGGCTGGTTTATTGAATCTCCAAATATCATATAAATCGTGTTCATGGAGGATGTGTCTAAAGGCGTGGGAGCGATCATGGACTGGCCAAACTCTACTGGGTCGGGGAGCTGAGGATCTGTCAAGACCAGGGTCTAGGACCATATTAAAATCTCCTAACACCATGAGGGATCCCGAACTCTACAAAACTTCCTCAAAAAATGGAGATGTTTGGTATTAGGTGCATATACAAAAGCTAGTGTAGTAGATCTATTCTCCAACTTACCCACTAAAATCAGGTATCTGCCTTCTGGTTCCGAGACCTGGTTATCTAGGACAAAGTCGAAGTGACAGTATTAGAAAACAGAAAAGTAACAATGGCTTTCTTAGTCGGGCCATTGGCCATGTAGCAATGTGGGAACCTGTTATTCATGAGTGAAGGTGGGGACGAGGCCTTAAAGTGAGATTAATGTAGAGCAATTATGTTGGCTTTACGCTTAGCAAAATGAGACAGGGCCAGCTTCCGTTTGTTAGGTGAGTTCAAGCCCTTGACATTTAACAACAATACATTAACCATTAGAAATCCCTATAAATGAGTTACAAAACAATAGGGACCAAAGAGCACTAGAAACATAGGAACAGAAAATCGTGTGTACCAGGAAATAGGAGGTATGACCGTAAACATGGTCAGACAGAGGTAAACGACAACAAACATAAAAAGAACGAGAGGGACAGAGGGGACAAAAACAGCACCACACGGGTGCTTCCACAGGCCGCCAATAAGGGTGACACAATGGGGTCATGACGGAGGGTGATATCCTCCAAGACTCCTGAACAACCTATAGCAGAAGGAAACTGACACACCTCACCAAGGGAACTCGCAATGCTGAGCCAAAATAAAACACTCTCGGAATACTTCCTGAGGGAAACCGTAAACAGTCAAACCGTCAGAGCCAGAGGACTCCTAAAAAAGAGTAACGTTGCAACAGTAAATCTAAATCGGGCATGGACCAATCAAAACCCCGGATATAGGAGGTCTGTCCATGTGTCTAGACCTTCCAGCAGTGGTAATCTGTCGGATACTGGTTGTACAAGGGGCTATAGTCAAATACATAAGTCATGATAACATACAATAAAAGTGTGAGAGATGATAGAGAAAGGCAAAACGCGTAACACCTGAGGAAGTATAGGCTACACGTAGGTCACATTGTCAGGAAAAGGAATAAAGTAGTCAGGGTTCAAGAGCCTATACTGCTACCGAGGGACAACTAGAAATAACAGCCCATCCATTTGTATGCGGTCAGGCGCTAAAGGTGAGATTCACAGTATGTTAATGCGGTTCTCCATGCCATCCAGACAGCACAGAATCAGACCTGAGGACACTACAGGACAGTACATTAAGACCAGCCGTGCCTTAGTCCATAACCCTAGTAACCTGAGCAGGGGGTGTCAAAGTCAGAAAAATGTCTCAATGCACGTTGCCATATTTGCACCGCACACTGGTCCGCGCTGCGCGTGCGTACGCTCTCCCGTGGAGGCGCATACCCGCAATAGCGTGCACTCGCAGGCGCGGTATGCGTATTTACGGTAGAGTTTACGTAGTCGTAGCGTGCGACCCATTCGTTACAACTGTTCACAATTAATGTAGTTTATAGATCATGGTCCCTTTGATAGATTCTGAAAGTTTGGTTAAAATAGAATGTCCCTGAGCTGAGGAGTCCCTCTTTGCATCGTACGAAGGGTCTAACAGGAATCATACAGCAGTGTTTGGTACCCATCGGAAGAGTATTTAATTAGCAATATTCCGGTGTTGGTTTGGAGCGTATTAATTGCTCGTGCGAATAGTTATGGACATAAGAAGTTATGTCCATTTATTTATTATTATTTGTTCTTACTTAGTCATGCATCTGAACAGTTGGAGACAGGCATCAGTAGGTCTCAAATGTCTCTTTGACCTCAGAGATCCCCCAAACAATAGTTTGCATGTTAAGAGGGCCTCATATCTACACATGCATAAGGTAAACACAGGAATAGTAATTGAAGATCAATTGTACTCCAAATCAGTATCTTTCCCGCAGACGGAGTACAATAGCCTTTAATTACACTGAGCTTTTGAGACTCAATAAGGAGGGCCAACACCTGTGTTTACAAATGGGGCTGGATTTGTATACAGGAGAATGAGGGCTGAGATGTCATTGTCTCAACTGAAAGTGGACATCATGAATATAGAACAAAACCCAGACAGGATTCTGTTTTGTATTCGCCAAACAATAGCTTCTCACTAGACAGGAATGTGTTGGTCATCACCCATTGTGTTACATAACCAAGGCCACTGATGCAGCTGGCTCACATGCTGGGAGGGACACACACTTCCTGTGGTTGACACACCCCCACAGCTGGAATGCAGGTATGATATACCCACTGGAGATCACAGGGCTGACTGACACTCAGAACTAAGCTAGCATCAAGCAGCATGGCGGCTACATCCCCAGGACAGAATTCCTTCCCAAAGGCTAAGTATAGAATCACATGGCTATAGAAGGAAATATAGACATATTGCTTTCTGGTTTAAATAGGATATTGTGACTTGGCTGTGATGATTGTTGGGTGTTAGTGTTGGTGCCCTGTGGAATCTGTGATGGTAGCTGGGATCTTGTTAATCATAAATACCACCATGCAGTACTTTTGAATATGTGCTGGTAGCAATGGCAGGCTGATACTTGTGAGTACCTGGTGGTCTGGTCTTGTGATAACTCATATGCTCTGGTTATAGAGATACTGTGTTTGCTTGAAATTGTGAAAGGTGATTTAGATTGTTTGGAATTGTAAAATCAGAACATATGCATTGTTTTGAGGCTTGGACATTTTGGAATAAAATGGAGTCTAGCTTCTGCCCCATGCGGCATTGTAGGGACGATTGTGTAGCTGGGTGTTGTGTATATAGGGACAGGCAGCATGGGTAAGCTCAAGTACTTTCTAAACAAAGATTCTCAGCATTGATTAACTGCGCAGCGATTGTTCCTCACATGTGTAAGCTTCGCTGCAACCATATTGTCTTTTAATGTTATTGTGAGCCAATCTCTCTCAAATCTCTCTCTCTCTCTTGTCTTCTCATCTTCTCTTATTTCTCCTTAAACTTAACTGTATTGTATTGTAGTGTGTTTCCTGTATAGTTATCTGGTTAGGTGGTTTATGTTATACTGTAGTGTATCATTTGTACTGTGATTCCTTTTTGCAAGTATATTAGTTATAATACATAGTTAATAGGCTTTGGAACCTAAACCAGTATCTGTGTATTTTCTATAGTGTTAAGTGTTCACTTGAGCGTCGGTGACGCTCAAGCAGCTTTGTAGTTAGTCAGGTTACACAAGGTTGCACTTACACCCTGTACTCACATTAAGGTATTCAGTGTATTTCATTGGTATAAGGTTTTAACATAAAGGTATAGTGTTGTGAGCGTCTGCATCGCTGGTGACCTCCTCGTGGTCTCGAGCGTAGGCTACGCTACAGCGAATCATTCCCCTAGACATAACCAATAACGTGTCCTGTGATCACTGGGCCGTGAGCGAACGTGACGCTTGAGCGTCTCGCCTACGGCTTAGCGATCGTTACGCAGATAGCGTACCCATACGGTATTTCTTAAGCAAACAGCGTACAGTGTTCTTAGCTTCATAAAGGGTTGTTTATACGACAAAAGTATTTAGTATTGTCAATTGGGAACTCGTCCTATACTTCTCACATCTGCACTAGGTAGATCAGCAGACATTATCCCCCAGCAAAGGGTGGGAGATTGTCTCATAGTGCTGGCGGGATAAGCGTCTGCTTCGCTTAGATAAAGAGTGCTGAAGGAACCCGGTAACCGGAAGTAAGAACAAAACGCTTGTGTCCTTTTAAAACTGTTTATTTTTCTTTTGTCTTGCGTACGCACGCATATATCTGCATTTCTGTTTCATTTTCGTATATCACTATTCCTGTTTGCCAATTTTATAGTTGATAGAAAGTGCTAAAAAGAGATTTGCTGTTATTTCATAGTAGAGGTAATAGTTAAAGTATAGAACAACACACGGTTTGTCTGAGATACAAGGCAGTCAGTGTGGATTGCGGTAGATGATCAGGGATCATTTACATTGATAAAAATATATTGTGTTACGGTGGATCCTTTGCATTGCGTACACGTGTCGCTAACAAAGACTAGCGTACGCAATCCAAAAGGCAGACGCACGCAGTGTACATTACGCAACGTAGCGTCCGGTTACGCCCACGTAGCTCAAGTTGTGATAAAGTGAAGTAACGCAAAGACGATAATTAACGCACAGCGGTAGATAACGCGAAGCGGTAAATAACGCAAATCTATTTTTGGAAAATCTGAAATTTAGTTTAACAGATCCTGCTCCTAATTGGTAACACTTTTGGCCTAAAGACAATTTCTGCGCAGAAATAGATATAGAAACAAAAGTGTACATGTGTTGAGTGAGTGTGTTTTGTATACAAAAGTTTATATAACTGTAAGGTGGAACCAAAAGGAAAGCCGGGTACTCGTCAAGGGACATACGTGTAAGTGACATATACGGTGGCTAGGGAGGCATCCCTGGTTAAATAATATTTGAGCATTAGAGTATAGCGGACCATAAGGTAACAAGACCAGGAGGTCATAAGGTAACAGACCAGGAGGTCATAAGGTAACAGACCAGGAGGTCATAAGGTAACAGACCAGGAGGTCATAAGGTAACAGGTAAAATAGACAAAGAGGTCCGCTATAAAAGTCCAGTGGCACAACGCCTGGGGTGTTGGTGCAGAACCCATATAGGCCATACAAGCTCTTGCTGAAGGAATCGCGGCCGGAAACATCGATTCCATTGATCTTTCAGTACATGACAAGTAGTGCTCGTGTACTGAACGATTGGACCGCACGTAATTGTGTGCAGTAGTTAGTAATCTGACCTAATACCATTAGAGTAAAGTGGTCACAAACGCTATTTGTACATTCTGACGTGATTTGTGTAATTTTTTATTTTTGGAAGGGAAGTTCGCTGGTCACTCAGGAACTATCCAACAACCGATACTTGCTGGGGAACGCGCCCCAGTAAATAAAGGTTCACAGGGGCCCTGGGTTGGGTACAGCAGCTCTGGTTACAGTGATTGCAGCACAGGCCAACGTGGGCGAGAAGTAAGTGGGGTACTTGATAAACCACCACCGCCGGCCTGCCCAAGGACATCTTGGTTTGTTTGTAAGGGTTCGCTGAAAACCTTGAGATAAAGATCCAAGGAGGAATAAGCAACGCCTGCAGATTATGGGGGCCATTTGTTCAGGTAGGGGGCGATCAACCTCGGTTCGGGTTGATTCAGAGAACCGACCAGTTGGGTCGGCACGATATGTAATGTGTGAAAAATACGGTAGTCACACAGAGGTTTTATGTGATGAATGGGAGAGAATGACTGTACAAGACAGGGACAAATTCCCAAGAATAGGTAGCTTCAGTCCAGTAGTGTTACAAAATTTAAGGAGGAGGATAAGTCTCATTGAACCAACGAAGAGACAAAATAAACATTATGAATATTTACAGTTATGGCAACAGGAAAGTGAATTACAAAAAGAGTCTATTGACTTTTCTGACTCTTATCTTGAGAGGAGAGACAGTGGCATCAGGAGAGGGGTTGATTGCGGAGAGAAAGACACAAGGGTGAACAATAAAAACGCTCTTAGCAACTGTAATATAGATTATAAGAATAAGTGTAATAAATGTAACAATGATTATTGTAATACTGTTGAATGTACAACTATTAACCTGTGCAAGCTGCACCCCATGTCAAACCTCCCTCAGGAATACAAACAAGAAAGTGAGCCCAGAACGATGTCGGCACCTCTTCCAGAAGCCATCCTACAAGACATCCAGGTGGACACGACCAAATTGGTAAAGGCAATAATCAAACCCCCTAACGGAGGGTCAGGTGAGGTCGTGTCCACAGGTACGTACAATGTTTTATATCACGCACAAACAAATGTACCCCATATTATAAGACCAAAACAAGGTGATGTAATTGAGTTTAGTCCTGTCAGGGTGATCACAGTCCCCAATGGGAAGACTGACGATCAGGGAACCATTCCCGTCAAGGACAGTGCAATGCGCCATCCCTGGTCCCGGACAGAATTGAGATCAATCATGTCTGATTACCCAGATCCTAGGAAAGATCTAACTGTATGATCAAAGATTCACAGAAGGTATATCAACTCCCTAGACAACGACATAATCATGGTATCCAAGGAATCAGGTAGGTACAGGGAAAGCGGTTGATGGTGATGAGCATCCAAGCGTTTGAGGAGGCATCAAATCAACCAAAACCCCAGGCCATTGGCACATGGAGGAACTTAAGGATTTGTGATCTGTGCAAAAGAGAAGGGCATTGTGCTAGCAACTGTAATAACCCACATAAAGTTAGACCCCCTAGACCAAGAAATGAGCAAAATTACAATACACACCATTATAATCAAGGATCACATAGGCAGGAAAGGTGATTATTAGGAATGGAGGCAAGCCTGAAGTAACGGTTAATGAAGTGGGAGGTCATTCACTAAAGACACAGGAATGACCAGGTGAAAAGTTGTAAATGTATTTGTGAAAAATGTTTTTCTCTCCCTCTCTCTATCCCCATCTCTGACTAGTAGTGGTAAGAATTCACACATTGCATACCCACTTGGTCCTTGCAGAAGTCTACCAAACCCCAGCATGACCTCCGCCACAATGTATTTCTGGCCAGATACAGACAGTGGAGTAATGCAGGTGCTGGTGGGGAGGGACTGCTCAAGGAGACCAGTAGACACATAGATATGACAGCCTAATAAGTCTGACAATGTTTTTCTAATGCTAACAATGTTTTCTTACAATGTTTAAAAATGCTTTGTTTCTCTTTTCTTATTGATGGTTATTGTCGAGTTATGTAATGTATATATGCACATGAATTGTTCTCTATCTCTTTTGTTTTTTTTTATTTTCTCTCTCTTCTCACTCATGTTTCCATGGTTTAAAGATGCTATGTCACCCCTCAGTTGGACCAATGGTAATGCCAGATTTTTGCTCCTTACAGAAAGATCGTCGGTTAGGAAGGAATATTGCATCACCAGAATGATCGTTTTTGAAGACTGAGAGACAACACCTTTGAGAGGACAGCAGAACAAGAAGAACAACAAGACGAGAGAACTTATTATCGTAACGAGTTCTCTCCCCCTCAAACTGATTTTCTTATACCCCATTTACAAATTTCTTCTTTTCTCCTCCTGTAAGATGGACTTGCCCCAAGAGACTGTGATATGGATTTTTCCCGTTAACCATGATGTTGACCAGAGCAGTCTGTTTCGGTGAGAGTACCAGTGAGGTCGAGAAAGGATCCAGAAAGGTCCTGATGACTGAGACGGAGGTGTAAATTTCCAATAGCAACCCAATCACCAAGCAAAGGCGAGTACCGGGCACGATCTAACAACCATGTTATTTGTAAACAACTGTGAAGGAATGTTAGTTCAAAAAGAAAGTTGTATCTGTAGGCTCTGTAACAAAGAAATGCCAATCCAGTTTTAATATCCATATGGACCGGCATCCATTGAGTGACTATCACTCTCTAGTGGGTAACGTGTTAAACCAAACAGATTGTTGGGTATGCTCTCAAGTACCTCAGGGTCACAGCAAATCAGGGCTAGTACCATTTCCTTTAACGTTAGGGGAGGTACTTGAGCTAAGTGGTGGGAGACCGGTGGACCGGAGGTTTAATATCTCCAGCCCTCCTAGTTTGAAGCTCCACCAATACCATGTGGATAGGTCCCTCATATGTTTTAACATCTCCAATCCCAGAAAACCGGGAAATTGGGAAGTGTCATGGAGCAACCTTACCATGACCTTTTCACACAGAGCAGATAGAATGCCTACAGATACAGAGCTGGTACGCCACATAGCCAGTAGAGGAAAATCTTTCCGGTATCGATATACCTTAGGAAATAGGATTACTAGAGTTGGAGAGGTATCACCAGGATACTGTGCACATATCATACAAACTGATACGTGCATTAGGCAGATGGAAGAATTAGGGTCAGGAGATTTCACCTGGAAGGTTTGTAACATGGTCATGTCCTTCTCCGTCCCATATGTTCTCCCCGATGATGCATATTTCATATGCGGGAGAAAGGCGTACAAGTGGCTTGCCCCAAACTCTGAAGGATTGTGTTATATTGGAAAAGTATTGCCTGAAGTGATGACTGTTACACATGACAAAATGAAGGACATACACCGTGGTGCCCAAGCTCCTTATACTCACACTCATTACGAGCACCGAGTTAAAAGACAACTGTCAGAAAGGTTAGAGCATCCGGCCTCTGATCTTATCCATGAATCCACCGGGATTCAGGTCCTGGTCGCGTTAGATTTCACTCGCACCGCTCGGGGAGTGATGAATTATAGATACATTTCCGCACTCGCCAATTTGTTAGATAATATCACTGAAATGTATGATGACACGTTTAGATACACTGGAAGAGAACTTCAAGCCTACAAAACAGAACTAGTTCAGCATAGGATGGTTCTTAATTATCTTACAGCAGTAACAGGCGGATATTGTGTTACATTGGCAACACAGTACGGCATAAAGTGTTGCACGTATATCACAAATAGCACCGAGGATCCGGTAGAGGTCATAGACCAAAAGATGGACGATATTCTCCAATTGAAGTGGGAATTTCGTCGAAAACACAATCTCACCCTTGCTGCTGTAGATAATGAGCTGACTGGTTGGGTGTCATGGTTGAACCCGCGAAATTGGTTCTCCGGTTTGGGAGAATGGGCTCAAGGAGTCATAAAGGATGTTGGAAAGTTTCTACTATGTATCTTGGGTGTCGTTATATCAATTGGATTGATATTTAGATGCGGGCAGGCTTTAATGAGGTGCAAACAAAGTACAAGAGTGATGAGCTTGAGGAGCGAGGAAACTGTAATTAACCTGGATTTGATTTATGACCCAATGATAGAAACCAGAATGTGATGAAAATGCGATTATACGGTCCGTTTCTTTCACCTGTTTTTCTGCTTTTCTCCAAGATACAAAGACCCCCTTGGACGAGGAAGTTGACGAGACGCTATACAGACAACGGATTGACCAAAGAAGAAGATTTGACAACTTTAAATATGGACACTTGATGAACTTTGCCATGGATCCCCAGTTTCCCTAGTACTTTTAAACTCACGCTAGCCCAACATTTTTTGTAAATCTGATGGCTCAGACAAAGCTATTTGCTCATGCCCAAGGAGCAATACAGCGCAAAGAAGACGACTCTCAACAGATACCGAACACAACTTCGACGACAGATGTACATTTCCCTGACATAGAATATCATTGCATTTTCCATAAGTGTTCTTTATCTTCATCTCTACAACCCTCAGGTAATGACACACATAGACGATAGGGAATACAGGCACAGATATCAGCAACCACATACCTCCCCCATTCATGTATCATCAACTAAAATGTGCTCCCCATTTTGTTCAAAATCCGAAAAGAGCTCGGTAAAGTTTGACAGCCCATCCACAGACCTGTACCACAGGATAAGAAGGAATTCAAATGTATACTTCGCAATACCTCGAAGCTTGATTTACAACACGTACGGCACGATGATACATGACCCCCCAAACATGGATTCATACACACATGCTTCTGCTATCTCACTAGGTCATACCCTCTTCACACCTTCTCCTCTCTCCTCCCCTACCCAACCATGGAAATCAATTAACCCCTGACTTACATTTTTCTCCTTAAATGTTTTGTGGCAGTTATTATTGACTGCCAAAGGGTGGACTGTCAAAGTCAGAAAAATGTCTCAATGCACGTTGCCATATTTGCACCGCACACTGGTCCGCGCTGCGCGTGCGTACGCTCTCCCGTGGAGGCGCATACCCGCAATAGCGTGCACTCGCAGGCGCGGTATGCGTATTTACGGTAGAGTTTACGTAGTCGTAGCGTGCGACCCATTCGTTACAACTGTTCACAATTAATGTAGTTTATAGATCATGGTCCCTTTGATAGATTCTGAAAGTTTGGTTAAAATAGAATGTCCCTGAGCTGAGGAGTCCCTCTTTGCATCGTACGAAGGGTCTAACAGGAATCATACAGCAGTGTTTGGTACCCATCGGAAGAGTATTTAATTAGCAATATTCCGGTGTTGGTTTGGAGCGTATTAATTGCTCGTGCGAATAGTTATGGACATAAGAAGTTATGTCCATTTATTTATTATTATTTGTTCTTACTTAGTCATGCATCTGAACAGTTGGAGACAGGCATCAGTAGGTCTCAAATGTCTCTTTGACCTCAGAGATCCCCCAAACAATAGTTTGCATGTTAAGAGGGCCTCATATCTACACATGCATAAGGTAAACACAGGAATAGTAATTGAAGATCAATTGTACTCCAAATCAGTATCTTTCCCGCAGACGGAGTACAATAGCCTTTAATTACACTGAGCTTTTGAGACTCAATAAGGAGGGCCAACACCTGTGTTTACAAATGGGGCTGGATTTGTATACAGGAGAATGAGGGCTGAGATGTCATTGTCTCAACTGAAAGTGGACATCATGAATATAGAACAAAACCCAGACAGGATTCTGTTTTGTATTCGCCAAACAATAGCTTCTCACTAGACAGGAATGTGTTGGTCATCACCCATTGTGTTACATAATCAAGGCCACTGATGCAGCTGGCTCACATGCTGGGAGGGACACACACTTCCTGTGGTTGACACACCCCCACAGCTGGAATGCAGGTATGATATACCCACTGGAGATCACAGGGCTGACTGACACTCAGAACTAAGCTAGCATCAAGCAGCATGGCGGCTACATCCCCAGGACAGAATTCCTTCCCAAAGGCTAAGTATAGAATCACATGGCTATAGAAGGAAATATAGACATATTGCTTTCTGGTTTAAATAGGATATTGTGACTTGGCTGTGATGATTGTTGGGTGTTAGTGTTGGTGCCCTGTGGAATCTGTGATGGTAGCTGGGATCTTGTTAATCATAAATACCACCATGCAGTACTTTTGAATATGTGCTGGTAGCAATGGCAGGCTGATACTTGTGAGTACCTGGTGGTCTGGTCTTGTGATAACTCATATGCTCTGGTTATAGAGATACTGTGTTTGCTTGAAATTGTGAAAGGTGATTTAGATTGTTTGGAATTGTAAAATCAGAACATATGCATTGTTTTGAGGCTTGGACATTTTGGAATAAAATGGAGTCTAGCTTCTGCCCCATGCGGCATTGTAGGGACGATTGTGTAGCTGGGTGTTGTGTATATAGGGACAGGCAGCATGGGTAAGCTCAAGTACTTTCTAAACAAAGATTCTCAGCATTGATTAACTGCGCAGCGATTGTTCCTCACATGTGTAAGCTTCGCTGCAACCATATTGTCTTTTAATGTTATTGTGAGCCAATCTCTCTCAAATCTCTCTCTCTCTCTTGTCTTCTCATCTTCTCTTATTTCTCCTTAAACTTAACTGTATTGTATTGTAGTGTGTTTCCTGTATAGTTATCTGGTTAGGTGGTTTATGTTATACTGTAGTGTATCATTTGTACTGTGATTCCTTTTTGCAAGTATATTAGTTATAATACATAGTTAATAGGCTTTGGAACCTAAACCAGTATCTGTGTATTTTCTATAGTGTTAAGTGTTCACTTGAGCGTCGGTGACGCTCAAGCAGCTTTGTAGTTAGTCAGGTTACACAAGGTTGCACTTACACCCTGTACTCACATTAAGGTATTCAGTGTATTTCATTGGTATAAGGTTTTAACATAAAGGTATAGTGTTGTGAGCGTCTGCATCGCTGGTGACCTCCTCGTGGTCTCGAGCGTAGGCTACGCTACAGCGAATCATTCCCCTAGACATAACCAATAACGTGTCCTGTGATCACTGGGCCGTGAGCGAACGTGACGCTTGAGCGTCTCGCCTACGGCTTAGCGATCGTTACGCAGATAGCGTACCCATACGGTATTTCTTAAGCAAACAGCGTACAGTGTTCTTAGCTTCATAAAGGGTTGTTTATACGACAAAAGTATTTAGTATTGTCAGGGGTAAGACAGCAACACAGCTGAAACAAATAATTGCAAGATTTTTTTTTTTTTAGTCTTTAACAATATAATGCAGAAACTGTATTATACGACCTGTGAAGGATTATGAAGCGTAGGTTGAGCTACCAGGAAGGACCCAGTCCTGTGCCACCCTACGTTCCAGTAACCCAATAATTTAACACCAGCTTCAGGTAACGTAACTACAGTTATAGAGCCATTCCTTCTAACGAGCAGGTGTTAAAGTGGGGAAGGGGGGGGGGACTAGGTGGAACTGAGTTCTCCCACCTGTAATGATAGGGAGAACTCGTTCCAACTCCTCCATTGCCTTCACAGTAATTCCAACAGAAAAGCCCACCCCATCACCTATATGCAGGCGGCACTAGTGTTACTGATGAGCTGCAGCCACCTCCCTCTTCCTCAGGTCCTGGTGGCTCCATGTCCTCCTCCATATACAGCTCACTCCTCCTGGTACTCACACATGCTGTGTCTGTTGGGCAGCATTAATCTCCTCAGGTCCCAGTGGCTTCCTTTTCCGGCATGGCGTATGTGATGTCATGCTGTCACCGCTGCTGAAGTGAAGAAGCACCATGAAGAGGAGGAGCATGCTCTGTGCATCTTGAAGACAAGATGAGAGGGGACTGGAGGGACAAAAGAGGTGGGGAAGCTGCTGGAGGGATACAGGGCATCAACCTGCAGGAGGGACACAGGCGGTGAGCTGCTGGAGTGACTGAGGCAGAGATGTGTATGAGTGGCACTACTGTGGGCATTATGTGTATAAGCGGCACTACTGAGGTCATTATGTGTAAGGGTCAGTATTATTGTGGGCATTATATGTAAGGTGCACTACTACTGTGGGCATTATGTGTATAAGCTGCACTACTACTGTGGACATTTTGTGTATATGCGTCACTTCTGTGGGCATTATGTGTATAAGTGGCACTACTGTGGTCATTATGTGTAAGGGGCACTACAACTGTGGGCATTCTGTATATAAGCTGCACTACTACTGTGGTCATTTTGTGTATAGGTGTCACTTCTGTGGGCATTATGTGTATAAGTGGCACTACTGTGGTCATTATGTGTAAGGGGCACTACAACTGTGGGCATTCTGTATATAAGCTGCACTACTACTGTGGACATTTTGTGTATAGGCGTCACTTCTGTGGGCATTATGTGTATAAGTGGCACTACTGTGGTCATTATGTGTAAGAGGCACTACAACTGTGGGCATTATGTGTAAGGGGCACTAGTACTGTGGGAATTGTGTATAAGGGGCACAACTGTGGGCATTGTATATAAGTGATACTACTGTGTGGCATAACATGTATAAAGAGCACCATTGTGTATCGTAATATGAATAAAGGGCACTACTGAGTGGTGTAAGCTGAATAAAGGGCATTACTATGTGGTGTAATATGAATATGGGGCACTACATGCGATGTAATGTGAATAAGATTGTGCTGCTATGTGGTGTAATGTGAATTGGGGGTACTGTTGTCTGACCACGTTGCTGCTCTGTCCCTTTATAAAGTATGCAAAGTAGGGCACTAATTTATAGTTTGCAGGGGGGTGTCGAAAACACTAGCACTGGCCCTGGCTCTACTTAATGTGAGTGTGTGTGTGGGGGAAGGGGGGTAGGTGGTAGTGCTCATGAGTTCCATCACCTCTCCAGGACCACTTTAAGCTCTGCTTATGAGGAGCTACGTCGGGAAACCCCAGCGGCATGGTATGTCAGCCTTGCGTTGCGCCCTAGTGACAGGGTAAAAGGACCTCCGGAACGCCAACGTAGCAGCCGAAAGATCCCTAAATACTTGCAGATCTCCCAGGATAGCTGAAGATGCATCCGACGGCAGAGCCACTCGTAGGATCCGATCCTTAACATGAAAATAGCGAAGCCGCATCAAGGTATCCCTAGAGGAATCCAGTGAGGCCTTCTTAGCTTTAGGAAGGCGATGAATGTGATCCAGAAGCTAGTCAGTAATGGACGTCAGTATGCCTAGGGCCGGCTCTGGGAGTTTACAATCTATTGAGGTCATTCCGAGTTTATCGCTCGCTAGCAGTTTTTAGCAGCCGTACAAACGCTATGCCGCCGCCCGCTGGGAGTGTATTTTAGCTTAGCAGAAGTGTGAACCCTTGTGCAGCCGAGCTCTGCAAAAACAGTTTCTGCAGTTTCAGCTCTGAACCTACTCAGCACTTGCGATCACTTCAGCCTATTCATGTCCGGATTGACGTCATACACCCGCCCAGCGAACGCCCATCCACGCCTGCGTTTTTGCAAACACTCCCTGAAAACGGTCAGTTGAAACCCAGAATCTTCTGTCAATCTTCTTGCGGCCGTCAGTGCGAAGGAAAACATCACTAGAACCTATGCACAACCACAAAGAGCTTTGTACCCGTACGTCTCGCATGCGCATTGCGGGACATACGCATGTGCAGAAATGCAGCGAGCAATCAACTCGGAATGACCCCCAATATTCCTTACCACACACACACAACAGGGTTAATTTTTGTTGGGAGCCATTTAACCTACCAGTAAATTTTTGTATTGTGAAAACCGGAGTACCCGCAGGAAAACCACGCAAGCACAGGGAGAATATACAAACTCCACACAGTTAGGGCCATGGTGGGGATCAAACCCATGACCTCAGTGCTGTGAGGCAGTAATGCTAACCATTACACCGTCCCTACTGCCATGCCCCTATATTGTTATTGCAAGCCTTCAGCATGCACTAACCCTATTTTAAACATGAGGGCCATCCAAAGGAAACTTTCGCCCTGAGCTCCACAAGGTTTAGAACCGGCCCTGTCACCAAGTTAGGATTTTTAAATATTATTTATTTTCAAATGTAACATGCCACCACATGTTGGCCAAGACCCCAATTCAGTACAGGTGAGGGGGCGCCAAAACATACCCTTGCTCCGGGCACCATGGCGCCTAGCTACACCACTGTTCCTACCTCTATGTCTGTCTGTTATTTCCCAGTTTTGTTCTATCACTGTTGTTTCCAATTGTAAAGCGCAACAGAATTTGCTGCGCAATATAAGAAACAGGTACAAAATAAATAATTATGCCTCTATACTATGTAAGACAGCTATATGACCTAGGTGCACTGGGGGTCATTCTGACCAAATCGCACGCTGCAGTTTTACATAGCGTAGTGATCGGATCAGATCTGCGCATGCACTGGTGCCGCAGTGGCCTCCCGTCTCTGCACTACAATCGCCTCTGCCTGATTGACAAGCAGAGGCGGACAATGGGCGTGAGGAGGTGAAACGGCGGCGTTTGGCTGCCGTTTCGTGGGCGCGGTCCGGCAAACGCAGGCTTAGCCGGACCGTGCGGGGAGTGGCCCGCAGCGGCTGCGTGACGTCACACGCAGCCACTGCGGGCTGGGGAGCGAAGAGTAGCTCCTGGCCAGCACGCTAAAGCTGCACTGGTCGGGAGCTACTCTTGAAGTGCAAAGGCATCGCCGCTGTGTGATGCCTTTGCACTTCTGTGCGGGGGGGGGGGGGGGGGGGGCGGACTGACATGCGGGGCAGACTATCCCTGTGCTGGGCGTCCCCCCCGCATGTCTGAGTTCATAATTGTAGCTGTGCTAAATTTAGCACAGCTATGATCAACTCAGAATGACCCCCACCCACTTTGTAGTGTTAATAGTTCAGCGGAATATTTCTCACTTGTGTTTGGAATGTGTGTAAGTTTTATTGCTTGTGTCTAAACATCACTTTTTCCTGAGTGTGTGGCGCCATCTACTGGGCAATGTCTGTTATCACAGTGTCAATAGTTTATTATTTTTTTTACATGCAGCCTATGGGCCGAATACAGACCTGATCGCAGCAGCACAATCTTTTTCTAATGTGCAAAACCATGTGCACTGCAGGTGGGGCAGATGTAACATGTGCAGAGAGAGTTAGATTTGGGTGGGTTATATTGTTTCTATGCAGGGTAAATACTGGCTGCTTTATTTTTACACTGCAATTTAGATTTCAGTTTGAACACACCCCACCCAAATCTAACTCTCTCTGCACATGTTACATATGCCCCACCTGCAGTGCACATGGTTTTGCCCATTAGAGGAAAATGTTGTTTTGCAATCAACCTTGAATTAGGCCCTTAGTCATGTTTTGATCAAAACATCAAGAGACCCCAATTCTCTGCAAATCCCTAACCTACTATATATATGCTCAGCACCCCTAGTATATATATACTCAGCACCCCTAGTGTGTGTGTATATATATTTGACCCTGTGAAGAAGTCTCATGAGACGAAACGTGTTGGGTGACCTGTACCTACCTCTCTCTAAGATAAGGATCTTTTATACTCTTTTATTTGGTGCTTTTAGTTCAGTTGTGTTTTAAATTGTCCCATTTTTTTATGTATCTCTTTTATGCTTGAATTTTTATGTGAATAAATAGTTTTTAACTTTTTAAACTTACTGCTAGTTATTACCTTACTGACACCAAGGTCGCTACAAACCCTCATCCCCTCCTATTCCTACATTGTCTTTAGGGGTTTACCACCCCTATAAATTGAGGGTAATAGCAGACGCCCCGCCAATAGCATAGGGGAGTGTCATAGCAACTAGCTCTCCAAACAACATATCTGTGTATCATACATGTGGCGCAATTTTAATCTTTATGTTTATATATATATATATATATATATATATATATACTTAGCACCCCTAACATATATGCTCAGCACCCCTAGTCAGGGTCGGACTGGCCCACAGGGGTACCAGGGAAACCATCGGTAGGCCCCACTGCCTGAGGGCCCACTCCTTCCTCTAAGGATCAGGTTCCAGACTGTGCACTTGTATTGTACATGGTAGATATGTCGCATTACACTGCACAAGACTATTGTGTATTTCAAGCCTCTGTGGAGGCTGGCCACACCCCCTTTGTAGGCTAGCCACACCCCTAAGTATGGCCCACTATCATTGCATTCCCCCCGGTGGGCCCTTCATGCCCCAGTCCAACACTGCCCCTAGTGTATCTGCTCAGCACCTATACATGCAGACTGAGACTCCCCTACTGATTATGTAATGTCCCCGTTAATAAGCTCCGTTATGATTGGTGGAATGCAAAACATGCAGAATGCAATGCTTGGCGCAGCCTGCACTTGGTGTGTGTGTGGCTTTTTTAATATTTCCTTTACAGTGGGAGGTACTGGTATCAGTGGGCCCCTATTGTTCGGGCTTGTTGGCACTTGTGGTTCTCCAAGTTCCGATATGCTGGGAGCTGTATTCCCACTGTAACTTCTAACTTTAACCAGCATAAACTCCACACCCACCACCCTCTGCCCAGGCCTGGGGTATACTCGAGAGGGGGGATCCCTTTATTGGGGGGGTCCCCACTTCCGGAGGAATCCCCATTCTGGGCTAACTAATTGGGGGAGGATAATGTGTTGACTAGGAGACCCCATGATGCATGTACTCTAACTACTATGACATTATACCGCCCCTGCTGGATGAGACCGGAACTGGTTCACTTCCACACATTGGCCCTCATTCCGAGTTGTTCGCTCGTTCTTTTTCATCGCTTCGCAGTGAAAATCCGCTTAGTACGCATGCGCAAAGTTCGCACTGCGACTGCGCCAAGTAACTTTACTATGAAGAAAGTATTTTTACTCACGGCTTTTTCTTCGCTCCGGCGATCGTAATGTGATTGACAGGAAATGGGTGTTACTGGGCGGAAACACGGCGTTTCAGGGGCGTGTGGCTGAAAACGCTACCGTTTCCGGAAAAAACGCAGGAGTGGCCGGAGAAACGGTGGGAGTGCCTGGGCGAACGCTGGGTGTGTTTGTGACGTCAACCAGGAACGACAAGCACTGAACTGATCGCACAGGCAGAGTAAGTCTGGAGCTACTCTGAAACTGCTAAGTAGTTAGTAATCGCAATATTGCGAATACATCGGTCGCAATTTTAAGAAGCTAAGATTCACTCCCAGTAGGCGGCGGCTTAGCGTGTGTAACTCTGCTAAATTCGCCTTGCGACCGATCAACTCGGAATGAGGGCCATTATTTCCCCATATTTCCAGGATCAGTAGCGGCTCATTTGGGACGGTGATGGTTATACTTCTGGGGGAGGGGGCACTCATTTCTTCTTCTAATCTTTAACCATTACACCGTAACACAGAGAATCACTGCACAGATCACACTGACAGATCACACAGATAGATCACACACTGACAGATCACACACTGACAGATCGCACACTGACAGATCGCACACTGATAGAGCACACTGACCGATCACACTGACAGATCACACAGATAGATCACACACTGACAGAGCACACTGACAGAGCACACTGACAGAGCACATTGATAGATCACACTGACCGATCACACTGATAGATCACACTGATAGATCACACTGACAGAGAACACTGACAGAGAACACTGACCGATCACACTGACAGAGAACACTGATAGATCACACTGATAGATCAAACTGGCAGATCACACTGACAGATCACACTGACAGACCACACTGACCGATCACACTGATACTGTAGATCACACTGACAGACCACACTGACCGATCACACTGATACTGTAGATCACACTGACAGATCACACTGACAGACCACACTGACCGATCACACTGATACTGTAGATCACACTGACAGATCACCAGAGCCGGCCCTAACCAATATGATGCCCTAGGCAAGATTTTGGCTGGTGCCCCCTAGCACCGCCGCTAGTTCTGCAGGAGATGCCTGGCATGAGTCAGCTGGCAGCTCTGCTAACGTCGGGCGCCTTTTGTTTATGAAAATGCGTCCTATTTGCATTTATATGTGGCTTGGATGCACAAGCAGCTTTTGCTGATTAAAATTATATGCAGCATGCCTATATTCTGTGTGCGACTGCGGCTGTATCTACATACGAAATGCTATATTACAGTGATTTCCAGGAATACACTGCAACGTAGCATTTCGTATGCAGATACAGCCTCAGTCACACACAGAATATAGGCATGCCGCATATCATTTTAATCAGCAGAAGCTGATGATGCCCCTAAGCATAGCAAATGCTCTAGGCAATTGCCTACTTTGCCTATGCCTAAGGCCGTCTCTGCAGATCACATTTAACAGATCACATTGACAGATCACATTGACAGAGCACACTGACAGATCACACTGACAGACCACACTGACCGATCACACTGATACTGTAGATGACACTGACAGATGACACTGACAGAGCACACTGACAGATCACACTGATAGGTCATACTGACAGATCACACTGATACTGTAGATCACACTGACAGATTACACTGATATATCACACTGACAGACCACACTGACCGATCACACTGATACTGTAGATCACACTGACAGATGACACTGACAGAGCACACTGACAGATCACACTGATAGGTCATACTGACAGATCACACTGATACTGTAGATCACACTGACAGATGACACTGACAGAGCACACTGACAGATCACACTGATAGGTCATACTGACAGATCACACTGATACTGTAGATCACACTGATCTGTGCAGGCTTCAGCAGAACACGCTGCTCGCCGTCAGGTCTATGTGACTCTTCTATCTTTTTTTTATTTTTTTTAATTCAATCATCTTTTATTGTTTTTCCGTTTTCCAATGAAACAAAAAGACAGAACAGTAATACATAAACATTTCCAATACTAGGGGAATGCGCCGATTCCCAACTCTGATAACTTCCAATTACAGCATTGGAGGTGTGCAGGCTTAAATTCCAAGATAAAGATACAAAAATCAGGAAGAATGTCACAAGTCGTCATAGATTGCTCAGATACAGTACATAGATACTTCTCAGGCAACAAAACATAATTATGCAATACAAATCATCAAGTACGGGCAGAGGAGTGGCTGGCCGCGGGCTCCAGAGAGCGTTATACCGGAAGGAAAGGCAACTCTCCCGGTGCAAATCTAACTTCTATAATCCCACCCAAACCTGGTACGTGTCCTAACCCTCTACACACCCGGATATTGAACACACAGTGGCGAGTACTCAGACACTCCGGTTTATTGAATGTGGGGACTCAAGCCATCTACCCCACAATTCCTGATATTTTTTCCTTGCTTTCCTGGCTAAGTATACATATTTCTCGTGAGAGGCCGTTTCATTAACGAGCGAAACCCAGGACTGTAATGTGGGGGCATCTTTAGCCAACCAGAGTCTGGCAATACACACCTTGGCCAGGCCACAGAGATGAATTACATATTGTCTGGCAGGGGCATTCAGGGCATCCTCCTCCATAGCTGATAACACACATGTCATCGGGGAGCATATAGATGATGGAATTCAAGTCGACACCAGGGCGTTAATAACACCAGAGCAGAATACAGCAATCTTGGGGCAAAGCCAGATAATGTGCCAGAAATCTGCATCCGAACTGCCACATTTAGGACATCTGGTGGAATGAGTACCCCCTATGCGGGCCAATCTCACTGGTGTCATATATACTCTGTGTATAATAAACAGTTGGATTTGTTGATATCTAGAGGTGGTAGTAGATAATCGTGGAGAGCATAGAGCACCCTCCCATACCTCATCAGAAATGGATCCCAGGTCAGATTCCCACTTATTCCTAAGAAGGGACAGCGGGTCAGAGTAGTGAGACCAGAGTACACTTGTATAAATATTGGATAGCTGATGTCCATTCCCCAGGTTCTGTAAAAGGGACTTGACTGGGGAGTCGATAATCATCGGAGGGGTATTGGGAAACTGTGCGTTAATCGCATGTCTCAGTTGCAGGTAGCGGTAGAAATTATAAGAGGGTATATTATAGTCCTGTTGGAGCTGCTGGAAGGATTTCAATATATCGCCATTATACAAGTGTCCCAGGGATATCACACCCCACCTCCCCCACACCGCCCCAGGCTGCAGCGAGGTGACTCTTCTATCTTGCTCCGCGTTTGCTCCATATTTGCAGTCATGGTTCTTGGTTCTGTAAATCCACGAGCTGTATTTATTTCCATGGGAGGTACTTGCGAGTTGATTTGATGGTTTATTGACTTCGATTTGGTCGCTCGGTTGACTTCAGATCGTGTTTTTTACACCCGTGTCTGGCTTTAGTAAATTTATGAGTTGCAATAACAGGCTAAGCTCACACAAAAACGCAAACTCAGACCGACGCGATTCTTAGTAAATTTACCCCTGAGGGGTAAGTTTGCTGACGCTTCTAAAAGTGAAAAGAGGTCATGTTGCCCATGGCAATCAATCAGATTCTGTCTTTCATTTCTCTATTGCATTCTAGAAAATGGTAGACAAAATCTGATTGGTTGCTATGGGCAACATCACCTGTTTTCACTTTTAGAAGCTTCAGGAAATTTACCCTTACGAGTCGGTCAGAGACAGTTAAAGAGAGACTGATGTATACAGACTTATAGTAAGTGATCCCAGTGTCAGTTCTTTGGACAAAGTTACGCAGTCTCTGCAAAACCCAGCGAGTTCATCCCAGGGAGTCTGACCAGCAAAACCAGTATGAATCTGCTGCACTGCCAGGGGGAAGTTGTGGAACTGACGGTTGTGGGGTGATGGGGGGGCTGCAGCTGATGAGTTTGGTTCACTTCATTTTGCTTTATAGATTTAAAGTTCATGTTATCCCTATAAGAGCCTCACACATCAGTCAGGTCTCGGCTGCTGATATCTCAGCTCCTGTCAGCCTGGCACTGGCTCTCTGCGCCCAATGTAGAAAGTAGCAGCTAATTATTGATATTACATTTATTGTGCGCAGTGACAATTAATAAGACCCTGAGAAAGAGAACAGCTCTGATGTGTCGGGACAATAAAACAAGTGTCAGCTTTCTGCCAAATGATAGCTCCAGCCACTACATAACAGGCATCAGTGCATCTTACGCTCAGTGACAATATAAATCTTTTAGAAGTCAAATATGGAAAGAAATTCAATTTTATAAGTAAATAGTGTATTATAGAATGTTACTTATTAGTCCAGACCAGAGTACCCAAATCACAGCCTTTATTCATAGCCACGTCAGCCTGTGCTCCTTAATTCTTATATGTAATGAGCAATTATAAAAGTGGAAAAATGTGAAGATATAAAAGTGGAATAATGACTCAATAAGGAATGAGTGACCGGTGACTGAGCGCCATCCTGGGGGACCTGTAACTCCAAACCCCTGACACAGAGGGGGCACAGAAGCTTCATCTTTGGCAGACTTCCATGCTCTCAGCATCTTGCCTAGAATAGAAGGGAGAAGGTATATATTAATTATATTGCCAGCAAACATGGCGCCCATGTACATTACTAGTGTCACTCTGCTATTCCTGCGCTACTGCCGCTTCTCTGACCCTATAATCCCTCATCCCTGCTCTGTAAGGGCTGACAGTCTGCTGACACTGGGAGTCTGCAGCCGGAAAGTGTGTAACTATCTGCAGATATCCGCACTCACAGTACAGGGTATAGATGTAGGCGCGTCAACGTGCTCTAAGCCCAGAAAGTACGTCGCCCTCATCCGTAGATTCATGATGGCTGCCTTAGACTACAGTAATTAATCAATAATAAACATCAACTCCCCCATAGACGCAACGGGCCGTTAGGTGCATAGCGTCTTAGAGAACTACAAGCAAGTAAGCTGAGGAGCTACACATCCCAGCATGCTCTGTCCCAGTTTTACTGCGAGGACATGCTAAAAGTGTGGCTCTGCATGTTGGTATTTGTAGTTCCACAGCAGTTGGAGTGCCACAGGTTGCCCACCTCCTGAGCTATACTGTAATATTCTCAAACTAACCCCCTCTCACACGCTGTTCTCCATCACTTCTCCTATTATACACACACTCCTACATGCTACACATCAGGCAACATACGGCCCTCCAGCTGCTGTGGAACTACACATCCCAGCACACATTACACAGTTTCAGCATGCACTAGCAGCATATCTGTGTCAGGTTACACAGCAGCTGAATGTCTACCCCTGACGTATGTCCTTCCTGCTGTTCCTGACCTTGTCCCCCCCTGCCACTGGCACTCACTACACCCGTGTCACGCCCAGCTCACGCTGCACTCTAGGAATGCTGCAACCCCCGTACAGCTCCATGTACACGGTTCTCTCTAGTGATCCATACCCCACAAACTAACCGGAGTTGTAGAGCCAGGTCCGGCTGCTTCATGGCCTCCAGCACATGGAAAGTGACAGTCGGGGCTTTCTCCTTTGTGTAGTGACTGATCAGGAGGTTTGTCACGTCCATACAATCTGCCTCCTCCAGGTCTGACCAGGGAATAGCTGTGTACTCGTAACTTTTCATAAAGTCTTCATTCTTCAGATAGTTTCTGAAAAGTTTAAAGTCGCCTTTGCCCAGCTTTCTGAGGATGGACAGAACCAGCTCGTAGTGTGTGAGAGCCATTACCCCCTAGTGACGTGAGCAGGGAGGGGGAACTATTTGCCACGTATATACTATATACTGCTGTATCTGTTCTCCTTCACTTTCACTTCTTCACTGCAGTTTTAACAGCCGATTTAATGTCACGAGGCTGAAGTTAGCTTCTTATTCCTGCTCCAGCCTCTTAAGGGCCCTATACACTTAAAGATTTTACTGAATGATATGAACTTTCTCGTTGTTATTATTATTATTATTATTTTCCTTTATTTATATGGCGCCACAAGGGTTCCGCAGCGCCCAATTACAGAGTACATATGCACATCATCAAAACAGGAAAACAGTGACTTACAGTTGAAGACAATATAGGACAAGTACAGGGTAACTAAGCATAACTACACCAGTAGACGACATAGAGATAAGTTTCAAGGTGGCCAAAAAACTGTGGGATTTGGGCAGTTGAAGATTATTAAAGTAAGAAAGGATAATCACATGAGGGGAAGAGGGCCCTGCTCGTGAGAGCTTACATTCTAAGGGGAAGGGTAGACAAACAGGGGTGACACAGATGGGGTACATAAAGAGCATGGGACAGAGGGTTAGGAGGAGATTTGGCTGGGTTTGGTGAAGAAGTGGGTCTTGAGAGCCCGTTTGAAGTTTTGTAGAGAGGTGGAGAGTCTGAGGGGGAGAGGTAGAGAATTCCAGAGAAGTGGTGCAGCACGTGAAAAATCTTGGAGATAGGAGTGGGAGGAAGTAATCAGAAGACAGGAGAGTCGGCGTGTATTAGCAGAGCGAAGAGGACGGGTGGGAGTGTAAAGGGAGATAAGGTCAGAGATGTAGATGGGAGAGGAGTGGGTGAGAGCTTTGTAAGTGAGTGTGAGAAGTTTGAATTGGATTCGGGAAGGGAAGGGAAGCCAGTGAAGGTCTTGTAGGAGAGGGGAGGTAGACGTAGTGCGTTTGGTGAGGAAGATGAGCCGGGCAGTAGCATTGAGGATAGATTGGAGTGGAGAGAGGTAATTGTCAGGGAGGTCAGTTAGGAGGAGATTACAGTTGTCCAGTCTGGAAATAATCAGTGAGTGAATAATGATCTTAGTGGCATCCTGGGTGAGAAAGGGTCTGATCCTGGAAATGTTATTGAGATGAAAATGACAGGTTTGTGAGAGGTGCTGAATGTGTGGTTTAAAGGAGAGGGAGGAGTCAAAGATTACGCCAAGACAGCGTACTTGGGGGCTAGGGGAGATAGACATGCCATCAATGGATAATGAGATTGTGGGAGGTGAGGTAGTGTGGGATGGTGGGAAGATGATCAGCTCGGTCTTAGACATGTTGAGTTTAAAAAAGCGCTGGGACATCCAGGAAGAGATAGCAGAGAGACAGTTGGAGATACGAGTGAGAAGAGCCGGGGAGAGGTCAGGGGAGGAGAGGTAGATTTCAGTGTCATCAGCATAGAGGTGGTATTGGAAGTTATAAGAACTAATGAGTTCACCTAAAGAGGACATATAGAGAGAGAAGGAGAGGACCAAGAGCAGACCCTTGGGGGACACCAACAGTTATTGGAAGTTGGGGGGAGGTAGCATCATGAGAGGAGACAGAGAAGGAACGATCAGAGAGGTAGGAGGACAGCCAGGAGAGGGCAAACTGAAATCTAAATTGCAGTGTAAAATGAAGCAGCCAGTATTTACCCTGCACAGAAACAAAATAACCCACCCAAATATAACTCTCTCTGCACATGTTACATCTGCCCCACCTGCAGTGCACATGGTTTTGCCCATTAGCTAACAAATGTGCTGCTACGATCAGGTCTGACTAAGGCCCATACTGAGGAGGAAATACAGCTGGTTCCTGCCACTGGCTGTGTGGTTACTTTGTGTGCTGCATGTTGCCCTCAGTGGGAAATCACTGTGTGCACCATTTAGCTGTAGGTGTTCTATACACACAGAAAGGAAATATGCCCGCGCTTGGGTTTACCCATATTGTACATAGTACCAGCTTTGTGGCAGTATTAATGCCATATATGTATGCAAGACAGACTTTTGCTATTGGCGCTAACACTAATATACTGCCAATCTGTGTGAGTGTAGTAAATAAACAGAGTGGATTTGAGGCCTAATTCAAGGTTGATTGCAAAACAACATTTTCCTCCAATGGGCATAACTATGTACAGCGCAGGTGGGGCAGATGTAACATGTGCAGAGAGAGTTAGATTTGGGTGGGTTATTTTGTTTCTGTGCAGGGTAAATACTGGCTGCTTTATTTTTACACTGCAATTTAGATTTCCGTTTGAACACACCCCACCCAAATCTAACTCTCTCTGCACATGTTACATCTGCCCCCCCTGCAGTGCACATGGTTTTGCCCATTAGAGAAACATTTTGTTTTGCAATCAACCTTAAATTAGGCCCTTAGTCATGTTTTGATCAAATCATCATCAAGAGGCCCCAATTCTCTGCAAATCCCTAACCTACAATATATATGCTCAGCACCCCTAGTATATATGCTCAGCACCCCTAGTATATATGCTCAGCACCCCTAGTATATATGCTCAGCACCCCTAGTATATATGCTCAGCACCCTTAGTACATATGCTCAGCACACCTAGTATATATGCTCAGCACACCTAGTATATATGCTCAGCACACCTAGTACATATGCTCAGCACACCTAGTATATATGCTCAGCACCCCTAGTGTATATGCTCAGCACCCCTAGTATATATGCTCAGCACCCCTAGTATATATGCTCAGCACACCTAGTATATATACTCAGCACCCCTAGTACATATGCTCAGCACACCTAGTATATATGCTTAGCACACCTAGTATATATGCTCAGCACACCTAGTATATATGCTCAGCACACCTAGTATATATGCTCAGCACCCCTAGTACATATGCTCAGCACACCTAGTATATATGCTCAGCACCCCTAGTACATATGCTCAGCACACCTAGTATATATGCTCAGCACCCCTAGTATATATGCTCAGCACACCTAGTATATATGCTCAGCACACCTAGTACATATGCTCAGCACACCTAGTATATGCTCAGCACACCTAGTATATATGCTCAGCACCCCTAGTACATATGCTCAGCACACCTAGTATATATGCTCAGCACCCCTAGTATATATGCTTAGTATATATGCTCAGCACACCTAGTATATATGCTCAGCACACCTAGTATATATGCTCAGCACACCTAGTATATATGCTCAGCACCCCTAGTACATATGCTCAACACACCTAGTATATATGCTCAGCACCCCTAGTATATATGCTCAGCACACCTAGTATATATGCTCAGCACAGAGGCGGAACTACCGGCAGTGCAGGCAGTGCACTGCACTGGGGCCCGCCTCTGTCCAGGGGCCCAAGCATGTAATGAGTCAAACTGACTCATTACATGCCGCTGTGCGCTGCGGGCAACCGCTGCCCGCAGCGCACAGCCGCCCGGCGAAGAGAGGAGAGGAGCAGCGGTACTACAGATGGGGGAAGGAGGAGGAGGGAGGCTGAGAAGGGAGCCGCAGCAGCGCTTTGTTACTGGTGGAGGCGCTGCTGCTGCTGCCCCTCTGCTTCCCTATAGGCTGTCTTCCGAGAACAGCCTATAGGGAAGCAGAGGGGCAGCAGCAGCAGCGCCTCCACCAGTAACACAGCGCTGCTGCGGCTCCCTTCTCAGCCTCCCTCCTCCTCCTTCTCTCCAGCCCGGGAATCGTCTCTGACGCTGCACCGAGGAGCCTGAGCCAGCGGAGAGGGTAAGTATAATTCTTCTTTCTTTCTTTCTTTCTTTCTTTCTTTCTTTCTTTCTTTCTTTCTTTCTTTCTTTCTTTCTTTCTTTCTTTCTTTCTTTCTTTCCTTCTTTCCTTCTTTCCTTCTTTCTTTCCTTCTTTCCTTCTTTCTTGTGCCTGCCTGCCGCAATGTGTAAAAATGGGGGACTACCTGCTGCACTGTGTAAAAAGGGGGGACTACCTGCCGCAATGTGTAAAAAGGGGGGCATACCTGCCGCAATGTGTAAAAAGGGGGGACTGCCTGCAGCAATGTGTAAAAAGGGGGGATTGCCTGCCGCAATGTGTAAAAAGGGGGGACTGCCTGCCGCAATGTGTAAAAAGGGGGGACTGCCTGCCGCAATGTGTAAAAAGGGGGAATCAGCCTGCCGCAATGTGTAAAAATGGGGGACTGCCTGCCGCTATGTGTAAAAAGGGGGGACTGCCTGCCGCAATGTGTAAAAAGGGGGAATCAGCCTGCCGCAATGTGTAAAAATGGGGGACTGCCTGACGCTATGTGTAAAAATGGGGAATCTGCCTGCTGCTATGTGTAAAAATGGGGAATCTGCCTGCCGTAATGTGTAAAAATGGGGACGCTGTCTGCCGTAATGTGTAACAAGGGCACGCTGTCTGCCGTAATGTGTAAAAATGGGGACGCTGTCTGCCGTAATGTGTAACAAGGGCACGCTGTCTGCCGTAATGTGTAACAAGGGCACGCGGTCTGCCGTAATGTGTAACAAGGGCACGCTGTCTGCCGTAATGTGTAAAAAGGGCACGCTGTCTGCCGCTATGTGTAACAAGGGCACGCTGTCTGCTGTAATGTGTAAAAAGGGCACGCTGTCTGCCGTAATGTGTAACAAGGGCACGCGGTCTGCCGTTATGTGTAAAAAGGGCACGCTGTCTGCTGTAATGTGTAAAAAGAGGAATCTGTTCGCTGTAAGGTGTAAAAGGGTCTCTACCTGGTGTAGTGGTGCTACTGTGCGGCGTAATTTGAATAATGGAGACTACTGTGTTGGTATTATTTTGTGGCCACACCCCTTCCCCACGAAGCCACGCCACTATGTATTTTTGCGCGCGCCTACGGCGCGCACTGCCCCTGGGGTGGACTTGGATGGGGGGGGCCCAAAGCATTTTGTCGCACCTGGGCCCACCGCTTGCTTGTTCCGCCACTGGCTCAGCACCCCTAGTATATATGCTCAGCACACCTAGTATATATATATATATATATATGCTCAGCACACCTAGTATATATGCTCAGCACACCTAGTACATATGCTCAGCACCCCTAGTATATATGCTCAGCACACCTAGTATATATATATATATATATATATATATATGCTCAGCACCCCTAGTATATATGCTCAGCACCCCTAGTATATATGCTCAGCACCCCTAGTATATATATATATATATATGCTCAGCACCCCTAGTATATATGCTCAGCACCCCTAGTATATATGCTCAGCACACCTAGTATATATATATATATATATATGCTCAGCACCCCTAGTATATATATAACTAGGTGCTTCATCGCGCCCTACGGGCGCTCTTCACACCGTCGCAAGGGCCTACGCCCCTTTAACCCTTGCATGCCTATATGGGGTTCAATATTTGTATTATATGGAGTATTACCTGCATTCCTTTGTTAGTGGTTAAATATTGCACAATGAAAGGGCGTGCAATGGTGAAGGAGGCACAGCCCCTTGTGATGGCGTGAACAGCACCTGCAGGGCACGATGTACAGAATGAGCGGGTGCGGGGGGGAATGTGGATGGGGGAGGGTGTCTGTAGATGCTGCAGGTGGAGGGGGGCAGATGAGGGGGGGCCCGGATGGGGAAGGGTTGGGACGTGCTGCGGGTGGGGGAGAGACAGAAGAGTGGGGGCTGTTGATGGGGGAGGGGTCCGGAGGCACTGCAGGTGGGGGAGGGGCAGGTTTGCCACGGGGGAGGGGCAGGTGCAGGGATGTTGCGGATGGGTGAAGGGTTCCGGAGGTGGTGTGGGCTGGGAAGGGGCGGGGGTGCCGGGGGTGGGGTAGGGGGTCCGGAGGCACCGCGGTGGGGGAGAGGCAGGTGCTGCGGACGGGGAAGGGGGTCCGGAGGCGCTGCAGGTAGTGGAGGGGCAGGTGCGGAGGTGCCGTGGGTGGGTGAGGGGGGGACCGCGAATGGAGGAGGGTGCCTGCAGATGCTGTGGGTGGAGGGGGGCAGGTGTGGGGGGAGACATATATGGGGGGTGGATGGTGGAGGGGGTCTGGAGGTGCTGTGGGTGGTGGGGGAGTGGGAGCCGCTGGTGGTGTAGGGGGTCTGGAGGCACAGCGTGTGGGGGAGGGGTGCAGTGTCGCATGTGGTGGAGGGGAAGGTGCGGAGGTGTGGTGCATTGGGTAGGGGTCTGGAGACGCTGCGGGTACTGTACCTGCCAAAAAGGTAGTTGGAGGGTATGCAGTAACAGGGCCAGGACAGGGGTGACGGGGCCAGGACAGGGGTGACGGGGCCAGTACAGGGGCAACGGGGCCAGGGTAGGGGCGGCAGGACCAGGATTTGGTTGACAGGGTCAGGCTTTGGTTGACAGGGCCAGGATTTGGTTGACAGGGCCAGGATAGGGGTGACAGGGCCAGGATAGGGGTGACAGGGCCAGGATAGGGGTGACAGGGACATGACAGAACACAGGGCACGGGAGAGATTGGTATTAGGGACAAAACAGTGGTGACCAGTGCCGTAACTAGGCATTTTAGCGCTGTGTGCAAGAAACGATAGTGGCGCCCCCCAATGTAAGATAGGGGCAGTGCGCGCCGTAGGCGCGCAAAAAAATTATAGGGGCGTGGCTTAATGGGGAAGGGGCGTGGCCACAAAATAATAGCAATTCATACTACGGTGCACAGTAGTCTACATTATTCAAATTACGCTGCACAGTAGCGCCCCTTTTATACATTGCAATAGACAGCGTCCCCCTTTTTACACATTACAGCAGCCAGTCCCCCTTTTTACACATTGCGGCAGCTAGTCCCCCTTTTTACACATTGCGGCAGCCAGGCCCCCTTTTTACACATTGCGGCATCCAGGCCCCCTTTGTACACATTACGGCAGCCAGTCCCCCTTTTTACACATTGCGGCAGCCAGTCCCCCTTTTTACACATTGCGGCATCCAGGCCCCCTTTTTACACATTGCGGCATCCAGGCCCCCTTTTTACACATTACGGCAGCCAGTCCCCATTTTTACACATTGCGGCAGCCAGTCCCCCTCTTTACACATTGCGGCATCCAGTCCCCCTTTTTACACATTGCGGCAGCCAGTCCCCATTTTTACACATTGCGGCATCCAGGACCCCCTTTTTACACATTGCGGCAGACGGGACCCCATTTTACACATTGCGGCAGCCGGGACCCCATTTTACACATTGCGGCAGCCGGGACCCCTTTTTACACATTGCGGCAGCCGGGACCCCATTTCACACATTGCGGCAGACGAGACCCCATTTTACACATTGCGGCAGCCGGGACCCCATTTTACACATTGCGGCAGACGAGACCCCATTTTACACATTGCGGCAGACGAGACCCCATTTTACACATTGCGGCAGACGGTGTCCCAGAGAGAGAGAGAGAGAGAGAGAGAGAGAGAGAGAGAGAGAGGGGGGGGGGGTATACTTACCTTCTCCCCGCTGACAGGCTCCTCGTGCAGCTTCCTCTCGGTGCAGGCTGTGTGAGGTGAGAAGGAGGAGGAGGGAGGGGGAGCAGAGAGCCGCAGCAGCGCTATTTGATTGGTAGTAAACGCCGCTGCAGCATCCCCCTCTCCTCCTGTATTGGTTGCCTGGCGCTGCTGTGGATGCTGGGGAACCGCATCCCAGCATCCTTAGCAGCGCCGGGCAGCCAATACAGGAGGAGAGGGGGATGCTGCAGCGGCGCTTACTACCAATCAAATAGCGCTGCTGCGGCTCACTGCTCCCCCTCCTTCCTCCTCCTTCTCTCCGCTGCCCGGCGCTGGTCCTCTTCTCCCTACACAGCGGGGCGCACGGCGCAGACTTCGGCGGCATGTAATGAGTCAATTTGACTCATTACATGCCGCTGGCCGTTGCGCCATCAGGGCAACTGCGCTGTGTGCCAAGCCCCCTTGGCACACACGTAGTTACGGCCCTGGTGGTGACAGACAGATGTGTCTTACCGGAGTCACTGCTGCTGGCTGCTGCTGTTCCACTCCAACCTGTTTGGATCTGCTGCTGGTGGAGACTTGGCATGGTTGACTCTCTCAGGCTGGAGTCCTGCTTCCTCTGCCCATCTGCATCCCTCCCCCCACTCCTCAGTCACACACCGCGGACCTCGCGCGGCTGCCGGGCACTGTGGTAAGGGGAGACTGGGAGTGACTGGTTAGCCCCCAGGAGACGCTACGGCTGGAGGGAGGAGGAAGTCATAGCATGCACACGGCGCGGACCTCGCGGCTGCCGGGCACTGTGGTAAGGGGAGACTGGGAGTGACTGGTTAGCCCCCAGGAGACGCTGCAGCTGGAGGGAGGAGGGGGTCGGAGCCTGCAAGCAGCGCGGACTTCTGCAGCGCTGCCCGCCGGCTAAAGTGTGTGAAGGAGCTGGGCGCACCTCACTGCGGGCGGCAGCGCTGCAGCTAGCGGTGGGGTTGCCGGGGCTGGAGATAACAGAGGCAGTACGGAACCTGCACAGCGGCAGGTGCCCCACAAAACTGCAGCTAAGAAGCGTGGAGTGTGCCAGAAAGTGACGCTCCTCCGCGTCAGAGAGACCCTTCTGAGTATGCTGATGTGGGGGGGTCAAGTACACAGTGAGCCAGTGCCCATCTGTCTGTATGGCATACCCCCTCACACCCCCCCATACCTCCCAACTGTCCCGATTTTCGCGGGACAGTCCCATTTTTTTGGGTCTGTCCCACCCGCGGGCCGCAGTGTCCCGCGGTGGGTGGGGGGGGGGGCAGTTGGGAAGCTCCTGTACTCGTTGTTCTGCTTAGCATGCACACAGCGTCTATTTAGTAGAGATGAGCGGGTTCGGTTTCTTTGAATCCGAACCCGCACGAACTTCACTTTTTTTTTCACGGGTCCGAGCGACTCGGATCTTCCCGCCTTGCTCGGTTAACCCGAGCGCGCCCGAACGTCATCATGACGCTGTCGGATTCTCGCGAGGCTCGGATTCTATCGCGAGACTCGGATTCTATATAAGGAGCCGCGCGTCGCCGCCATTTTCACTCGTGCATTGAGATTGATAGGGAGAGGACGTGTCTGGCGTCCTCTCCATTAGAATAGAGATAGATAGATTAGATAGAGAGAGATTGTGCAGAGTCGCAGACAGAGTTAGTTTACCACAGTCAGTGACCAGTGCAGTTGCTAGTTAACTTTTATTTAATATAATATATCCGTTCACTTCTCTCTGCTATATCCGTTCTCTGCCTGAAAAAAAAAACGATACACAGCACAGTCAGTCACACAGTGTGACTCAGTCTGTGTGCACTCAGCTCAGCCCAGTGTGCTGCACAGTCATCAATGTATAAATTAAAAGCTTATAATTAATTGTGGGGGAGACTGGGGAGCACTGCAGGTTGTTAGCAGGAGCCAGGAGTACAATTATATTAATTAACAGTGCACACTTTTGCTGCAGGAGTGGTGACCAGTGCCTGACCACCAGTATAGTATTGTTGTATACTACTAATATCTCTTTAAATATCAACCAGTCTATATTAGCAGCAGACACAGTACAGTGCGGTAGTTCACGGCTGTGGCTACCTCTGTGTCGGCACACGGCAGGCAGTCCGTCCGACCAGAATTGTATTATTTATTATTATATACCTACCACCTAACCGTGGTTTTTTTTTCATTCTTTATACCGTCATAGTGTCATCCTAATTGTTACGAGTATACTACTATCTCTTTATCAACCAGTGTACAGTGCGGTAGTTCACGGCTGTGGCTACCTCTGTGTCGGCACACGGCAGGCAGTCCGTCCGACCAGAATTGTATTATTTATTATTATATACCTACCACCTAACCGTGGTTTTTTTTTCATTCTTTATACCGTCATAGTGTCATCCTAATTGTTACGAGTATACTACTATCTCTTTATCAACCAGTGTACAGTGCGGTAGTTCACGGCTGTGGCTACCTCTGTGTCGGCACACGGCAGGCAGTCCGTCCGACCAGAATTGTATTATTTATTATTATATACCTACCACCTAACCGTGGTTTTTTTTTCATTCTTTATACCGTCATAGTGTCATCCTAATTGTTACGAGTATACTACTATCTCTTTATCAACCAGTGTACAGTGCGGTAGTTCACGGCTGTGGCTACCTCTGTGTCGGCACACGGCAGGCAGTCCGTCCGACCAGAATTGTATTATTTATTATTATATACCTACCACCTAACCGTGGTTTTTTTTTCATTCTTTATACCGTCATAGTGTCATCCTAATTGTTACGAGTATACTACTATCTCTTTATCAACCAGTGTACAGTGCGGTAGTTCACGGCTGTGGCTACCTCTGTGTCGGCAGTCGGCAGGCAGTCCGTCCATCCATAATTGTATTATTATTATAATATATACCACCTAACCGTGGTTTTTTTTTCATTCTTTATACCGTCATAGTGTCATACTAGTTGTTACGAGTATACTACTATCTCTTTATCAACCAGTGTACAGTGCGGTAGTTCACGGCTGTGGCTACCTCTGTGTCGGCAGTCGGCAGGCAGTCCGTCCATCCATAATTGTATTATTATTATAATATATACCACCTAACTGTGGTTTTTTTTGCATTCTTTATACCGTCGTCATAGTGTCATACTAGTTGTTACGAGTATACTACTATCTCTTTATCAACCAGTGTACAGTGCGGTAGTTCACGGCTGTGGCTACCTCTGTGTCGGCAGTCGGCAGGCAGTCCGTCCATCCATAATTGTATTATTATTATAATATATACCACCTAACCGTGGTTTTTTTTTCATTCTTTATACCGTCGTCATAGTGTCATACTAGTTGTTACGAGTATACTACTATCTCTTTATCAACCAGTGTACAGTGCGGTAGTTCACGGCTGTGGCTACCTCTGTGTCGGCAGTCGGCAGGCAGTCCGTCCATCCATAATTGTATTATTATTATAATATATACCACCTAACCGTGTTTTTTTTTTCATTCTTTATACCGTCGTCATAGTGTCATACTAGTTGTTACGAGTATACTACTATCTCTTTATCAACCAGTGTACAGTGCGGTAGTTCACGGCTGTGGCTACCTCTGTGTCGGCAGTCGGCAGGCAGTCCGTCCATCCATAATTGTATTATTATTATAATATATACCACCTAACCGTGGTTTTTTTTCCATTCTTTATACCGTCGTCATAGTGTCATACTAGTTGTTACGAGTATACTACTATCTCTTTATCAACCAGTGTACAGTGCGGTAGTTCACGGCTGTGGCTACCTCTGTGTCGGCAGTCGGCAGGCAGTCCGTCCATCCATAATTGTATTATTATTATAATATATACCACCTAACCGTGGTTTTTTTTTCATTCTTTATACCGTCGTCATAGTGTCATACTAGTTGTTACGAGTATACTACTATCTCTTTATCAACCAGTGTACAGTGCGGTAGTTCACGGCTGTGGCTACCTCTGTGTCGGCAGTCGGCAGGCAGTCCGTCCATCCATAATTGTATTATTATTATAATATATACCACCTAACCGTGGTTTTTTTATACCACCTAACCGTGGCAGTCCGTCCATAATTGTATACTAGTAAACTATCCAATCCATCCATCTCCATTGTTTACCTGAGGTGCCTTTTAGTTCTGCCTATAAAATATGGAGAACAAAAAAGTTGAGGTTCCAAAATTAGGGAAAGATCAAGATCCACTTCCACCTCGTGCTGAAGCTGCTGCCACTAGTCATGGCCGAGACGATGAAATGCCAGCAACGTCGTCTGCCAAGGCCGATGCCCAATGTCATAGTACAGAGCATGTCAAATCCAAAACACCAAATATCAGAAAAAAAAGGACTCCAAAACCTAAAATAAAATTGTCGGAGGAGAAGCGTAAACTTGCCAATATGCCATTTACCACACGGAGTGGCAAGGAACGGCTGAGGCCCTGGCCTATGTTCATGGCTAGTGGTTCAGCTTCACATGAGGATGGAAGCACTCAGCCTCTCGCTAGAAAACTGAAAAGACTCAAGCTGGCAAAAGCACCGCAAAGAACTGTGCGTTCTTTGAAATCCCAAATCCACAAGGAGAGTCCAATTGTGTCGTTTGCGATGCCTGACCTTCCCAACACTGGACGTGAAGAGCATGCGCCTTCCACTATTTGCATGCCCCCTGCAAGTGCTGGAAGGAGCACCCGCAGTCCAGTTCCTGATAGTCAGATTGAAGATGTCAGTGTTGAAGTACACCAGGATGAGGAGGATATGGGTGTTGCTGGCGCTGGGGAGGAAATTGACCAGGAGGATTCTGATGGTGAGGTGGTTTGTTTAAGTCAGGCACCCGGGGAGACACCTGTTGTCCGTGGGAGGAATATGGCCGTTGACATGCCAGGTGAAAATACCAAAAAAATCAGCTCTTCGGTGTGGAGGTATTTCACCAGAAATGCGGACAACAGGTGTCAAGCCGTGTGTTCCCTTTGTCAAGCTGTAATAAGTAGGGGTAAGGACGTTAACCACCTCGGAACATCCTCCCTTATACGTCACCTGCAGCGCATTCATAATAAGTCAGTGACAAGTTCAAAAACTTTGGGTGACAGCGGAAGCAGTCCACTGACCAGTAAATCCCTTCCTCTTGTAACCAAGCTCACGCAAACCACCCCACCAACTCCCTCAGTGTCAATTTCCTCCTTCCCCAGGAATGCCAATAGTCCTGCAGGCCATGTCACTGGCAAGTCTGACGAGTCCTTTCCTGCCTGGGATTCCTCCGATGCATCCTTGCGTGTAATGCCTACTGCTGCTGGCGCTGCTGTTGTTGCCGCTGGGAGTCGATGGTCATCCCAGAGGGGAAGTCGTAAGCCCACTTGTACTACTTCCAGTAAGCAATTGACTGTTCAACAGTCCTTTGCGAGGAAGATGAAATATCACAGCAGTCATCCTACTGCAAAGCGGATAACTGAGTCCTTGACAACTATGTTGGTGTTAGACGTGCGTCCGGTATCCGCCGTTAGTTCACAGGGAACTAGACAATTTATTGAGGCAGTGTGCCCCCGTTACCAAATACCATCTAGGTTCCACTTCTCTAGGCAGGCGATACCGAGAATGTACACGGACGTCAGAAAAAGACTCACCAGTGTCCTAAAAAATGCAGTTGTACCCAATGTCCACTTAACCACGGACATGTGGACAAGTGGAGCAGGGCAGGGTCAGGACTATATGACTGTGACAGCCCACTGGGTAGATGTATGGACTCCCGCCGCAAGAACAGCAGCGGCGGCACCAGTAGCAGCATCTCGCAAACGCCAACTCTTTCCTAGGCAGGCTACGCTTTGTATCACCGCTTTCCAGAATACGCACACAGCTGAAAACCTCTTACGGCAACTGAGGAAGATCATCGCGGAATGGCTTACCCCAATTGGACTCTCCTGTGGATTTGTGGCATCGGACAACGCCAGCAATATTGTGTGTGCATTAAATATGGGCAAATTCCAGCACGTCCCATGTTTTGCACATACCTTGAATTTGGTGGTGCAGAATTTTTTAAAAAACGACAGGGGCGTGCAAGAGATGCTGTCGGTGGCCAGAAAAATTGCGGGACACTTTCGGCGTACAGGCACCACGTACAGAAGACTGGAGCACCACCAAAAACTACTGAACCTGCCCTGCCATCATCTGAAGCAAGAAGTGGTAACGAGGTGGAATTCAACCCTCTATATGCTTCAGAGGTTGGAGGAGCAGCAAAAGGCCATTCAAGCCTATACAATTGAGCACGATATAGGAGATGGAATGCACCTGTCTCAAGTGCAGTGGAGAATGATTTCAACGTTGTGCAAGGTTCTGATGCCCTTTGAACTTGCCACACGTGAAGTCAGTTCAGACACTGCCAGCCTGAGTCAGGTCATTCCCCTCATCAGGCTTTTGCAGAAGAAGCTGGAGGCATTGAAGAAGGAGCTAACACGGAGCGATTCCGCTAGGCATGTGGGACTTGTGGATGCAGCCCTTAATTCGCTTAACAAGGATTCACGGGTGGTCAATCTGTTGAAATCAGAGCACTACATTTTGGCCACCGTGCTCGATCCTAGATTTAAAGCCTACCTTGGATCTCTCTTTCCGGCAGACACAGGTCTGCTGGGGTTGAAAGACCTGCTGGTGACAAAATTGTCAAGTCAAGCGGAACGCGACCTGTCAACATCTCCTCCTTCACATTCTCCCGCAACTGGGGGTGCGAGGAAAAGGCTCAGAATTCCGAGCCCACCCGCTGGCGGTGATGCAGGGCAGTCTGGAGCGACTGCTGATGCTGACATCTGGTCCGGACTGAAGGACCTGACAACGATTACGGACATGTCGTCTACTGTCACTGCATATGATTCTCTCAACATTGATAGAATGGTGGAGGATTATATGAGTGACCGCATCCAAGTAGGCACGTCACACAGTCCGTACTTATACTGGCAGGAAAAAGAGGCAATTTGGAGGCCCTTGCACAAACTGGCTTTATTCTACCTAAGTTGCCCTCCCACAAGTGTGTACTCCGAAAGAGTGTTTAGTGCCGCCGCTCACCTTGTCAGCAATCGGCGTACGAGGTTACATCCAGAAAATGTGGAGAAGATGATGTTCATTAAAATGAATTATAATCAATTCCTCCGCGGAGACATTGACCAGCAGCAATTGCCTCCACAAAGTACACAGGGAGCTGAGATGGTGGATTCCAGTGGGGACGAATTGATAATCTGTGAGGAGGGGGATGTACACGGTGATATATCGGAGGGTGAAGATGAGGTGGACATCTTGCCTCTGTAGAGCCAGTTTGTGCAAGGAGAGATTAATTGCTTCTTTTTTGGGGGGGGTCCAAACCAACCCGTCATATCAGTCACAGTCGTGTGGCAGACCCTGTCACTGAAATGATGGGTTGGTTAAAGTGTGCATGTCCTGTTTTGTTTATACAACATAAGGGTGGGTGGGAGGGCCCAAGGATAATTCCATCTTGCACCTCTTTTTTCTTTTCTTTTTCTTTGCATCATGTGCTGATTGGGGAGGGTTTTTTGGAAGGGACATCCTGCGTGACACTGCAGTGCCACTCCTAGATGGGCCCGGTGTTTGTGTCGGCCACTAGGGTCGCTAATCTTACTCACACAGCTACCTCATTGCGCCTCTTTTTTTCTTTGCGTCATGTGCTGTTTGGGGAGGGTTTTTTGGAAGGGACATCCTGCGTGACACTGCAGTGCCACTCCTAGATGTGCCCGGTGTTTGTGTCGGCCACTAGGGTCGCTAATCTTACTCACACAGTCAGCTACCTCATTGCGCCTCTTTTTTTCTTTGCGTCATGTGCTGTTTGGGGAGGGTTTTTTGGAAGGGCCATCCTGCGTGACACTGCAGTGCCACTCCTAGATGGGCCCGGTGTTTGTGTCGGCCACTAGGGTTGCTTATCTTACTCACACAGCGACCTCGGTGCAAATTTTAGGACTAAAAATAATATTGTGAGGTGTGATGTGTTCAGAATAGGCTGAAAATGAGTGTAAATTATGTTTTTTGAGGTTAATAATACTTTGGGATCAAAATTACCCCCAAATTCTATGATTTAAGCTGTTTTTTAGGGTTTTTTTAAAAAAACACCCGAATCCAAAACACACCCGAATCCGACAAAAAAAATTCGGTGAGGTTTTGCCAAAACGCGGTCGAACCCAAAACACGGCCGCGGAACCGAACCCAAAACCAAAACACAAAACCCGAAAAATTTCCGGCGCTCATCTCTACTATTTAGTGGAGACAGAGGGAGAGGGGGCATCAGGGGGTATGGATTAAGGGTGGGCCCAGGGGGTACGTACCCCGGGCCTCACAGTTTTAGGGGGCCCCCAGCTGGAGTAGCTCTGTCCCAGCTCTGAAGCTCCCCCATCCTGCCAGTAACAGCAGCAGCATTGTGCTATAGTCAGCACATGCTGCTGCGTGTTGGCAGGTCTGTGGTGTTGCAGGGAGGCAGCAGCCTCCCTGCTGTCTTCTGCCTGTTCCGGTTTTTTTGGGGGGGAGCAATCACCCCCTCTGGATTTACCCCATACTTGCCGACTTGCCGAGGTCGGCTCAGCAGCGGGGCGGGCAGTGATGAGGAGTGCAGAGGGGGGCGGGCCAGAGGTGTGATGGGGCGTGACAGAGGCGGAACGGGGCGTGGCTGCAGAAATCGCGTCACGTAAGCCACGCCCCCGCGGTGTAATGCCGCTATTACCGGCATTATACAGCAGGGGGCGTGGCTATGATGACGCGATTCAACAAGAATCGCGTCATCGCCTGCCCGGCCTGCCCACTTTACCCGCTAAGTGGGCGGCCGGGCAGTGGGGAACCCCTGCAATCGGGAGACTTGCCTGTTCTTCCGGTGGGCCGGGAGGGTCACCCAATTTTCGGGAGCCTCCCGGCCATTCCGGGAGAGTAGGCAAGTCTGATTTACCCCTAGCTGAGGGGCCAAAATCCAATAAAAAAAAAAAAAAATCCCGGAATTTGCATAAGGGGGCGTGACCACGAGGGCCGCAATTAGGCCACGCCCCCAAACACACAGCAGGCACAGCAATGAGATAGGGTTCCCGTCTCAAGTGCCCTGGGCCCCCCGGACTCATAATCCGCCACTGGGGGCATGCCAGCAGCTCGCAGAGCGCTGGGCATGCCCCCTCACTGATGAAAACAGGGGCGTGGCTCACGATCGCGGGTCCACCCGTGAAGCCACGCCCCCTTTACCGGTGGCCATGCCCCTTTTTGCTGTGCGTGTGACCCTCCTGCCTGAAGAAAGTTAGGAGGTATGCACCCCTGCCTGTGCCATGCCCATACCATCTGCTCCTGCTCCAAGTCTCCTATAGATTTGCCCAGATCTGTGACTCATTTGACTAACTCGGCCCAGTGTTTTGACTCCGCCCAGCGTTAGCATATAAAGCACAAAGTCACAGATCTGGGCTATTATATATATGCTCAGCACCCCTAGCATATATGCTGAGCACCCCTAGTATATATGCTCAGCACCCCTAGTATATATATATATATATGCTCAGCACCCTTAGCATATATGCTGAGCACCCCTAGTATATATGCTCAGCGCCAGGGCCGTCTTTCCGTATGGGCTCAATGGGCTCTTGCCCAAGGGCCCCAGGAGTATAAGGGCCCTAGGCTGATAGCTGAGGGTCCCTTCTTTCCAGGGGTACCAGATTTTTGAAAATCGGGCCAGGGGAACCAGAGATATCCGACTTCAAAGCAGTGGTCTCTATCCAAGCCTGTTAATTGCTCTACCCAGCCAGATATCTCAGATTCTGTTTGACTTACAGTTTTTCTGATGGTACACTCCAAAAGCTGGGACTCTTCCCTTTTGGGGAACACTGGCAGCTTGTCTCTACTATGCCCAGAACAAGAGATATCAGCCTTCCAGCAGCTGGTCCCTGCTCCAGCTCCACACGCCTGGTATACAGTTTTATATTTTCGTTGGTGGATTGTTCTGGCTCCTGAACTCTGATCCCCACGTCCCCAGAACCTCCTGAAAGGTGAGACTCTCTAGTGTTTTTATCCCATTGAAAGCTAAGAAATCTATTTCCAGGTACTGGAGATATCTGCAGTCAAGCAAGCTGTCCTCCCACCGGAAAATGATGAATATTAAGCCAACTCCACTATCCATCCCTCCCCTGCACATTAAAAACCCCCTACCATCCTGGAAGTTATGTACCAGGGCCCCTTCATTCAGCCCAATGCCACCTTCTACAGTTTAGTGTTCTCACTTCTGACCCATCTGTGCAGTAAAGGATTAATTAACAGAAATCACTGCTCCAGGTCCTACAGTACATGCTGAGCGACAGATAGAACACCCCCTGCCGCCCACGGGACATCAAAGCTGCCGCTGATAGCACCCCCAACCCCTACCGCTGGAGGATAGGTAGGGGCCCCAGTGCATTGTTGTGCCCAGGGGCCCACACTGCTGTTAAGACGGCCCTGCTCAGCGCACCTAGTATATATATATATATATATATATATATAAATATTATATATATATATATATATATATACTCAGCACCCCTAGTATATATGCTCAGCACCCCTAGTATATATGCTCAGCACACCTAGTATATATATAATATATATGCTCAGCACCCCTAGCATATATGCTGAGCACCCCTAGTATATATGCTCAGCACACCTAGTGTATATATATATATATATATATGCTGAACACCCCTAGCATATATGCTGAGCACCCCTAGTATATATGCTCAGCACACCTAGTATATATATATATATATATATATGCTCAGCGCACCTAGTCAGGGTCGGACTGGACCACAGGGGAACAGGTGAAACCACCGGTAGTGCCCACTCCTTTCTCTAGGGATCAGGTTCCACACTGTGCACTTGTATTATACATGGTAGATATGTTGCATTACACTGCACAAGACAATTGTGTATTTCAAGCCTCTGTGGAGGCTGGCCACACCCCCTTTGTAGGCTGGCCACACCCTTAAGTATGGGCCCCTATCACTGCATTCTCCCGATGGGCCCTTCATGCCCCAGTCCGACACTGCCTCTAGTGTATCTGCTCAGCACCTATACATGCAGACTCCCCTACTGATTATGTAATGTCCCCGTTATAAACTCCGTTATGATTGGTGGAATGCATCACATGCAGAATGCAATGCTTGATGCATCCTGCACCTGGTGTGTGTGTGGCTTTTTTTTTTCATATTTCCTTTACCGTGGGAGGTACTGGTATCAGTGGGCCCCTACTGTCCGGGCTTGTTGGCACTTGTGGTTCTCCAAGTGCCGATATGCTGGGAGCTGTATTCCCACTGTAACTTCTAACTTTAACCAGCATAAACTCCACACCCAGCACCCTCTGCCCAGGCCTGGGGTATACTCGAGAGGGGGGATCCCTTTATTGGGGAGGTGACACCACTTTCCGGAGGAATCCCCATTCTGGGCTAACTAATTGGGGGAGGATAATGTGTTGACTAGGGAACCCCATGATGCATGTCCTCTAACTACTATGACATTAAACCGCCCCTGCTGAATGAGACCGGAGCTGGTTCATTTCCACACATTATTTCCCCATATTTCCAGGATCAGTAGCGGCTCATTGGGGATGGTGATGGTTATACTTCTGGGGGAGGGGACACTCATTTCTTCTTCTAATCTTTAACCATTTAATTACACCGTAACACAGAGAATCACTGCACAGATCACACTGACAGATCACACTGGCAGATCACTCTGATAGATCACACCGGCAGATCACACTGACTGATGACCCTGTTACTGTAGATCACACTGACAGATAACACTGACAGATCACACTAATACTGTAGATCACACTGACAGATCTCACTGACAGACCGCGTAGGGAACATACTGTGACCATAGCGGCATAAACGCACGGTCGGGGCTTCCGCAGCGCCGCTCAATGCATCAGCTTGGCTTGGAAGGGGTTAATGTTTTGTGGTGGGAGGAACGTGGAGAGAGGGTCCGAGGGGCTGATTGGCTGGATCATGTATAGGGGCTGGCCTGTCATACATATAGGCTGCTGACATGGTACTTCCTCCCTCTTTTCAGCTCTTCTCGTGGAACTGCTAAGTAACCCCCTTTTTATTTATCTCTTATATTGCTTACAGTATTTAATTTTCCTATCACTTTATTCCTTTTTTTTATTCTCTCCCCTTATTATCTTCTATACTCTCTCTGCTGTCCCTTTATCTCCCTTCTCCTAACTATTACTATCTTCATTTTGCAGTTGGCATTCTTCTCACTTCCCCCCTCCTTTCTCCTTACATCTCTCAGGGGGGGAAATGCAGGTCTCTGTGGCTGACTGGCAAGGCGCAGCGCAGGGCTCCCCACACGGCTTATGGACTCTGATGGTGTCCAGCCGTAACGGGGAAGACCTGTTGCGCCCTCTGCGCTGGAGACTCCGGCCGCGCGCGTCCGTGTACGCCCGCTCGCACTCCCCTTCGGCACCTGTTCCCGTCTCCGTCACCGCCGCTGGCGGCGGCGCTAGACGGAGCGACGGGGGGGGGGGGGGGGGGGGGACGCGCCCGTCTGAGGCGGACTGCCAGGGACAGTGTCCTGCTGTCCCTGGATCCACTGCTCGTGGCTGCTGCTGTAGGGGCTGACCACGTGGGGCCGGGAACAGTCTCCCGCCCTGCGCATCGCCCGCCCGGCCACACTTAGTAGTATAGTGGGTCCTAAGTTCAATCCCCACTATGGCTGCAATTATATTAAAGGGTGGGAAAGCCCATATTATATATTGTATCAGCAGGAGGGAGGGTGGATCGCGTAGCTGCCAGGCAGGGGTCTGGCCAGCGCGCGCGTGCCACTACCGCCATGGGGACTACAGGGGCCCATATGAGGCCTGTTAGTGCGCCCCGGGGACAAGCCCACCGGCAGGCTCCCTCCTGTGGCATGGCGGGGCCACACACCCGCTCTGCGGCTGCGGATGGGCTGCTGCCGGCGATGTCCATTGAAAAAACTGTCGGCCTGGGGCGTGCCGCGCCCGCCCACGGTGGGTCGGGCCACCTGGCCTCTCCTGCCATGGCTGGATCCGTGGTACCAGCCCCTTCCGGGTCTGCTCACAGGCCTCTTCGTACTGCAGCCAGCCGTGACAGTGTGGCCCCTACCAGTCTCATACGAGGCCGGCGTGCGACGGCGGGAGGCGTGCGTTCTGTCCCGCCCCGCGTCCGGATGCCGGCTTCCGTCGCTTCAACGGATAGCTCTCAGTCAGACGTGGAGCTGCCTCTTTCTAGTTCTGGCAATTCTCCGGTTTCTCCTCCCGGGGCTAATGCTCGGGATGAGAGGAGGTCGCGGCGCGGCCGTTCCGGTCGGGGGGTATCGTAGCGGAGCGGACGTGCCATTGTACCTCACAGTGAGGGATCATCGGAGTCCTTGCTCCCGACGGGAGGTTTGCGAAGCTCCCGTGGGGCGTGCTACTCGCGTTCTTGGTCTGATCTTAGAGCCATTTGTGCCTCTGTCGGCTGTGGCTCCCTTGTTATCCTCCGTACCCGGGGGACCGTGTCTGGCCACTTCTTCTTTGGAGGATAGCATTGCACAATTTCTTATCTCGCTCCGGGCCTCTGGCTCGACGGTCGCCCCGCCCGCCCCACTCCCGGCGGCTGCTGGTTCGATAGGGGAACATTGTCTCTTTTGTTTCCCCAGCCGCGGACGTTGGGCCAGGACTGTAGTCAGTCGGCGGATCCACAAGTCGGGACGGATGGAGTTCCCCCTCGTACTGGTGAGTCTTCAGTGGACCCTGACTGGTCCAAGGGGAGCGCACTTTCACCCCATAGTGGGGGTGGGGATCTAGTACTCAGTCCCGCTCATCTAGCAGCGCGTAAGGTTAACGGCAAGCGCGATAGCCGCAGGTGTCGGGGCACGGACTCTTCCCTTGCCTCCACGTCCTCAGAGGGTGTCCTCCTACGACGATGGTTGGGACAGGGTCAAGCGTCAAACACGGCGGCAGCAATGGCATTTTCCCTCTTCCGCCTCGCACGCGTCGGTGGAGTCAGACTCCGTTTACTGCGCCAACACAGCAATGTACCATGGTCTGCGGCCCCGGGTCCGAGACTGGATCCGTAAGGGCCTATATGTCTATATTTTGCCCTTACTAGCGATGCTCGTATAGCCTTGCTTTCAGCTAAGCAAAAGGGCCGGGGCAGCGAGGACGCTTTGTGCTCCTACCAGACTTTAGTTAGATCCTGTTGATCTTTGCGGCGTGTTACTCAGAGACGCGCCCGGACGAACACATGACCATCATGCGCCATCAATTCCTGATACACGTGCTGTACCATACTTGGGGGAGTTACTACGAGGACTTCCGGCGCAAACAGCATGGGCGGCAAATCTATACCTTCGGTTAAAAGTATGTGGTATTGTGCTCGGAGCTGCCGCAGGGTTCAGTCGGTACAGCAGGAACGACGGGTTCCACGACCTGCCTCTCATTCTGCCGGCTTTTTAGGGGGTTCATGGCGGGCGGGGCATGGTTAATGCTTCGCTTTCAATCCTGCCCAATGCGGTTTGGGGTGGAGGGTGTCGTATGCGTCACTCCTGCACCAGCTGTGGCGGAGGCCACAGGATCAAGGACTGCCTCAGTACACGGCACAGGGGTAATTCCGGCCCGCAGTGCCGCGGCCCCAAGCGCTGGCCACAGACCCCACCCCAATTAGACTTCGGGCGTTCATACCCTGGCTGCGACGGTTCCCGCGGCCGGTGGACCTCCTATTCTTATACTCGGGTTTACGCACCTGGTTTCCTCTTGCCGATACATGGACTGGGAGGTCCCGGGGCTAGTACTAACTTGCATTCGGCTCGGGAGTTTCTGGGCGTGCTCCGGCAGAAGGTTGCGGCTGCATTGTCGTTGGCCGGGAGGATAGGCTTTCTCATCCATCGTTCCTGTCCTATCGGGTCATCGGTTTTGATGAGGCTATCCCTATTATCAGGTAGGGTCGTTCACCTATCTATAAGCTTGATTCGGCCATAGATGCCATTCGGTCCTTTGGTCCGGGCGGTAATGTGTGAATTGGATATCGCGTCAGCATTTCGCTCCTCCCGCTGCACCTTTTTGTCTTTCGATTTATGGGTTTTCAACTGGATGATGGCTACAACATCCATCGCTGCCTCCCCGTGGTTTTTTTTTTTTTCTCTCTTGTGCGCTGACTTTGCAAGGTGCAGTTCTTTCCTCCGCTGGGGTCTGCAGCAGGCGACGGGCTAGCGGGGTATGTCGCCCTACCTGGATGATTCTCTTTGCTCGTCCCACCTGGCTCTGTTCGCTGCGTCGTCTTACTATGGTTGGCCATTGGCAAGGTCCCTCAGCCTCCTTGTTTACCTCGGGATTCAGATGGATACAGTCGCTGGTCTCTGAAGGCTTTTTGGGGACAAGGTGTTGCGTCTGCCCGATGGTATCCTCTATTAGCTCGCCGCGGACAAGCTTACTCTACAACAGGCTCAATCCTTCTGTGGCCTGTTTCTTTTTGTGGGGAAGGTTATCCCCATAGGTAGAGTTTTCTGTGGGAAATTGGAACGGCCGACAGTTGGGATTGGACGCCCTCATCATTTTCTTAGTTTAGCACTCGAGGTATTTACGTATTTGGGACGGATTTCTAGTTCGTTTCACCTCCTCTCTGGAGTTTTTACGGACGCCTCTGGTGATTGCGATTCTTGCTGTTGCTGGATATTTTTCCCATACTGGGCACAGGGGCGCTCTGGCGCTATGCCCGGCGTAAAAAACAGGTGGTCTTCTTTCGCGACAATTTGGCCGTGTTTTTGCCATCATTAGGCAGGAGTTCACAGCCTTGCTGGACTGCTGGTCTTCGCCCAGATAGTCTTGCTATGCAAGGTGACCAACATTACATTGCGAGACAAGCATGTCCCGGCTGAGCGCAACAAAATTGATGATACCCTTTCTCGCGGCGAATGGCAGTGGTTTCGGCAGTTAGCTCCTGCTGCTCTACTGCTTCTGTGTGCGGATTGGAGGATTTAGCCCACAGGTTTTGGCTCCTGCAACTTTTTACGGCTTATCTGGCCAAATTGCTACCTTCTGGAGAGGGGCCATAGTGGGTAGGACCCCTCACAAGGCAGATGGCCCATAGTTGCATTGCATTTGGGATCGCTGGGATGGTGGCAGAAGGCCGATCCCATAACATCTGGATAGCTGGCTCTCAGGGATAGTGGCAAAAGGCCGATCCCATAACATCTGGGTAGCAGGCCCTCAGGGATAGTGGCAGAAGGCCGATCCCATAACATCTGGGTAGCATGCCCTCAGGGATGGTGGCAGAAGGCCGATCCCATAACATCTGGGTAGCAGGCCCTCAGGGATGGTGGCAGAAGGCCGATCCCATAACATCTGGGTAGCAGGCCCTTAGGGATGGTGGCAGAAGGCCGATCCCAGAACATCGGGGCAGAGGGCCCTTAGGCCGATCCCAGAACATCGGGGCAGATGGCCCTCCAACATTTAGGTTATTATTTCAATTATGATTTTGAGATATTTTATTTTCCTGAGCTGTCTGCTTTCTGCTATGTGTGAAAAATATTTTCAACCGTCCCTTAGTTAGACAGGGAGTTTTTTCATCCAAGTTTAGATTTAATAGGCCTTCCTTTCAGTCAATAGAGGCCGTCGACGTATGCCCCGAAGGTTTGGGGTGTAGGATTCGGCGCTCACAATACGAGGATACGGGGTTACGATATGGGATACGAGGTTCGCCTCTTCATGACGGCCTTTACGATGGCCTTCCACGGTGCGCCCAGGGTGGTGAGCTGTGGTCCGTCTCTCGGACTTCAGCCTCGCCCATGCTGGCGGCCTGCGTCGTCGTATGCCCCGACGGTTTGTGGTGTCAGATTCAGCGCTCCAGGACGGACGTGGCCGGCACGGGGCAGTGGGTTCGAATGGGTCAGGCTCGTGCGCGGGGCATTTGTCCAGTGGCCGCGATCCGGGCTTGTTCGTCCCTTCTGCCTCCAACGGCCACCGGGTGGCTCGTCCATCGGGATGGTGCCCCATTGTCCAGATATCACTCCCGGTCGGTTTTGGAGCGTTGTCTTTTGTACCCGGGTCTATCTCCGGCCGACACTGGGACTCACTCTTTCCGCATCGGCGCTGCGTCAGCAGCCGCTGCGGCGGGTTGGTCCGAAGTCGAAGTCCGGGCACTGGGTAGGTGGAGGTCTGGTGCAGTCATACGCTATATCAGGCTTTTTCCTCCCAGTGCGCCCCTTTGAGGACTAGCCGCTCGTCGCAGTTGCACTTTGCGATTGCGGGGGCCTTGAGGAATTTTTGTTTTATCGTTGGTTTTAATTACGGTTTTTGCCGGCTAACGAAGTTTTGTGTTTTTGCCTCAAGTCAAATTGGGCGACCCTTCCCCCCAAAACCCCCTCCCCATTAGGGATGCAGTTAGGTTGCCCTTCCACTACTCATACTATCTTTATTTGTTTATTAACCTGCGTCACACCCTTCTTTTGCAGGACGGCGGTTAGATCCGCACTTTATATGATTCGACGTCAGCTGTTAAAACTTATGGCTGACTGGCTGTATTGCCTGATCCTCTGGTCAGCCATCGTCCCTCGGTGGTCTTGGCCTGGAGCCTTTAACCGGGTCAATGCGGTTGTCGGTCATGCTGTCCTCCAGCATGGCGACCTGGTCTTGCCGCACGGTGGTATCTCCTTCCATGATCCGTCACAGTACTGGTATGACGGGGTGCATCTAGTCGTCGGCTGGTACGCTGATCTTCTTGGAGGTCATTTTTCACATTCTTAGGCCCCTTTAGGTAGTTTTTCTTGGGTTCCGTTGCGTTAGTCCGTGTTCTACTTTTAGGTCTCTTTCGTTTTTTTTTTGTTCTGCTTTTTAGGTCCCTTTAGTTAGTCTTTTCGGAGTAGGTGGCGGTGGCAGGTTGGTAACCTGGCAGTTGGCCGGTTTCTGAACGGTTACTTAATTTTAATTATCAGTTCAAGGTTAGTAAGTTTGGGTGTACTTTTAGGTAAATTTTATAGTTTCATAATTAGTTTACGGGCATCGCTTTACCAAGTGGGTCCATATAACTGGTATAAACATATGTGGATGGTGGGGCCGGTGGCCCAATTTTTACCATGTAGGGGCGGAGCTTACCTCCGTCCCTGCAACTATTGGTGGGCAGGGGTAGTGGCAGAAGGTCGACCCCTGTCCTTGGATTTTTGATTTTCGATGTCTGGGATGGAGGCAGGAGGCCGATCCCGGAACATCTGGGGCAGAAGGCTCCCTCACACATATGTTTTTATTGCTTGTTTTTTCTGTATTATAACATTGATCACCCATGTTACGTTTATCATGCTTAACCGTTCTTCTCCCCGCCACCTTAGTTAGAGAGGGAAGTCTGCATTTTAGTTTTAGTATTTTAATAGGCCTTCCTCTCAGTCAGAAAATAAAAGCTGACCCCTTTCACGCCAATTACAGTTGTTGTGTCTTTATTTTATAAGATAAGTGTGCTTGAGTGGCGCGTGGATGCATCTGACGTGTGAGGTTTAAGACCGCGTAGGGAACATACTGTGACCATAGCGGCATAAACGCACGGTCGGGGCTTCCGCAGCGCCGCTCAATGCATCAGCTTGGCTTGGAAGGGGTTAATGTTTTGTGGTGGGAGGAACGTGGAGAGAGGGTCCGAGGGGCTGATTGGCTGGATCATGTATAGGGGCTGGCCTGTCATACATATAGGCTGCTGACATGGTACTTCCTCCCTCTTTTCAGCTCTTCTCGTGACCCGCCCTCCCGCCCTGGGGACTTGGTTTTGTTTTTACTTCATTTGTTCTACAGTCGGGTTCATTGTGTCGGCTTTTGGTGGCCGGTTTCTGAACGGTTACTTAATTTTAATTATCAGTTCAAGGTTAGTAAGTTTGGGTGTACTTTTAGGTAAATTTTATAGTTTCATAATTAGTTTACGGGCATCGCTTTACCAAGTGGGTCCATATAACTGGTATAAACATATGTGGATGGTGGGGCCGGTGGCCCAATTTTTACCATGTAGGGGCGGAGCTTACCTCCGTCCCTGCAACTATTGGTGGGCAGGGGTAGTGGCAGAAGGTCGACCCCTGTCCTTGGATTTTTGATTTTCGATGTCTGGGATGGAGGCAGGAGGCCGATCCCGGAACATCTGGGGCAGAAGGCTCCCTCACACATATGTTTTTATTGCTTGTTTTTTCTGTATTATAACATTGATCACCCATGTTACGTTTATCATGCTTAACCGTTCTTCTCCCCGCCACCTTAGTTAGAGAGGGAAGTCTGCATTTTAGTTTTAGTATTTTAATAGGCCTTCCTCTCAGTCAGAAAATAAAAGCTGACCCCTTTCACGCCAATTACAGTTGTTGTGTCTTTATTTTATAAGATAAGTGTGCTTGAGTGGCGCGTGGATGCATCTGACGTGTGAGGTTTATGATCACACTGTACTGTAGATCACACTGATAGATCACACTGATCTGTGCAGGCTTCTGCAGAACACGCTGCTCGCCGTCAGGTCTATGTGACTCTTCTATTTTTTTAATTTTTTTTATTCAATCATCTTTTATTGTTTTTCCGTTTTTCAATTAAACAAAAAGACAGAACAGTAATACATAAACATTTCCAATACTAGGGGAATGCGCAGATTCCCAACTCTGATAACTTCCAATTACAGCATTGGAGGTGTGCAGGCTTAAATTCCAAGATAAAGATACAAAAATCAGGAAGAATGTCACAAGTCGTCATAGATTGCTCAAATACAGTACATAGATACTTCTCAGGCAACAAAACATAATTATGCCATACAAATCATCAAGTACGGGCAGAGGAGTGGCTGGCCGCGGGCTCCAGAAAGCGTTATACAGGGAGGAGAATTTGGGGGTCATTTTGATCCTATAGTATTATTAACCTCAATAACCACAATTTCCACTCATTTCCAGTATATTCTGAACACCTCACACCTCACAATACTAATTTTAGTCCTAAAATTTGCACCGAGGTCGGTGGTTGACTAAGCAAAGTGACCCAAGAGGGCAGCACAAACACCTGGCCCATCTAGGAGTGGCACTGCAGTGTCAGACAGGATGGCACTTCAAAAAATTGGCCCCAAACAGCACATGATGCAAAGAAAAGAGAAAAAGAGGTGCACTGTGGTCGCTGGACGGCTAAGCTAAGCGACACAAACACCTCAATATCACAGGAATTATTCGTTCTAATCAATGGTATTATTGTTCCAAATCACTGGGAGAAAATAACAAAATCACTGGAATTATTTGTTCTAATCAATGGTATTATTGGTCCAAATCACTGGAAGAAAATGACAAAATCACAGGAATTATTTGTTCTAATCAATGGTATTATTGGTCCAAATCACTGGGAGAAAATGACAAAATCACTGGAATTATTCGTTCTAATCAATGGTATTATTGGTCCAAATCACTGGAAGAAAATTACAAAATCACGGGAATTATTCGTAAACATTTGTAGAAAGTCGCTGCTTACTGGTTACAGAAATGCTCAGATATTCCTGCGAATCCACAATCCCTTCCCAGAGGAAAAAGAAATCGAGAAACCGTTGTTTGAGAACGTTTGTTCTCTTTCCCTTACAAATGAACAAACCACTTTCCAAGAAGACTGACGTTTTTGGGATTTTGGAGACATAATGGCCCTCATTCCGAGTCGTTCGCTCGGTATATTTCATCGCATCGCAGTGAAATTCCGCTTAGTACGCATGCGCAATATTCGCACTGCGACTGCGCCAAGTAATTTAACAATGAAGATAGTATTTTTACTCACGGCTTTTTCTTCGCTCCGGCGATCGTAATGTGATTGACAGGAAATGGGTGTTACTGGGCGGAAACACGGCGTTTCAGGGGCGTGTGGTTAAAAACGCTACCGTTTCCGGAAAAAACGCAGGAGTGGCCGGAGAAACGGAGGAGTGTCTGGGCGAACGCTGGGTGTGTTTATGACGTCAAACCAGGAACGACAAGCACTGAACTGATCGCAGATGCCGAGTAAGTCTGAAGCTACTCTGAAACTGCTAAGTAGTTTGTAATCGCAATATTGCGAATACATCGGTCGCAATTTTAAGAAGCTAAGATTCACTCCCAGTAGGCGGCGGCTTAGCGTGTGTAACTCTGCTAAAATCGCCTTGCGAGCGATCAACTCGGAATGAGGGCCAATGTTTTTGAATATAATCCTAAAGCAGGTGGTGTATTAGAGCAAAAGAGTGCAAGAGACCAGCCATGCAGTTTCTGAAATATTATGACAAAATGTTACTGTATTTCATAAGCACTCATTCCTAACTCTGCTAAGTACTGTTTGGTATACTGTATCTGGCTTCCATGAGGTAGTTGTCCATTATTTCAGCTTCCATTGACCTTGTTGAAAGCGGTAGAAGCTATCGATTCTTCCCCCCCCCATCCCTATTTTTAATTTTCTCCTGCATAGCCCAGTAAAATGTTGCAATGTTAAGTATTGACTTGTGCCTTCTGGGGGTCCACTTCTTCACCAAACCCAGCCAAATCTCATCCTAACCCTCTGTTCCACGTTCTCTATGTACCCCATCTGTGTCACCCCTGTCTGTCTACCCCTCCCCTTTAGATTGTAAGCTCTCACGAGCAAGGCCCTCTTCCCTCATGTGCTTATCCTTTGTCTTACTTTAATAATCTTCAACTGTACCACATCCAGCAGTCTTCTGCCACCTGATACTTATTCCAGTGTCATCTGCTGATGTAACTATGTTTATTTACCCTGTACTTGTCCTATACTGTCATCAACTTTAAATTGCTGTTTTCCTGTTTGATTATTTATATACTCTGTAATTGGGCGCTGCGGAACCCTTGTGGCGCCATATAAATAAAGGATAATAATAATAATAATATAGGGTGTATAATCCCCAGGTGTATCTCACACATCGCTCAGTACAGATTACAGGATGTATAATCACCAGGTGTATATAACACACATCGCACAGTACAGTATATAGGGTGCATAATCCCAAGGTGTATCTCACACATCGCTCAGTACAGTATACAGGGTGTATAATCACCAGGTGTATCAAGAACGTTGCACAGTACAGTATACAGGGTGTATAATCCCCAGGTGTATCTCACACATCGCTCAGTACAGATTACAGGATGTATAAAATCACCAGGTGTATAACACACGTCGCACAGTACAGTATACATACTGGTCACAACAACAATGCAGCAGATATTGAGCACTGATCAGGATACTAGAAGTGACACAGAGCTGCAAGATACAGCAATGGCCTACTCTACTGTACTATATATGTATACTGCTGGTCACCAAAATGCTGCACTGTCCTACTATATACTGCTCACAATAATGCAGCACAGAGATAGTATACTTGACACAGAGCTGCAAGATACAGCAATGGCCTACTGTACTGTACTATATATGTATACTGCTGGTCACCAAAATGCTGCACTGTCCTACTATATACTGCTCACAATAATGCAGCACAGAGATAGTATACTTGACACAGAGCTGCAAGATACAGCAATGGCCTACTGTACTGTATTATATATGTATACTGCTGGTCACCAAAATGCTGCACTGTCCTACTATATACTGCTCACAATAATGCAGCACAGAGATAGTATACTTGACACAGAGCTGCAAGATACAGCAATGGCCTACTGTACTGTACTACTATAATTATTATATACTGGTGGTCCCCAGTCCCCACAATGCAGCACACTGAGCACAGATATTTGCAGCACACTGAGCACAGATATGAAGCGATTTCAGGCAGAGAACGTAGATATTTGCAGCACACTGAGCACAGATATTTGCATCACACCGAGCACAGATATTTGCAGCACACTGAGCACAGATATTTGCAGCACACTGAACACAGATATTTGCAGCACACTGAGCACAGATTACAGAGCTTTTCAGGGAGAGAACGCAGCCACGTCCTCTCCGTTCAATCTCCAATGCACGAGTGAAAATGGCGGCGACGCGCGGCTCTTTATATAGAATATGAATCTCGCGAGAATCTGACAGCGGGATGATGACGTTCGCCCGCGTTCGGATTAACCGAGCAAGGCTGGAAGATCCGAGGCTGCCTCGGACCCATGTAAAATAGGTAAAGTTCGGGGGGGGGGTTTTCGGATCTCAACGAACCAAACCCGCTCATCTCTACCCACAATTCGTGATATTTTTTCCTTGCTTTTCTGGCTAAGTATACATATTTCTCGTGAGAGGCCGTATCATTAACAAGCGAAACACATGACTGTAATGTGGGAGCATCTTTAGCCAACCAGAGTCTGGCGATAAACACCGTGGCCAGGCCACAGAGATGAATTACATATCGTCTGGCAGGGGCATCCAGGGCATCTTCCTCCATAGCTGATAACACACATAACACCGGAGTGCACACAAATGATGGAATTCCAGTCGACACCAGGGCGTTAATAACACCAGACCAGAATACAGCAATCTTGGGGCAAAGCCAGATAATGTGCCAGAAATCTGCATCCGAACTGCCACATTTAGGACATCTGGTGGAATGAGTACCCCCTATGCGGGCCAATCTCACTGGTGTCATATATACTCTGTGTATAATAAACAATTGGATTTGTTGATATCTAGTGGTGGTGGTAATAGATACTCGTGGAGAGCATAGAGCACCCTCCCATACCTCATCAGAAATGGACCCCAGGTCAGATTCCCACTTATTCCTAAAAAGGGATAGCGGGTCAGAGTAGTGAGACCGGAGTACACTTGTATAAATATTGGATAGCAGATGTCCATTCCCCAGGTTCTGTAAAAGGGACTAGACTGGGGAGTCGATAATCATTGGAGGGGTATCGGGAAATTGTGCGTTAATCGCATGTCTCAGTTGCAGGTAGCGGTAGAAATTATAAGAGGGTATATTATAGTCCTGTTGCAGCTGCTGGAAGGATTTCAATATATCGCCATTATACAAGTGTCCCAGGGATGTCACACCCCACCTCCTCCACACCGCCCCAGGCTGCAGCGAGGTAACTCTTCTATCTTGCTCCGCGTTTGCTCCATATTTGCAGTCATGGTTCTTGGTACTGTAAATCCACGAGCTGTATTTGTTTCTATGGGAGGTACTTGCGAGTTGATTTGATGGTTTATTGACTTCTATTTGGTTGCTCAGTTGACTTCAGATCGTGTTTTTACACCCGTGTCTCGCTTTAGTAAATTTCTGAGTTGTAAAAACAGGCTAAACTCACACAAAAACGCAAACTCAGACCGACGCGATTCTTAGTAAATTTATCCCTGAGGGGTAAGTTTGCTGAAGCTTCTAAAGGTGAAAAGCGGTGATGTTGCCCATGGCAACCAATCAGATTCTGTCTTTCATTTTTCTATTGCATTCTAGAAAATGGTAGACAAAATCTGATTGGTTGATATGGGCAACTTCACCTCTTTTCACTTTTAGAAGCTTTAGTAAATCTACCCCTACGAGTCGGTCGAGACAGTTAAAGAGAGACTGATGTATACAGACTGATAGTAAGTGATCCCAGTGTCAGTTCTTTGCACACAGTTATGAAGTCTCTGCAAAACCCAGCGAGTTCAACCTGGGGATTGTGACCAGAAAAACCAGTATGAATCTGCTACACTGCCAGGGGGATGTTGTGGAACTGACAGGGGGGGGGGGGGGGGGGACCCGTAACTCCAGACCCCTGACACAGAGGGGGCACAGAAGCTTCATCTTTGGCAGACTTCCATGCTCTCAGCATCTCGCCTAGAATAGAAGGGAGAAGTTATATATTAATTATATTGCCAGCAAACATGGCGCCCATATGCATTACTAGTGTCACTCTGCTATTCCTGCGCTACTGCCGCCTCTCTGACACTATATCCCTCATCCCTGCTCTGTAAGGGCTGACAGTCTGCTGACACTGGGAGTCTGCAGCCGGAAAGTGTGTAACTATCTGCAGATATCCGCACTCACAGTACGGGGTATAGATGTAGGCGCGTCAACGTGCTCTATGCCCAGAAAGTACGTCGCCCCTCATCCGTAGATTCATGATGGCTGCCTTAGACTACAGTAATAAATAAATAATAAACAACAACAACTCCCCCATAGACGCAACGGGCCGTTAGGTGCATAGCGTCTTAGAGAACTACAAGCAAGCAAGCTGAGGAACTACATATCCCATTATATGTGTAAGTGTCACTGCTACATGGGGCGGTACGTGTGTAAGAGTCACTGCTACAGGGGGCATTATATGTGTAAGTGTCACTGCTACAGGGGGCGGTACGTGTGTAAGCATCACTGCTACAGGAGGCATTATATGTGTGAGCCTCACTGCTACAAGGGGCGTTATATGTGTAAGTGTCACTGCTACAGGGGGCATTATATGTGTAAGTGTCACTGCTACAGGGGGCATTACATGTGTAAGCGTCACTGCTACAGGGGGCTTTATATGTGTAAGTGTCACTGCTACAGGGGGCTTTATATGTGTAAGTGTCACTGCTACGGGGGCGTTATATGTGTAATCATCACTGCTACAGGGGGCTTTATATGTGTAAGTGTCACTGCTACGGGGGCGTTATATGTGTAAGCATCACTGCTACAGGGGGCATTATATGTGTAAGCCTCACTGCTACAGGGGGCATTATATGTGTAAGCATCACTGCTACAGGGGGCATTATATGTGTAAGTGTCACTGCTACGGGGGCGTTATATGTTTAGCATCACTGCTACGGGGGCGTTATATGTGTAAGGGTCACTGCTACGGGGGCGTTACGTGTGTAAGCCTCACTGCTACAGGGGGCATTATGTGTGTAAGCATCACTGCTACAGGGGGCATTATATGTGTAAGCATCACTGCTACAGGGGGCATTATATGTGTAAGCATCACTGCTACGGGGGCATTATATGTGTAAGCATCACTGCTACGGGGGCGTTATATGTGTAAGTGTAGATAGATAGAAACAAACTCCTTTTTATGTATTTTTTTAAAACACTTTTACTTTTTTTTATCAAAACACAAACTTTAAAATTTAGAAATTTTCAGAATGTAAATAATTATGTCAAACTTTTTTAAAGATCATTAATGGCTGCTGCCATGCCCTACAAATGAAACTGGATGCTGTCCGGCTGCTCTCAGACAGCCATATTCCTGTCTTCCAAACCAGCATCAAAAGATAGTGGGGGGAAAAATGCATTTAATTACTTTACTAATATACATTATATACTGTGTTGGCCATTTATCAAATGATATTAGTGTTGATGTTTGGCAATATATATATATTTTGGGTGTCTAACCACAAGCAAACATTAGTTATTTTGTAGAAGGAAGGACATGTAGTAGGTATCTCCAATACTTGCAGTTGCATTTCACATAGGTCCCTATGGGTGATGCAATGCTTACACATGTAGTAATATATGGAATGGGTGTGCAGAGGCCTGGTCAGCAGTCTAACTACATTGCGTATCTGGCTTATTACCTGCTACTACATTTGTTAAGGCTAAATGGCCAGCCACAAAGTAATTGTTTTAACATATTATGGGGGTCATTCCGAGTTGATCGTAGCTGTGCTAAATTTAGCACAGCTACGATCATTCACACTGACATGCCGGGGGACGCCCAGCACAGGGCTAGTCTGCCCCACGTGTCAGTGCCGGCCCCCCCCTCCTCCTGCAAAAGTGCAAAGGCATCGCACAGCGACGATGCCTTTGCACTTCAAGAGTAGCTCCTGACCAGCGCAGCTTTAGCGTGCTGGCCGGGAGCTACTAGTCGCACCCTGGGCCGCAGCCGCTGCGTGTGACATCACATAGCCGCCGCGGCCCGCCCCCCAACGGTCCGGCCCCTAAACGGCGCCCCCCAACGGTCCGGCCCCTAAACGGTGGCTTAATACCGCCGTCCAGCCCCCTCTCGCCCAGCGACCGCCTCTGTCTCAGAGGCGATCACTAGGCAACGACGACTGCCATGCGCTAGCGCACTGCGGCGCCGGCGCATACGCACTTCCGACCCGATCGCTGCGACAAACTGCAGCTAGCGATCGGGTCGGAATGACCCCCTATATGTTATAATGTGTAATACTTACTTTCTTGCAAAGGTGCCTCTCCCCCCCCCTCACTGCTGCTCAGCTTTAACAACTTAACTGACAATTTTTTCCCCCACAAACTGCTCTGAAATTGTGTTTTTTTGTTCTGAGTGAATTAGGTGAAGAACAAAAATGATTTTTGTTAAAAAAAAAAAAAAGAAAAACTTTTTTTTATAGTTGTTTAAAAATAATAATAAATAATTCTCTTTCAAACATCAGAACATCGGGTGGGAAGATCAGTAACATTAGAACATCGGTAATATCGTGGCCATCGCAACGTTACTTTTTACACCCAAGACTGCTGCCAGGTACACGGGGGGGGGGGGGGGGTGCTAGGGGTGGCTTGGGGGGTGGGGGGTGGGCTTGTTTTATACTTCCCCAATGGCTGCCATTGTCTGCAGCCGCTGGTGGGGGGGGATCCTGCCGTGCTGTCCGATCAGCAATAATCAGCAGCACAGCAACACTGTGGGAAGGGTGCAGGGAGGCAGAGGGACCCTCTGGTCCCCCTGAGAGCAGCAGCGGAGGGAAGTTTCTCCTTCCTGCCGCTGCTAACACTCTCTATCTGACTGGTCGCATCCTGCGCGACCAGGTCAGATAAGACACTTGCTGGTATGGTCGCATCTGATGCCACCATGCTGTTACGAACTGAGTACAATGTTACAAATTGAGTACCTGGAACTCTGCGGAATGTGTGACAACTGGGGAGTCCCAGTACTCATGAGTGAAGCTGCGGACAGTTATGAATGACCGCAGCAACGCCTATTCTAATCCTAACTCCGTTACTCCTCCCAGTGGTCGGATGGTGCCTGCAGAGCTAGTCTTCTGCACATGGCAGCCGCGTTTGAATGGGAGAATTAGGTCCGTCCAGACTCCGATGCCCACAGTCTTACAAGGTGACAAGACACCACCCAAGATTGCGAGTGAGTAAGGGGAAAACTAGATACGCCTAAGGAGACTACAAAATGAGAACTAAACAAACAAGTATGTGCGGCGCTGCCGCCAGTACAAAAACACAAAACTAAGGCTAGCGGGAAGACTCACAAAATACGACACCGTAGTTACCAGTCTAGTAAACAAAAGTATAGCGGCCTAGACACCTAAAGCGACTCCATCGCAAATCAAGAGAGGACTGCGTGGAAACCACCACAAAAGTAACACAGCAGAAAAGTAATAACAATGCGGCCTCTGATGCAGAATGCGACAGAGCTGCAGACTCTTGATACCACCAGGGAATGACACAGGGGGGTTCCAAGGGCTGGCCGACAGAGCTGGAAACTGAACTGGACTCTTGACTGGACAAAATCCGAACAGAACCCAGGACTAGGGCACCAGGAGCTCAGACTGGAACCAGGAATTGCAGACAAGGACCAGGAACAGGGTTGTAGGAAGTTAACCAGGAACTGCCGACAGGGACCGGGTACTAGAACATATGGGTACAATACAATAATTTTCTGCAAGCTGGGTAATAAAGGAAGCACGCCCCAAACAGGATGGCTGGAAGCCAGGCACAAGGTGATGGCCTAATTACTGGCAGGTGAGGCTACACATACAAGAGACTGACTGCAGTACACAGACTCACCACATAATGACCTAATTACCTGACAGGTGAGGCTGAACACATAGGAAACAGGCTGCAATTACACAGACTCACCACCGGCGGCCAACAACAGTACTCTAAATAAGTACATGAGAAATCCTGGCATGCAAACAGAATATAACATAAAATACATAAACAGATTGCAAACAGGAATGAGCCACCACAGCGGCTCATAACACATACCAGGCAAGTGGTTAAATCCCAGGTTTGGGGGAATGGGTGGGTTGGGGGTGGAGGAATGGTTGGGGTTGGAGGAATGGTTGGGGTGGAAGAATGGTTGGGGTGGAGGAATGGTTGGGCACGGGGAGTTGGAGGGTGGTGGGGTGGTGGTTGGAGGAATGGTTGGGGTGGAGGAATGGTTGGGGTTGGTGGAATGGTTAGGGTGGAGGAATGTTTGGGGATGGGGAGTTGGAGGGGGTGGGGGAGTGGTTGTGGAGTTGGAGGGTGTGGTGTAGTGGTTGGAGGAATGGTTGGGGTGGAAGAATGGTTGGGCATGGGGAGTTGGAGGGTGTGGGGTAGTGGTTGGAGGAATGGTTGGGGTGGAAGAATGGTTGGAGTGAAAGAATGATTGGACAAGGAGAGTTGGAGGGGGTGTGGTAGTGATTGGGGGTTGAAGGAATGGTTGGGGTGGAGGAATAGTTGGGGTGGAAGAATGATTGGGCATTGGGAGTTGGAGGGGGTGGGGTTGTGGTTGGAGGAATGGTTGGGGTTGGAGGAATGGTTGGGGTGGATAAATGGTTAGGGTGAAAGATTGGTTGGGCATGGGGAGTTGGAGGGTGTGGGGTAGTGGTTGGAGGAATGGTTGGGGTGGAAGAATGGTTGGGCATGGGGAGTTGGAGGGGGGTGGGGTAGTGGTTGGGGTTGGAGGGTGTGGGGAAGTGGTTGGAGGAATGGTTGGGGTGGAAGAATGATTGGGCATTGGGAGTTGGAGGGGGTGGGGTAGTGGTTGGAGGAATGGTTGGGGTTGGAGAAATGGTTGGGGTGGAGAAATGGTTAGGGTGAAAGATTGGTTGGGCATGGGGAGTTGGAGGGGGTGGGGTAGTGGTTGGAGGAATGGTTGGGGTGGAAGAATGGTTGGGGTTGGAGGAATTGTTGGGGTGGAGGAATGGTTGGGCATGGGGAGTTGGAGGGGGGTGGGGTAGTGGTTGGAGGAATGGTTGGGGTGGAGGAATGGTTGGAGTTGGTGGAATGGTTAGGGTGGAGGAATGTTTGGGGATGGGGAGTTGGAGGGGATGTGGGAGTGGTTGTGGAGTTGGAGGGTGTGGGGTAGTGTTTGGAGGAATGGTTGGGGTGGAAGAATGGTTGGGCATGGGAAGTTGGAGGGGGGTGGGGTAGTGGTTGGGGTTGGAGGAATGGTTGGGGTGGAAGAATGGTTGGGGTGAAAGAATGATTGGACAAGGGGAGTTGGAGGGGGTGTGGTAGTGATTAGGGTTGAAGGAATGGTTGGGGTGGAAGAATGATTGGGCATGGGGAGTTGGAGGGGGTGGGGTAGTGGTTGGAGGAATGGTTGGGGTTGGAGGAATGGTTGGGGTGGAGAAATGGTTAGGGTGAAAGATTGGTTGGGCATGGGTAGTTGGTGAGGGGTGGGGTAGTGGTTGGAGGAATGGTTGGGGTGGAAGAATGGTTGGGGTTGGAGGAATGGTTGGGGTGGAGGAATGGTTGGGCATGGGGAGTTGGAGGGGGGTGGGGTAGTGGTTGGAGGAATGGTTGGGGTGGAGGAATGGTTGGGGTTGGTGGAATGGTTAGGGTGAAGGAATGTTTGGGGATGGGGAGTTGGAGGGGGTGGGGGAGTGGTTGTGGAGTTGGAGGGTGTGGGATAGTGGTTGGAGGAATGGTTGGGGTGGAAGAATGGTTGGGCATGGGGAGTTGGTTGGGGTGGAAGAATGATTGGACAAGGGGAGTTGGAGGGGGTGTGGTAGTGATTGGGGTTGAAAAAATGGTTGGGGTGGAGGAATAGTTGGGGTGGAAGAATGATTGGGCATGGGGAGTTGGAGGGGGTGGGGTAGTGGTTGGAGGAACGGTTGGGGTGGAGAAATGGTTAAAAATGCAGACATAGCCAGAATACCGACATTTGAAATGCCGACATGTCAAAATACTGACATGAGTTTTTCTCTTTTTTTTGGGGGTGACAATGTCGACATAGGTCAACATGGACACAGTCAAAGTTTGCCATTTCCCCTCGCATGGCTCGCTGCGCTCACCATGCTTCGTGCGCGGTACCTCGCTGCGCTCGGCACACTATTATATTCCCCATCTAGGTCCACTGGGAGGGTAAAGTATGAACAAGTCTGTTTTTGGGCAAAAATTCCTTAAGAATGCATGTCGGCATTTCAAATGTTGGTATTCTGACTATGGGGGGTGATTCCGAGTTGTTCGCTTTTAGCTGCATTGCACACATTAGGCCGCCGCCCTCTGGGAGTGTATCTTAGCTTAGCAGAATAGAGAACGAAAGATTAGCAGAATTGCGAATAGAAATTTCTTAGCAGTTTCTGAGTAGCTCCAGACCTACTCACAAATAGCGATCAGTTCAGTCAGTTTCGTTCCTGGTTTGACGTCACACACACGCCCAGCGTTCGCCCAGCCACTCCCCCGTTTCTCCAGACACTCCCGTGTTTTTCCCTGGCCACGCCTGCGTTTTTCCGCACACTCCCAGAAAACGTCCAGTTTCCGCCCAGAAACACCCACTTCCTGTCAATCACACTCTGATCACTTCAACGATGAAAAAACTTAGGCCCTCATTCCGAGTTGTTCGCTCGGTATTTTTCATCGCATCGCAATGAAAATCCGCTTAGTACGCATGCGCAATGTTCGCACTGCGACTGCGCCAAGTAACTTTGCTATGTAGAAAGTATTTTTACTCACGGCTTTTTCATCGCTCCGGCGAACGTAATGTGATTGACAGGAAATGGGTGTTACTGGGCGGAAACACGGCGTTTTATGGGCGTGTGGCTGAAAACGCTACCGTTTCCGGAAAAAACGCAGGAGTGGCTGGAGAAACGGTGGGAGTGCCTGGGCGAACGCTGGGTGTGTTTGTGACGTCAACCAGGAACGACAAGCACTGAACTGATCGCACAGGCAGAGTAAGTCTGGAGCTACTCTGAAACTGCTAAGTAGTTAGTAATCGCAATATTGCGAATACATCGGTCGCAATTTTAAGAAGCTAAGATTCACTCCCAGTAGGCGGCGGCTTAGCGTGTGTAACTCTGCTAAATTCGCCTTGCGAGCGAACAACTCGGAATGAGGGCCCTAGTTTGGACGTGAGTAAATCTACTAAGTTTTGAGCTAAAATACTAACCGCATGCGCACTGTGAACCATTTTTGCCTTAATCGCTCCGTTGCGAAAATCGGCAACGAGCGAACAACTCGGAATGACCCCCTATGTCGGCATAATGAGTGTCATTATTATGGCCGTGTCAGTATTTTGAGTGTCGGTCAATGGAGGGTATTTTCAGTGTCGGTCGGGATTTTGACCGTCGGTAAATCAACTGCTACCCCTCTGTTCCACGCTCACTGTCTACCCCATCTGTGTCACCCCTGTCTGGTTGTCCCTCCCCTTTAGAATGTAAGCTCTCACGAGCAGGCTCCTCTTCCCTCATATGATTATCCTTTTCTTACTTAAACCATCTTCAACGGCACCAAATCCCTCAGTTTTCTGCCACCTGATACTTATGTCAGTGTCGTCTGCTGCTGTAGCTGTTTATTTACCCTGTACTTGTCCTATATTGTCTTCAGCTGTAAGTCACCGTTTTCCTGTTTTGCTTATTCATTTATGTACTCTGTAATCGGGTGTTGCAGATCCCTTGTGGCGTCACATAAATAAAGGAAAATAATTATTATTATATAATGTTACTTGTTTATTATTCAAATTGAGTCTATTTTTCACAATAGTATCTTTTTCTCCAATATTTTCATTAAGCAGAAATAAAAAAAAGTGCAGTAAGTGCCCAGACCAGAGTACCTACAGTAAATCACATATTTTATTCATAGCCACGTCCGCCTGTGCTCCTCAAGCTTTCTTATATGTAATGAGCAATTATTAAAGTGGAAAAATGTGAAGATTTAAAAGTGGAATAATGACGCAATAAGGAATGAGTGACCGGTGACTGAGCGTCCCCCTGGGGACCCGTAACTCCAAACCCCTGACACAGAGGGAGCACAGAAGCTTCATCTTTGGCAGATTTCCATGCTCTAGTTGGCACAATGCCTATAATGGAAGGGAAAAAGGTATAATTATATTGCCAACAAACATGGCGCCCATATACATTACTAGTGTCACTCTGCTATTCCACCTATTTCCATAATGGTACACATCTCTGACACTATGGTGGTCATTCCGAGTTGATCGCTCGCTAGCTGCTTTTAGCAGCCGTGCAAACGCTATGCCGCCTCCCACTGGGAGTATATTTTAGCTTAGCAGAAGTGCAAACGGAAGGATCGCAGAGCGGCTACAAAATAATTTTGTGCAGTTTCTGAGTAGCACAAGACCTACTCAGCGCTTGCGATCACTTCAGACTATTCAGTTCCTGTTTTGACGTCACAAACACGCCCTGCGTTCTCCCAGCCACGCCTGCGTTTTTCCTGGCACGCCTGCATTTTTCCTGGCACGCCTGCGTTTTTCCGCTCACTCCCTGAAAACGGTCAGTTGACACCCAGAAACGCCCACTTCCTGTCAATCACTCTGCGGCCAGCAGTGCGACTGAAAAGCTTCGCTAGACCTTGTGTGAAACTACATAGGTCGTTGTAATAGTACGACACGCGTGCGCATTGCGCCGCATACGCATGTGCAGAAGTCCCGTTTTTTTGCCTGGTCTCTGCGCTGCGATTGAAATCTGCTAGCGAACAACTCGGAATGACCACCTATATCCCTCATTATGTGATGTCAAATAATAAATGAATAAACAACAACAGTTCCCCCCATAGACACAATGGGCAAAATGCAAGAGCCTGGAATTTGCGAGAGCAGCTGCAATATCGGTTGTGATAAATGTGCCAAAAAATAAGAATTTACTTACCGATAATTCTATTTCTCGGAGTCCGCAGTGGATGCTGGGGTTCCTGAAAGGACCATGGGGAATAGCGGCTCCGCAGGAGACAGGGCACAAAAAGTAAAGCTTTAGGATCAGGTGGTGTGCACTGGCTCCTCCCCCTATGACCCTCCTCCAAGCCAGTTAGATACTGTGCCCGGACGAGCGTACATAATAAGGAAGGATTTTGAATCCCGGGTAAGACTCATACCAGCCACACCAATCACACTGTACAACCTGTGATCTGAACCCAGTTAACAGTATGATAACAGCGGAGCCTCTGAAAAGATGGCTCACAACAATAATAACCCGATTTTTGTAACTATGTACAAGTATTGCAGATAATCCGCACTTGGGATGGGCGCCCAGCATCCACTACGGACTCCGAGAAATAGAATTATCGGTAAGTAAATTCTTATTTTCTCTATCGTCCTAGTGGATGCTGGGGTTCCTGAAAGGACCATGGGGATAATACCAAAGCTCCCAAACGGGCGGGAGAGTGCGGATGACTCTGCAGCACCGAATGAGAGAACTCCAGGTCCTCCTTAGCCAGGGTATCAAATTTGTAGGATTTTACAAACGTGTTTGCCCCTGACTAAATAACCGCTCGGCAAAGTTGTAAAAGCCGAGACCCCTCGGGCAGCCGCCCAAGATGAGCCCACCTTCCTTGTGGAATGGGCATTTACATATTTTGGCTGTGGCAGGCCTGCCACAGAATGTGCAAGCTGAATTGTATTACACATCCAACTAGCAATAGTCTGCTTAGAAGCAAAAGCACCCAGTTTGTTGGGTGCATACAGGATAACAGCAAGTCAGTTTTCCTGACTCCAGCCGTCCTGGAACATATTTTCAGGGCCCTGACAACATCTAGCAACTTGGAGTCCTCCAAGTCCCTAGTAGGTGCAAGGCACCACAATAAGCTGGTTCAGGTGAAACACTGACACCACCTTAGGGAGAGAACTGGGGACGAGTCCGCAGCTCTGCCCTGTCCGAATGGACAAACAGATATGGGCTTTTTTGAGAAAAAACCACCAATTTGACACTCGCCTGGTCCAGGCCAGGGCCAAGATCATGGTCACTTTTCATGTGAGATGCTTCAAATCCACAGATTTGACTGGTTTTAAACCAATGTGATTTGAGGAATCCCAGAACTACGTTGAGATCCCACAGTGCCACTGGAGGCACAAAAGGGGGTTGTATATGCAATACTCCCTTGACAAAATTCTGGACTTCAGGAACTGAAGCCAATTCTTTCTGGAAGAAAATCGACAGGGCCGAAATTTGAACCTTAATGGACCCCAATTTGAGGCCCATAGACACTCCTGTTTTCAGGAAATGCAGGAAACGACCGAGTTGAAATTTCTTTGTGGGGCCTTCCTGGCCTCACACCACGCAACATATTTTCGCCACATGTGGTGATAATGTTGTGCGGTCACCTCCTTTCTGGCTTTGACCAGGGTAGGAATGACCTCTTCCGGAATGCCTTTTTCCCTTAGGATCCGGCGTTCCACCGCCATGCCGACAAACGCAGCTGCGGTAAGTCTTGGAACAGACATGGTACTTGCTGAAGCAAGTCCCTTCTTAGCGGCAGAGGCCATAAAACCTCTGTAAGCATCTCTTGAAGTTCCGGGTACCAAGTCCTTCTTGGCCAATCCGGAGCCATGAGTATAGTTCTTACTCCTCTACGTCTTATAATTCTCAGCACCTTAGGTATGAGAAGCAGAGGAGGGAACACATACACCGACTGGTACACCCACGGTGTTACCAGAACGTCCACAGCTATTGCCTGAGGGTCTCTTGACCTGGCGCAATACCTGTCCCGTTTTTTGTTCAGACGGGACGCCATCATGTCCACCTTTGGTATTTCCCAACGGTTTACAATCATGTGGAAAAAACTTCCCGATGAAGTTTCCACTCTCCCGGGTGGAGGTCGTGCCTGCTGAGGAAGTCTGCTTCCCAGTTTCCATTCCCGGGATGAAACACTGCTGACAGTGCTATCACATGATTTTCCGCCCAGCGAAAAGTCCTTGCAGTTTTTGCCATTGCCCTCCTGCTTCTTGTGTCGCCCTGTCTGTTTACGTGGGCGACTGCCGTGATGTTTTTCCCACTGGATCAATACCGGCTGACCTTGAAGCAGAGGTCTTGCTAAGCTTAGAGTATTATAAATTTACCCTTTATATTTATGTGGAGAAAAGTCTCCAGACTTGATCACACTCCCTGGAAATTTTTTCCTTGTGTGACTGCTCCCCAGCCTCTCGGGCTGGGCTCCGTGGTCACCAGCATCCAATCCTGAATGCCAAATTTGCGGCCCTCTAGAAGATGGGCACTCTATAACCACCACAGGAGAGACACCCTTGTCCTTGGATATAGGGTTATCCGCTGATGCATCTGAAGATGCGATCCGGACCATTTTTCCAGCAGATCCCACTGAAAAGTTCTTGCGTGAAATCTGCCGAATGGAATTGCTTCGTAGGAAGCCACCATTTTTACCAGGACCCTTGTGCAATGATGCACTGTTTTTAGGAGGTTCCTGACTAGCTCGGATAACTCCCTGGCTTTCTCTTCCGGGAGAAACACCTTTTTCTGGACTGTGTCCAGAATCATCCCTAGGCACAGCAGACGTGTCGTCGGGATCAGCTGCGATTTTGGAATATTTAGAATCCACCCGTGCTGTTGTAGCAGTATCCGAGATAGTGCTACTCCGACCTCCAACTGTTCCCTGGACTATGCCCTTATCAGGAGATCGTCCAAGTAAGGGATAATTAAGACGCCTTTTCTTCGAAGAAGAATCATCATTTCGGCCATTACCTTGGTAAAGACCCGGGGTGCCGTGGACAATCCAAACGGCAGCGTCTAAAACTGATAGTGACAGTTCTGCACCACGAACCTGAGGTACCCTTAGTGAGAAGGGCAAATTTGGGACATAGAGGTAAGCATCCCTGATGTCCCCGGACACTATATAGTCCCCTTCTTCCTGGTTCGTTATCACTGCTCTGAGTGACTCCATCTTGATTTGAACCTTTGTAAGTGTTCAAAATTTTTTTTAGAATAAGTCTCACCTAGCCTTCTGGCTTCAGTACCACAATATAGTGTGGAATAATACCCCTTTTCCTTGTAGTAGGAAGGGTAATTTAATTATCACCTGCTGGGAATACAGCTTGTGAATTTTTTCCCATACTGCCTCCTTGTCGGAGGGAGACCTTGGTAAAGCAGACTTCAGGAGCCTGCGAAGAGGAAACGTCTCTACATTCCAATCTGTACCCCTGGGATACTACTTGTAGGATCCAGGGGTCCTGTACGGTCTCAGCGCCATGCTGAGAACTTGTCAGAAGCGGTGGAGCGCTTCTGTTCCTGGGAATGGGCTGCCTGCTGCAGTCTTCTTCCCTTTCCTCTATCCCTGGGCAGATATGATCTTATAGGGACGAAAAGACTGAGGTTGAAAAGACGGTGTCTTTTTCTGCAGAGATGTGACTTAGGGTAAAAACGGTGGATTTTCCAGCAGTTGCCGTGGCCACCAGGTCCGATGGACCGACCCCAAAAAACTCCTCTTCCTTTATACGGCAATACACCTTTTTGCCGTTTGGAATCTGCATCACCTGACCACTGTCGTGTCCATAACATCTTCTGGCAGATATGGACATCGCATTTACTCTTGATGCCAGAGTGCAAATATCCCTCTGTGCATCTCGCATATATAGAAATGCATCCTTTAAATGCTCTATAGTCAATAAAATACTGTCCCTGTCAAGGGTATCAATATTTTTAGTCAGGGAATCCGACCAAGCCACCCCAGCTCTGCACATCCAGGCTGAGGCGATCGCTGGTCGCAGTATAACACCAGTATGTGTGTATATACTTTTATGATATTTTCCAGCCTCCTGTCAGCTGGTCCTTGAGGACGGCCCTATCTATAGACGGTACCGCCACTTGTTTTGATAAGCGTGTGAGCGCCTTATCCACCCTAAGGGGTGTTTCCCAACGCGCCCTAACTTCTGGCGGGAAAAGGTATACCACCCATAATTTTCTATCGGGGGGAACCCACGCATCATCACACACTTTATTTAATTTATCTGATTCAGGAAAAACTACTGTAGTTTTTTCACATCCCACATAATACCCTCTTTTGTGGTACTTGTAGTATCAGAAATATGTAACACCTCCTTCATTGCCTTTAACGTGTGGCCCTAATAAGGAATACGTTTGTTTATTCACCGTCGACACTGGATTCAGTGTCCCTGTCTGTGTCTGTGTCGACCGACTAAAGTAAACGGGCGTTTTAAAACCCCTGACGGTGTTTTTGAGACGTCTGGACCGGTACTAATTGTTTGTCGGCCGTCTCATGTCGTCAACCGACCTTGCAGCGTGTTGACATTATCACGTAATTCCCTAAATAAGCCATCCATTCCGGTGTCGACTCCCTAGAGAGTGACATCACCATTACAGGCAATTGCTCCGCCTCCTCACCAACATCGTCCTCATACATGTCGACACACACGTACCGACACACAGCACACACACAGGGAATGCTCTGATAGAGGACAGGACCCACTAGCCCTTTGGAGAGACAGAGGGAGAGTTTGCCAGCACACACCAAAAACGCTATAATTATATAGGGACAACCTTATATAAGTGTTTTCCCTTATAGCATCTGTTTTATATATTTCTAACGCCAAATTAGTGCCCCCCCTCTCTGTTTTAACCCTGTTTCTGTAGTGCAGTGCAGGGGAGAGCCTGGGAGCCTTCCCTCCAGCCTTTCTGTGAGGGAAAATGGCGCTGTGTGCTGAGGAGATAGGCCCCGCCCCTTTTTCGGCGGCCTCGTCTCCCGCTTTTAACGGATTCTGGCAGGGGTTAAATATCTCCATATAGCCTCCGGAGGCTATATGTGAGGTATTTTTAGCCAAAATAGGTTTTCATTTGCCTCCCAGGGCGCCCCCCTCCCAGCGCCCTGCACCCTCAGTGACTGCCGTGTGAAGTGTGCTGAGAGGAAAATGGCGCACAGCTGCAGTGCTGTGCGCTACCTTTAGAAGACTGAGGAGTCTTCTGCCGCCGATTCTGGACCTCTTCTTACTTCAGCATCTGCAAGGGGGCCGGCGGCAAGGCTCCGGTGACCATCCAGGCTGTACCTGTGATCGTCCCTCTGGAGCTGATGTCCAGTAGCCAAGAAGCCAATCCATCCTGCACGCAGGTGAGTTCACTTCTTCTCCCCTAAGTCCCTCGTTGCAGTGATCCTGTTGCCAGCAGGACTCACTGTAAAATAAAAAACCTAAGCTAAACTTTTCTAAGCAGCTCTTTAGGAGAGCCACCTAGATTGCACCCTTCTCGGCCGGGCACAAAAATCTAACTGGAGTCTGGAGGAGGGTCATAGGGGGAGGAGCCAGTGCACACCACCTGATCCTAAAGCTTTACTTTTTGTGCCCTGTCTCCTGCGGAGCCGCTATTCCCCATGGTCCTTTCAGGAACCCCAGCATCCACTAGGACGATAGAGAAAATTTGCATTTAGATAATTGAATACTGTACATTGCTGGGATGTATCCATTATCACAGAAGTTCTCAAACTCGGTCCTCGGGGGCACACACAGTGCATGTTTTGCAGGTCTCTTCACAGAATCGCAAGTGAAATAATTAGCTCCACCTGTGGACCTTTTAAAATGTGTCAGTGAGTAATTAATACACCTGTGCACAGGGCCGTTTCTTGGGGCAGGCGAGCAGTGCAACCGCACTGGGCGCCCGCCGCGCCACTAACTGTGGCTCCCTGCTTCCCCCTCCTATTTCTCCCCGAGTAACCCGCTCGGGGGGCGGAGTTTCATGGAATGACGCTGTTGCATCGTTACGTCACGACGCAACCCCGTCACTCCGCGAAACTCCCCCCCGCCCCCCGAGCGGAGTGCAGAGGGGGATCCAAGTTAGGAAGAGGCCGGCGCGAGGAGCGACTGGTGAGGCGGGCCGAAGAGCGGTAATCGCCTCTGTAAGTATTCTCTCTCTCTCTCCCTCAATGTGTAAAATGGGGACACCTGCCGTAATGTGTGAAATGGGGACTCTTGCCTGCCGTAGTGTGGGGATTTAATGTATCAAGAGCATTGCGGTGTGTGGCATAATATGGTGCAGGGGGCATTACTGTGTGGGGTTTAATATGGTAGAATTTTTTTTTCCTGTGGTGGTCGTGATCTGTTGGAGCAGGGTCAAAAACTGGATTGTGAGGTAGTCTTTTCAGACGAGGCCACACCCATTTAGATGAGGCCACACCCATTTAGATGAGGCCATGCACCCTTGCGGGGTGCGCGCGCAAGTTGTTGTTTTTTATCTAGGTGTGGGGGGGAAACATTTTTTTATGTCATGGGGGGGGGCGCATTTTTAAATCTCGCACTGGGAGACAAATTGGCTAGAAACAGCCCTGCCTGTGCACCTGCTGGGTTACCTGCAAAACATGCACTGTGTGGGCTCCCGAGGACCGAGTTTGAGAACCTCTGCATTATCACATGCAGGGACAGAGCTTGTAAGATAGCTCTGTCTCTATGACTCCACTTACCGCAGTTCTCAGGGTATTTATGGCTTGGCATGCTGGTATTTGTAGTTCTAAAGTGGCTGGAGTGCCACAGGTTGGCCACCCCTTGAGCAATACTCTGATAATTCATAAACTAAACCTCTCCAACATTTCTACTCTGTCCTCCGTCACTACTGTTCCTGTGACCTTCTCCTATTATACACACATCACTACTACTCCATGCTACACATCAGGCAACATGCGGCCCTCCAGCTGCTGTGGAACTTCACATCCCAGCACATATGACACAGTTCCAGCATGCACTAGCAGCATATCTGTGGCAGGGCATGCTGGGATGTGCAGTTACACAACAGCTGGAGTGTAGCACAATGACGTACGTCCTCTCTGCTATTCCTGACCTTGTCCCCCTACTGCCACATACACATCTCTGTTACTACACCCCTATCCCGTCCATCCTGTATCTATTTCCCTCCTGCCATAGACACTGACAGCTCTCACTACACCCCTATCCCGTCCATCCTGTATCTATTTCCCTCCTGCCATAGACACTGACAGCTCTCACTACACCCCTATCCCGTCCATCCTGTATCTATTTCCCTCCTGCCATAGACACTGACAGCTCTCACTACACCCCTATCCCGTCCATCCTGTATCTATTTCCCTCCTGCCATAGACACTGACAGCTCTCACTACACCCCTATCCCGTCCATCCTGTATCTATTTCCCTCCTGCCATAGACACTGACAGCTCTCACTACACCCCTATACCGTCCATCCTGTATTTCCCTCCTGCCATAGACACTAACAGCTCTCACTACACCCCTATCCCGTCCATCCTGTATCTATTTTCCTCCTGCCATAGACACTGACAGCTCTCACTACACCCCTATCCCGTCCATCCTGTATCTATTTTCCTCCTGCCATAGACACTAACAGCTCTCACTACACCCCTATCCCGTCCATCCTGTATCTATTTCCCTCCTACCATAGACACTGACAGCTCTCACTACACCCCTATCCCGTCCATCCTGTATCTATTTTCCTCCTGCCACAGACGTTCACAGCTCTCACTACACCCGTGTCACGCCCAGCTCACGCTGCACTCTAGGAATGCTGCAACCCACTTATAGCTCCATGTACACGGTTCTCTCTAGTGATCCACACCCCACAAACTAACCCAAGTTCAGCTGCCAGGCGCGGGCGATTCATGTCCATCAGCACATTGGCTGCTACAGCCGTTGCGTTCTCCTTTGTGTAGCGATTGATCAGGAGGTTTGTCACATCCACACGATCGGCCTCCTCCAGCAGCGACCAGGGGATTTCTTTGTACTGATGGCTCCTTAGAAAGTCTTCATTCTTCAAATAGTTTCTAAAAAGTTTAAATTCGGCTTTGTCCAGCTTTTGGAGAACGGACAGAATGAGCTGTTGCTGTGAGAGAGACATTATACCTTAGTGAACGTAACAGGGAAGTTACCTCACATATATATATATATTACTGTATCCATACTCTTTCTCTTTCACTTTCACTTCTTCAGTTCAGTTAGAAACAGCCGATTTCCTGCGTGGAAGTAAGGGTCACAGGTCGCCCTGCCTGCACCCGCTGGTATTCCTTTACTATAAATGACTCAGAGACATCTTTATGCGTCAAAAACGTAGGCCCCAGTTTTTATTTATTGACAGCATCGAGACAATCGCAGGGCAAGGGACGAAGCGGTGGGCAAAGCTGCACCCAATCCTTAAACCAAGCCAATCCTTGGGGTGGGCCCTGCCCACTCTGTAAGCACCACGACCATGCCCCTTAGGGTACCAGCCCCAGTGGCCCATAGGCACCCACGCCTGGAACGCTGCCCTTGTGGCTCACCCATCCAAAGCTGGATCCGAGCAAGCGTCCATTGACAGTGGGTGATTCTGCAAACCTCGGCTGGCTTCCTCCAAGTTACTATGCCTTGCGCACCGCTTTCCTGCCACACAGGGTTCTCAGGCCACCTGAGGACCAAAGCCCCCACCCTGCGAACCACTAACACCAGACTCCCTTCTGCGCTAACTGCACAGACCCTTAATAATGTCCGACCAGAGAACTCTCTTGCCCATTCAAGACCAATGTTGTTCTACAGCATGGCCTACATCACAAAACTTAACCGGAAAGGCTAAAAGATCTTAACATGTATAGCATGGAGGAGAGAAGGGAAAGGGGGGACATAATAGAAACTTTCAAATATACCAAAGGTTTTAACAAAGTCCAAGAGGGAAACATTCTCCAAACGAAGAGAAGTATGTGAAGAAAAATAAGTGGAATTGCCTCCCATCAGAGGTGGTAGAGGCTAATGGGCCCTACACACTTAAAGATTTCACTGAAAGATATGAATGACCTTGTTCATTAATGAACGAGATATCGTTCATATCTTTCAGTGTGTAGGCACCAATGATGATCGATGCGCAGCCCCGCGCTTGTTCATTGTTGGTGCCGGCTCATTCATACCTGCAGGCCAACATGGACAATCTTGTCCATATTAGCATGCAGGGCTATGGAGCCGGGTGACGCGGGGAGTGAAGAAACTTCACACCCCGCGCCACCCGTGCCACCGGGTCGTCCCGCGGCCGCATTGGCCGTCAAGCAGCTCGGCGACCCGTCGCCGAGTGTGTAGGGCCCTTTAGACTGTACAGCAATTTAAACATGCTTGTGATAGGCATATGCAGGGGTTAAAGTGAGGGGGAATGAGGTGGAACTGAGTTCCACCACCTGTAATGGTAAGGTGAAATAGTTCCACCACCTCCATTGTCCTGCGCAGTAATTCCAACAGAAAAGCCCACTCCATCATCTGCGTCAATCGATAATACAGGCGGCACTAGTGTTGCTGATTAGCTGCAGCCACTTACTCCTTTCTTAGGTCCTGGTGCCTCCATGGTCCTCCACCAAGAGTTCCACCACCTCACCAGGACCACTTTAAGCCCTGGGCATATGAATATCCTTACAAAGAATTAAGGTTAAAAAAGGGTTGTGATTACCTAAAGAATAAAAAAAAGGGGCAGACTAGATGGGCTAAGTGGTTCTTATGTACCGTCAAATTCTATGTTTCTATGTTAATGTGCCCTGCTGCCTTACGCTGCTGCCGCTAGAGGTGATAAGCCTGGGGATGGTGTTTTCTTGTATTCCACCCACATAGAATAAAGAATGGTTGAGAGTGCAAACAGATTTTTTAAGGGTTAATTCATTCATTAAAATTGTTGGAGCTCTCAGTATCAACTAGACGGCCATATCTATACACAAGCGAGACTCCACGTGGGCAAGTATATTTTATATACTCCAGTTTATATAAACTTTTACACTGTACAGTCATACCTGGATATTATTACCTGGAAAAGAGATTATTCCAACCTGTGGAAAAATCTGAGGGCATAACACAGGAGCCCGGAGATTAAGTACAACAATCAGACTTTTCAATCTTTTTTTTCTACCAAAACACATTTCAATTCTGAATATTTTTTTCAGGTTTGAAAAGTTACATTTGAAAGACGTCAATTTAATTGCAACAGTTACACTGTATATTTATCTTGTGGGATATGATATGTGGTACTTTACTGCTATAGATACAGTGTTAAACATTGGCTCTAATTGGAACAAATAAGTGCACTATAGTGTCTGTGTAATAGAAGAGGGAACCTTTTTATTATTGTTTATCTAATGGTAATTTCAACAATTTTAATAAATTAAATAAACCTTTAAAAAGTCTGTTTGCGCTCTCAATTGTCCTTTATTCTATGTCTTTGATTATCTAGGGGCAAGCTAATACCCCATCCTTGAGGGCAGCGAATAATACTTTAACAGTACAAATTTTCCTTTATGTATGTACGCCTATGCCCCACACTTCACAAGCACAGCTCTTCCTAGCATGGGGGGTAATTCAGACTGATCGCAGCAGCAAATTTGTTAGCAGTTGGGCAAAACCATGTGCACTGCAGGTGGGGCAGATGTAACATGTGCAAAGAGAGTTCGATTTGGGTGGGGTGTGTTTAATCTGAAATCTAAATTGCTGTGTAAAAATAAAGCAGGCAGTATTTATATTTACCCTGCACAGAAACAATATAACCCACCAAAATCTCACTCCCTCTGCACATGTTACATCTGCCTCCCCTCCCTCCTGCAGTGCACATGGTTTTGCCCAACTGCTAACAAATTTGCTGCTGCGATCAGATCTGAATTACCTCCTTGGTCCTGAAGGCTCCTGTCAGCCTCAGATGCTAGCAGAAGCTCCTATATAGCTATGGAGCTGTACTTGGAGGATAGGGATCACTGTTATCCCTCCCCCACCACCCACGTACTGGGAGCTGACACCATAATTGTGGCTATGACTCTCGACAACCTAGAGATACCTTTCTTCTTTCACTGAGGCATAGCCAGATTAATGGGGGGATGCAGGGCATACTGTACCCCTGGCCCCCATTTGTCAGAGGGCCCCCTGGCCAGAGCACACTGACTTTACTAGCTTTCCCTCTTATGCAGCAGCAGAACCAGACAGCCAGAATGTGAGTAGGACAGTATGCAGTGCAGGCAGAGGCACAGGAGTATCAGATTTCATGAACTATCGATGGAGCTTCCCATCCAGAGGAGAGAGATAGGAGGGTGGAGAGAGCTGTAAGTGACACAGGGTGGGATCCCTATCTACCAAGGGGACACACACACACACACACACACACACACACACACACACACACACACACACACACACACACACACACACACACACACACACACACACACACACACACACACACACTCCTCCTGAGTCCTGTCCCAGTGTGTAAGTAGTATAGAGGTTGCTGCTATTTTTGCTTGTGACAAGATAAATTATAGATTTTATTTTTCCATGTGTGTTTTAAGGTTGTTTAAGTTGTCTTTATTCCACTACAAGAACATTTTATAAAATTGTTGTCTTTCAATTAGGTGTTTAGTTTAAATCTAACATACACCATTGGGCTAAATTTAATATACACAATCTATACCTCCCAACATGACCTTCTTAAATTATGATTGCAATCACATGTGGTGAAACACCTTTCTTATCAATTAAATAGTTCAACACAGGTGACTATAATCATATATTAGGAGGGATGTCTATGTAAAGAGCATTTTGTCCCTCCTGGAATGGGTCATGTTGGGAGGTATGCACAATCTTATATACAGACCCCCTTCCTTCCACCGGAGGCCCCCCTGTCTAAAGTGCCCCAGGCACCCCCAAGGCTTAATCCGGCCCTGCACTGGGGTGTCTTGTGCAGGGACAGCAATTCTTGTAACTGCTGCCCCAGCAGAATCCTCCTGTATATATAGATGTGTGCCAGCTGTGATAAATTGCTAATTACCCGCGACACTGCCATGACTGTTTTTACATGGCTCCCCAATTCCTTCCAAATGTGCCTCACTGCTGTGAGAATTTGCTTAGCCAGGTCGATACCTCCTGCTGTAATGCAAAACCCATCAAGGTGCCATGATATTCACTGCACCTCTGGCAGTCCTAACCTCTGGCCCTGACCTGCCCTTTCCCAAAACTGAGTACCGGTCCTGCCTCCCGCAATATCCCAGACTGACTCCTGCAATAATAACTGCAATTACTGCAATTATACATGGTCAAGCTTCTACCCTTAAGCTCTCTAGTAATACATTTAACTGCCTTCTTGCCCCTCCCACTTAAAGGCAACTGTCAGCGCCAACATCCCGCTCCTTACTTCGTGGCCAAATTGATTCTACCCAGCATGGCATGGTATCCCTTTTCCTTTGCCAGCAACCTACCCAGCTACCTTCTGATCATTCTGCCACCTGCACCTCCTTTGCTTCCACAAATGAAAGAAAAGTACCTGCTCTCTACCTGACTACTTACTCTACCACCGCTCCCCCAAATGCTGTTAAGCCCAGATTCCCGTGCTCGTACCCACCTCATGGAGATCTGTATTGCCATCTACTCTACTGGTACCTGTCCATTTATACCCCCAAATGCAGTCCCTATTCCTAATCTGGTCAACAAATCAAATAAAGCACCACAATTCCGTCGCAAACTCTGCACCCATATCCACCCTGCTCAGCTTATTGAGTTTTCTCTGGTCTGGAATCCATTTTCAACCTTCCCCAGAGACCAGAGACTACACTGATTAAGGTGATTGGTGATTTGCTCTCTGCCATGTCTAATGCCATTCCTCGCTTCCATTCCTCCTGGTTCTGTCTTTTGCTTTTGACCCTGATGACCACTTTACTCTCGTACGAAGCTAACGTTCCTAGGGCTTCTTGACCCTGATGACCACTTTACTCTCGTCTTGACCCTGCCCTATTCTTATTATTAAATCTCTCTTCCCATGTTCTCTTCCTTGTATCCACCTTGCCTCCACTTTCTCTATTGGTTGGGGATTGCAAGGCTCCGCCCTAAGAGCATAATGCAGATCTGATCGCAGCAGAAAATTTGTCAGCTAATGGGCAAAACCATGGGGGTAATTCAGATCTATCGCTAATCACAATCAAGCGTGTAAGCTTGTGAGCAGGGCCCTCTTACCATTTCCCAGTGTTGCTTTATTCCTGTTGATTTAATGTTTTGCTTCCAATTGTGAAGTTCAATGCAATATGTTAGTTGCTTAGCGCTATATATAAGTAAATACTAATCAATAAATAATCTACTGCATATCGCCTCATTTATCTCCTGCTATGACCCAACCAAAACCCTGCACTCTGCGCCAGATCTGCGTCTCTCATTCACCCTCCTTACTTGCTTGAGGAACGAAGCGGTGGGCAAGACTGCACTCTGCCCACTCTGTAGGCACCATGACCATGCCCCTTAGAGAACCAGCCCCAGTGTCATAGGCACCCACGCCTGGCACGCTGCCCTTGTGGCCCATCCATCCAAAGCTGGATCTGAGCAAGCGTCCATTCACCGTGGGTGATTCTGCAAACCTCAGCTGGCTTCCCCCCAGTTACTATGCCTTGCGCACCGCTATCCCCTTTCACGCCTACAGGACTTTTCCCAAGTTGCCCCTACACGGTGGAATGTTCACCCTTGGACAACTAGCCTTTCCTGTAGCCTTGTCGCTTTACCTGGAAATGATCTCCACCAGTAAACACATTCAATTTCAGAACCCCTGTATAAACTCCCTAAATTATTTAACCCAACTAACTCCCCTCTATCAGGTTGAACAGCCCTTTACATCGCTCTTCTGCCCTCACACGTCTCACTGACCTTAGGCAGCATTGTGCCGCCCGCTGCCCTCCGGCTGTACCAATTTACAATATATGTTGCTTATTCTCATATGTCATATTCGTACTTTCCTACAGGTTGTTTTGCTGTCCACAGGTGTGATTTTGCTCGGATCCGTGCGAGCTTTCCCTCGGAACCTTGCACGAGTGCAAAAACTCCTATAGATCTGCTTCTCGTTACCGCTCCGCACGCGCACGGTCATACCGAAAGAAACAATAAATAAGTGGATAATGAGAATATTCATTATGTCCCTGACAAGACTCTAACGCTGTTATAATCTAAGATTATAAAGTGTTCCCAATATAAACTGCCTTTGGAATATGAAGCCATCCTCCTCTAAATCCAAACCTCCACTCTGCTTTTATGCATACATCAACCCACTTCTATACCTGCATACATGTGCAAACACACACATATATCCATGCATGCACGTACGTGTGCACACTCATATGTACAAACCCATACTTGCTTTGCTGCCACCTCCTCTGGGAGGAGGAAGCGTTATAGGTGGCCAGCAGCAAGAGATGCGGTCTGTGGGTGTGGCCAGGAGGAAAGGTGGGCTGCCCAGGGGCGTGGCCAGTGGGGAAGTGGGCAGTCTGGGGGCGTGGGATCACATTGCATCATCATGGCTCCACCTCGTGTCGAGAAAATAGGCACTGTATAGTGGAGGCGGAGCTACGATGATGCGATTCAGCTCGATTTGCGTCATCGGAGCCCCTCAGACCGCCCACTTGTTCTCTGCTGAGGGTGGCTGAGGGGTGTTGCGGAGGGGCTGGCAGGGAAAGCGGGAGACCTGCCTACTTTTCCGGGGGTCCGGGAGGGCCACCCAATTTTTGGGAACCTCCCGTCCATTCTGTGGCTCTTTATTACACTGTTTGAACTTTCCCAAATCAGCCATTCTAAAGTATAAGCACTGATACTCCGGAAAGTGTTCATGTTGATGTTGTAGTATGCGTATTATGCCAGTGTTGTGAGATAATGTGCCTTAACAAAATGTGCCAGGTTTATTAACCAGCAACTTGAGTTACTTGAAAGCGATGACTACCTTCTTGTAATAAATCTTGCTACCGTGTCCCACCGTGGTGATCCTTGCATACTTTGGGGGGGGGGGGGGGGGGGGGGGGCGGGGAGGTTGTCTGTACCAGGGTATCTCCGTCCTTCTGCCCAATCCCTATACAGGTGTTCTACGCAGATTTTGGCAAGAGCCGCGGAAAGCGAGGACTGGTCGACCAGACGGACCGTAACCGGATAGACGGGAGACTTCAGGTATGCTGACACATTACACTTGTCTCTACTATGCCCAGAACCAGAGATATCAGCTTTCAAGCAGCTGGTCCCTGCTCCAGCTTCACACGCCTGGTATGCAGGTTTATATTTTCGTCGGTGTGTTGCTCTGGCTCCTGAACTCAGTCCCCAGCACCTCCTGAAAGGTGGGACTCTCTAGTTTGTTTTCCCATTCAAAGCTAAGAAATCTATGTCCAGGAACTTGAGATATCTGCGGTCAAGCAAGCTGCCCTTCCACCAGAAAATGATGAATATTAAGCCCACTCCACTATCCACCTCTCCCCTACGTATTAAACACCCACTACCACCCTGGAAGTCTTGTACCGGGGCCCCTTCATTCAGCCCAATGCCCCCTTCTACAGTTAGTGTTCCCCCTCCCACCCCATCTCCAACAATCTGTGCATTAAAGGAGCAATTAGCAGAAATTACTGCTCCAGGTCCTACATGCTGAGCAGAAGATAGAACACCCCCTGATAGCTCCAGCCACCCCTACCGTGTCGCTATCGCCGGTGCTAGATTGGCCTGCCTGCAGGCACAATCTAGCACATCGCTCATTTCACTGCTGGGTGAAATGGGCATCCCCCCGTTCAGCACACATTGCGCTGTGCTGAGCGGGGGGAGAGATGTGTGCGGAGCGGTCTGTGCTAGATCACTCAGCACACATCTCAGCTCACATCTCCCCGTGTGTGTCTAGTCTTAGGGTTATTTACTTTAAGTCAGGATCCTATGAGATCTTGGTTTATTTTGAAGCATGTGTAATAGCACCCCTGTGATGGTGTAGAGTCGTACCTGCTTTCTCCAGATGACGCTAGTTGATTCCGGACCTCTCACGGCTTCTTCCGCAGGAGTCTGTGACAGGAGGATGGATACCCCAAGAGGACCCCGCAGATAAAGGAAAGTACAAATTGACGGTGACAACAAGTTTATTGTGCAGGAGGTAGCCTGTCACCGCTGTCAGGCCAATCGTATTTAAAGTGAAGCCCATACACTAAATATCAGCACAACAAAGCTTAATACTAGGCATCTGATAACGGCAAACATCAATCACATATGCAAGGGGAATATACACCGTAACCTCAACCATTTGCATAAGTCACATACAACAGCAAAACATTTAAATGTAATCATCCCAAATACTGTTAATGGAACACAAAACTGGCGTAATCTATAAAGTGTCCACAAGGTGGCGCTGAGTACCCAGTAGTGCCATACAGCACCTGTGCGATAAATTTCATCTGCCAGGTCAGTGCCTATACTCCATGATCCCAGCAGGTTCAGTGCGAGTCACTGAGGGCAATGTCAATAAATGTCAGATAACGGTTTGTATATAGGACTCCGGACTTAACAAACACGCAACTGTGCGCATACTGGAGCAAAGAAATTGAACTTGTTTCCAGGGAAAAGAAAATCAGGGTTGTGACGGGTTAAGGGCCCCATACACTACAACAATATATCTGAGGCTGAAATTGGATGCAATTTCCCTTGAACTCCCCCGGGAGGATCTCGGGAGTGATTCCATACGATTTGGTACTTTTGTGCTATTTTTGCATAAGATGTATCTCATGCGATTTATTAAGCTGCAATAAATAGCATGAGATATATCCTATGGCATACAAATGTTCCATAAAGATATATCTGATGGGCTGGATTAGAAGGCTACGGGGGCTGGCCCAAATAGGGCACAATGATGCTTTGTGATTAGTGAGGCTGGACATCGGAAGCCCACCATCAAATGATGGCAGGTCTTCCACCATTGAATCTTTCCATGCGATGGTAACTCACCATCACATCAAAAGTGTTCAGTTACAAAAAAATAATCATATGATTTGCGCATGCTTAAAAAAAAGCCCAGTTTGCGCATGCGCAAATCTCTGCAGTGTGGAAGTGCATGCGAAGACTTAGAATCGTGGTCAGCCAGGGATGGAACTAGGGGCAGGACCATCGCAACACCATCAAATGTTTACCATTTGATGGTGACAAACATCGGAAATGCCACCATCGAATGGTAAAAATGCTACCTGAATTGTAGGGCCCTCATCTCCCCCCAGGCTTTGGGTCAAATCACCCCACCTGCCAGGCCATCGTCAAGGTGCTGCAGGACCAGTATTTAAAGGTAAACAGAATACACACCACACCTGTTTAGTTTAACTGTGCAATGATTTCCCAACATGGCAAATAGAAATATGAAAAAAAAATATATATGTTTAAAAAAAAAATAAACTGTGCAATTTCACTTTTGAAATCTGTAGCCAACATGGCATACAGTAATGAAATTCCAAATGTGGTCATTTAGCCTATCTATAAAATAATGAAATAACAGTTTTTAAGAATTTTAATCCCAATAAATATGGTGCGGTATATTCACTCCTAAAGATGGAGGCTATATGGTGTTATGGTCACAGATTTTTTTTTTTTTAATTCAGTAATTTTTTATTGATAGTGTTTTACATATACAAACAAAAAAAACATACAGCAGCTAAACCTAGCTCAACAAACAGGTCAAGTACAAAAAGTAGTATATCAAAAACATCAATGACATTGGATTTACAGTATATCTGTTAAACAAGATATGACATGTAGCAGGCAACATATCGCATATATATAGTCAATACGACAATAAGGAGTCATTTCTAAAGCCTCCATGCTTCCCGCACCGCCCCAGAGCAAACAGGCATAATATCACATTCCGTATTAGCTACACTATACATTACACAGGATCAGGGGCGGATTGGTATGGCGGGAGACCGGGCAAGGTCCCGGGCGGCCGGCACATTTGGGTCAGAACAAGGCCGCTCACAGTGATTCTGGGGCCGCCGCTACCGCGAACGCACCTTCAGCGGCAGCAGCAGCTTGTGCGCATGCGCAAACGGACGGGTATTATGCCCTTAGTCAAAATGGCCGCGGGAGCGCTGCTGTGCATGCGCGCCCGCAGCAGCTCTTCCCAAGGGCCTTTGTGGAGCTCGTCGTGAGTGACGTCTCACGGCTCCGCTTCTAATCTCTTCACAGTCACTCACAGTGTGCTGTTCAGCCGGGAAAACTGCACGGGCGGCGCCGGCGGTGGCAGCTTTATAAAAGTAAAGTGTTTATAATTTTCCATAAATAACTTCTAGTCACTATACAATAGCTTGGCTTTACTTATGCTGAACACATTTTTTATTTTATATAGTTTGCATACAGGAAAGTTGCAGCAATAGAGTTACACTGATGGTGGTGTGGATATATGTGGCTGATGGGAGTAGTATATGTAAATTTTGCATAGCCCCTACTAGTATATATTTGGCTCTGTAGCAGGTGCAGTGTGAAAATATGCAAAGTAATACTACAAATCTGACTTGCATACGACTCTGTGTGGGCCCCTCTGTCTCTTCCAGGTCCACTACACTAAATAACAGCAACATATCTGGAAACGTTTCAGGAATCATCAAAATTAAATATACTGGTATTAATTTTTTTTCCTTCTTTTTATTTGTGGCCCTATGCCAGTGTTTTCCAAACTTTTTTGAATCACGGCGCCCTAGAATATCAGAATTTGTTTCACGGCACCCCTAGGCCAAAAATGTCTTCTTGAGAAATTTAGAAAGAAATATTACATTAAGTAGATCGCGTTTATATGTCACCTTAGGGTCAGTTGTCACTGGTTTTGCCTATTATATTGACCATGAATAATTTGAATTGGTCCTGGACCACCAATCCAGGGCACCCCTGCAAGTGTCCCGAGGCACCCCAGGGAGCCACGGCACACAGTTTGGGAACCTCTGCCCTATACAGATCAGACTGTGATTCCAATGAAGGTCACACCAGGAAACCATTTGGTGCATATGCTTTGCTGGATGATAAGAGGGGAGGTCATCTAAATTAGATAACACACATACATACAGTATATTCATGCATTGTACCCAGTGTCGGACTGGGGCATGAAGGGCCCACTGAGGGAATGTAGTTATAGGGGCCCATACTTAGGGGTGTGGCCAGCCTACAAACGGGGTGTGGCCAGCCTCCACAGAGGCTTGAAATACACAATAGTTTAGTGCAGTGTAACGCAACATATCTACCATGTATAATACAAGTGCACAGTCTAGAACCTGATCCCTAGAGGACGGAGTGTGCCCTCTGGCAGTGGGGAGTACCGGTGGTTTCCCCACAGGTTCTATTCCCACTCTATGGGTGTCGTGGACACCCACGAGTAGGAATAGCCCCTGTAAGTCGACATGCAAACTTTTGGGTATTTGATCACTCTGGATCCCGGCATCGGCATGGTGACTGCCAGGATCCCGAGCGGCGTTCACATGACCACATCCCGATAAAATGGATCCTAACGAGTACGTATGTTGTAGAGAATAATATAGACTGTAAGTTCCACTGAGGCAAGGAGTGATGAATAACGATTCATTTATTTTCTATAAAGCAGATACAGATACCTGTATAACAGATAAAACAGGCAGGAAATCTCATTCCTGTCACCTTACTAGTTTTCCAGTGGAGCTGTGATTTTTAGACACATCAACCTCAATGAAAAACATATTTTCATATATTGCAATTCCTAACTATAAACATTTATTTTAGTCCCCCTACAGTCACAGTGTATCCGCTGTGTATGAGCTGCATGCAGAATTTTCACAACAGAAACAGCTGTGACACTTTAATGCTACACTGAGCGCATCATGGCCCTCATTCCGAGTTATTCGCTCGTTATTTTCTTTCGCATCGGTGCGATTTTCCGCTAACTGCGCATGCGCAATGTTTGCACTGCGGCTGCGCCAAGTAAATTTGCTAAGAAGTTTGGCATTTTACTCACGGCATTACGAGTTTTTTTTTCTCATTCTGCTGATCGGAGTGTGATTGACAGGAAGTGGGTGTTTCTGGGCGGAAACTGGCCGTTTTCTGGGAGTTTGAAAAAACTCTGCAGTTTCTGGGAAAAACGCGGGAGTGGCTGGAGAAACGGGGGAGTGTCTGGGCGAACGCTGGGTGTGTTTGTGACGTCAAACCAGGAACGACAAGCCCTGAACTGATCGCAGTGGCAGAGTAAGTCTGGAGCTACTCAGAAACTGCTAAGAAATTTCTATTTGCAATTTTGAGAATCTTTCGTTCGCAATTTTAATATGCTAAGATTCACTCCCAGTAGGCGGCGGCTTAGTGTGTGCAATGCTGCTAAAAGCAGCTAGCGAGCGAACAACTCGGAATGAGGGCCCGTGTGTTAGAACACTGAGACTCCCAGGTCAGAAAATTGCAGCATTCCAAATGACGGCCTTACTGTTGGTCATGGTTTCTAATCCCATTGCATGTTACTTAGCCACATATGTAAACAAAACTTTCATGAACTGCTGTATAATACCCTGAGTTACTCTAGATAATAAATGTGCATACTCTGTATGACTAAAATACTATGAAATTGCCTTAATTACACCAGATGCTGCCAGCAGGGGTTGTGAGAGGTGGCTCGTGGGGTGGGGCACTGCAGGGGCATGGGCATGCTGCTGAGTAGGACAAATGTCCATTTTTGCAACATGGATATGGCACAGTGCATAATACGTCACATTATTTTTATCCAGAGAGTGTAGCTAGCCAGGCTTCCTGAATTTGTTCACAGCCAGGGGCGGATTGGTATGGCGGGCGGCCGGCACATTTGGGTCAGAACAAGGCCGCTCACAGTGATTCTGGGGCCGCCGCTACCGCGAACGCACCTTCAGCGGCAGCAGCAGCTCTTCCCAAGGGCCTTTGCGGAGCTCGTCGTGAGTGACGTCTCACGGCTCCGCTTCTAATCTCTTCTCTTCACAGTCACTCACAGTGTGCTGTTCAGCCGGGAAAACTGCATGGGCGGCGCCGGCGGTGGCAGCTTTATAAAAGTAAGCTATTTAACTACAGGTAGCAGTGCTGCACACTGCACACAGCACTGGAATATACTCAGCTCCTAGAGAGTGACCCTCATAGACTGTATGTGTAATCTGACTGCATTTAGGGATTGTGTGTAATCATTATAATTATGTATGTGCCAGTGCCTTACAGCTGGGGTAGAGGGTGATATGTGTGTATGTTGTATCGGATTTGAACATGTAAGGTACCCTGATGTGAGGTCATCCTGCTGCCAGGTGTAGCATGCAGCACTTGCTGGTACTGGGGAGAGAGATCTAGTACAGTGGTTCCCAAGCATTCTCAATCTAGGACCTCCTGACAGCCCTTATGCATTAATTATACCCCCAGCTTTTGTGAAAATATCTTTGATTACTATAATTGGCATTAGATGAAAATAGTCATTTCTGTATTTCAAAGCAATCAAGCATGTCCCCCCCCCCCCCCCCCCCGCCCCATAATGTATGGGACTAGAGGCTCCTAAAGCGGGGTTTTCCCTATGTGTCTAATGATCACCTGCATGATCCGCCCTACTATTACAGAACACTTCAAGTACCCCCGAGGGGTGCTAGTACCCATTGATCTAGTGGAAACCGAGAGCATGGATTATGATTTGTATGTGGAAGAAGTTTTCTGTCTATTTTCTATGACCCCGCCTCATAAAGTAACTGCCGCTTTCGGTGTAGTAGTTGGGACACGCTCATGCATGTATGTAAAAGGGGAGGATCTCATCCTAAAATAGCTTACGTTCTGTAAGTGTATAAAAAAAAAATATTTTTTTTTATGCTCCATCTGTGGTAAAGGTTTTGAGCAGTGGGGTGCGGTGAGGTCAGTGGCTGGTGAGGCACTACAGCCATAATGTCCACCGGATCCTTCCAATGACCCCTACCGCCGCTGAGCCAATGCCCGCTGCCACCGCCATTGGCTTACAAACTTGGCCACCATCAACTGACCCAGCCCTCCGCTACTAATTTGCACCTCAGTCCGATGCCGCCAATGCCCACTGCCTGCCTGCTCATCATACTTGTGATATATTGTACATTTTTATCGAAAATAAAAATACAAATTTTGGGTCTGGGAAGAGAGTGGGAGGAGGACATGAGTGCAATTTTGTTGTCCAGGGCTTCCGTTAACTTGATGGAGAAGGATCTGAATGGGTTAAAAAAAAATAAAAAAAAAATGCGTGAGGTCCCCCCTCCTAAGTATAACCAGCCTCGGGCTCTTTGAGCCGGTCCTGGTTGTTTAAATACTGGGAAAAAATTGGACAGGGGTTCCCCATATTTAGACAACCAGCACCGGGCTCTTAGACCGGGCCTGGTTCCAAAAATACGGCGGACAAAAGATGTAGGGGTACCCCGTATTTTTAAAACCAGCATCGGGCTCCACTAGCCAAAGACATAATGCCACAGCCGGGGGACACGTTTATGTAGGTCCCTGCAGCCGTGGCATTACCCCCCCCCCCCAACTAGTCACCCCTGGCCGGGGTTCCCTGGAGGAGTGGGGATCCCTTAAATCAAGGGGTCCCCCCCTCCAGGCACCCAAGGGCCAGGGATGAAGCTATAAGTGTGTAAAAAAATAATATTGCTTTTTGTTGTGGAACTACAAGGCCCAGCAAGCCTCCCCCGCTTGCTGGTACTTGGAGAACCTCATGTACCAGCATGTGGGGAAATAATGGACCTGCTGGTACCTGTAGTTCTACAACAACAAAAAATACCCAAATAAAAACACAACAAACACACCGTGAAAGTAAAAATTTATTAAAACACACTTACACACTCACACATACTTACCTACATCCAACGCTGAGATTCACGTCCACTTGTCCAGTAGAATCCAATAGGGGTACCTGTAAAAATAAACATTAAACTTACAAACAAAGTAATCCACAGGAGGAGAGAGAGAGAGAGGGAGAGAGAGAGAGAGAGAGAGAAATGAATGAATATTATGCACTCGCTGACGCGGGAAGACGTTAGCACAGACAGGTGAGAGTGCTGCTGCTGGCTGGGAGGATGGAGCAGGCGCCCCCAGTAGTTGTGACCCCTCTAGCTGTGCCCCCAGTAGCAGTGCCTGAGTAGTTGTGACCCCTGTAGCTTTGCCCCCAGTCACTGTGCCCCCTGTAGTTGTGCCCCTTGTAGTTGTGCCCCCAGTTGCTGTGCGCCCTGTAGTTGTGCCCCAAGTCACTGTGCCCCTTGTAGCAGTACCCCTTGTGGCTGTGCCCCAAAGCCGAAACACATAAAAAAAAAACACCACACACACACACACACACACACACACACACACACACACACACACACACACACATACTTACCGCTCCAAAAACAGATAGTAGAACCTTAGTTTATCTAAATCTGTCTCTGTTAAGGGCCCATGAAGCTCCTATTTAGAGAAACTTTATTTCAGACTGTAGTTTGAAAGCTTTTTTTAAGCAACCCCACTGATGTCTGTGTGCTGACATGTTACAGTAATATAGTACATCTTAATGGAAGTCTGACTCTGGGGGTTTATGATTTGTTTAGGGGTTGGGTTTCAGTACTGTTTCAGCTGTTGAGTTTTACGGCTTGTTAGCCGGGGTTTGCCCTGTATGTGTGAGCTGGTGTGAATCTCACCACTATCTGTGTATTTCCTTCTCTCGAAGTGTGATGACTCCTCGGGCACAGTTTCTAGACTGAGTCTGGTAGGAGGGGCATAGAGGGAGGAGCCAGCCCACACTATTAAACTCTTAAAGTGCCAATGGCTCCTGGTGGACCCGTCTATACCCCATGTTACTAATATGGACCCCAGTGTCTTCTACGGACTACGAGAAAAGGATTTACCAGTAGGTAACCAAAATCCTATTTTCTGCAAAGCAATATCAGATTTGCTGGAAGAATAAATGTTTTATGAAATGCTCTTTTTAGGTTGGTTTAAAGTCTAAATTCCCATGTACTGTAACACATGTACAAAAGTAAAATGTAGTCAACCTCAAATGAACATACTAAACTGTTTTTTGGAGTGCAGGAGGAAGCTACTCCAAATCGTGTAGACTCCAAGTGAGGAGCTAAGCGATTACCGACAGGCACAGAGCAAAGTCAGCAGGCCAGGAGTAGAACAAACAAATCTCTTGCTGGAGAACAAGGCCTATTATAATATTTCCTTCCGTCTCAGCCAGTAAAGGTATTTTCATATATATAAGTAATTGGCTATGGTATAAATTTATTAAATATGGAGACAGCTGGTGGCTTATTATTATTATTATTATTCTCTTTTATTTATATGGCACTACAAGTGTTCCACAGCACCTTACACTGGGGGTGATTCAGACCTGATCGCTGCTGTGCGTTTCACACAGCGGGCGATCAGGTCATAACTGCGCATGCATATGCATCGCAATGCACACGCATGTCGGACAACAACAACGTGCATCGCCGGTCAGGACAGGATGGTGCGAACATTCTGATCTCACGGGCGTTCGCAAAGTGATTGACAGGAGGAGGCCGTTTGTGGGTGGTAACTGACCGTTTACTGGGAGTGTCCGGAAAAACGCAGGCGTGTCCAAGCGTTTTCTGGGAGGGTGTGTCACGTCAGCTCCGGCCCCGATCAGCCTGTTCTCATCGCACTGGAAGAGTAAGTCCTGGGCTGCGCAAACAGTGGATTTTAGCAGCTCTGCGTACACATGGGATCGCACACTTGCATGGGCAAATTTACACTCCCCCTGGAGGCGGCGACTATCTGAATGCAGGACAGCAAAGTTAGCAGCGCAGCAATCAGGTCTGATTCACCCCCAAAGTACACAAACAAATGAGCAAGACAAGAAAACTGTGACTAACAGTACAAGACAATGTAGGACAAGTACATAGGCCCTCATTCCGAGTTGTTCGCTCGGTATTTTTCATCGCATCGCAGTGAAATTCCGCTTAGTACGCATGCGCAATATTCGCACTGCGACTGCACCAAGTATCTTTGCTATGAAGATAGTATATTTACTCACGGCTTTTTCATCGCTCCGGCGATCGTAATGTGATTGACAGGAAATGGGTGTTACTGGGCGGAAACACGGCGTTTTAGGGGCGTGTGGATGAAAACGCTACCGTTTCCGGAAAAAACGCAGGAGTGGCCGGAGAAACGGTGGGAGTGCCTGGGCGAACGCTGGGTGTGTTTATGACGTCAAACCAGGAACGACAAGCACTGAACTGATCGCACAGGCAGAGTAAGTGTGGAGCTACTCTAAAACTGCTACGAGGTTTGTGATCGCAATATTGCGAATACATCGGTCGCAATTTTAAGAAGCTAAGATACACTCCCAGTAGGCGGCGGCTTAGCGTGCGTAACTCTGCTAAAATCGCCTTGCGACCGATCAACTCGGAATGAGGGCCATGGTGTATAAACATTGTTGCATCAGCAGTCATCAGAATCAGCTTTATTGGCCAGGTATACTTGCATATACTAGGAACTTGTCTTCGGTTTGCTATACAACAGCCAAGTAGGTAACAGATAAGCAGGTGGTGGGGGGCAAGTAAAGTCATACACATAGGTATACCGTAGGGACACAAGTGAGTTACATGTACGTCTAGTCAGTCATAACACTCAAATAAGCAGCAGTGCATCAGTAACCAAGGGTTAGGTGCTGTTGTAGGGAGTATGGTGTACATTATAGTAAAAGTACCCTAAGGGAAGGAGAATCACATCAGGGAAGAGGGCACTGCTCATAAGAGTTTACATTCTGTAGGGGAGGGGTAGACAGACAGAGGTGACACAGATGGGTTAGACAGTGAGCATGGAACAGAGGGTTAGGATGAGAGCTGGTTTGGTTTGATGATGAAGGGTTTCTTGGGAGCCCAGCTGAAGCTTTGTAAAGAGGTGAAGAGTCTGATAGGGAGAGGTAGAGAGATTTCCAGAGATAGGGAGCAGCATATGCAAAATATTGGAGGCGGCAATGAGAGGAAGTAATCAAATGGCAGGAGAGACGGCATGCATTTGTGGAGTGAAGAGGGTGGGCGGTAGTGTGAAGATCATATGTTTGTAACAGATCTCTACATTTTCTATTATTATGAGGAATTGTACATCCTCTTTGACAACCTGTTGCCTTTTTTCCTTTATACAGTTGCCAACTAAACTGACCGTGAAGTGTCAGCGATTCAGTGGCAATGGTGAGTCTGCTGAATATTTACTTTTTTCAGAAAAAATTGCTGTGCACATGGTTCTGCACACAGTTTTGTACTGTACATGTGACACGAACATAGACGTCTCAAAACTACATCTATTTAACATCTATGTTCATCCTGTGCGTAAGCTATGTGAAGGCAGCCATATGCACCAACATAGCCAGATTAAGGGGGGGATGCAGAGCATACTGTACCCTGGGACCCCCTTTGTAAGGGGGCCCCGCCAGCTAGAGCACACAGACATCACTAGCTTTTCCTCTTAAGCAGCAGCAGAACCAGCAACCAGAATGTGAGCAGGACAGTATGCAGTGCAGGCAGAGACACAGGAATATCATGTTTCATGAGCTACCGATTGAGCTTTCCGACTAGAGGAGAGATAGGAGGGTGGAGAGAGATGTAAGTGACACAGGGATCCCAGCTTCTCCTCTTCCCTACTTAGGTGTCTGAGTCTTGTGTAAACTGTTATGCAACTAAACCATTTGGGTCTAGAGATAGAGATATACAGAGAAAGTCCTCCAGAGTCCTGTCCCAGTGTGTAAGTAATACAGAGGTTGTTGATATTCTTGTATGTGACAAGATAAATTATTTTATTTTTCTAAGTGCATTTTAAAGTTAAGTTGTCTGAAAATTGTATATAGTAGTTGTCTTTCAATTAGGTGAAGCTATAAAAAGTACCCAGCCATTATTAAACTATTAGTTTAAAACAATGTATCACAGGGAAGTGTGACCGGCATTCTCAGGACACTCCCAGCCCCTGTAGCCCTCTATCCAGCCCATCAGATATATCTCATGGTACAATTGTATGCCGTACGATATATTGCATGCAATGTATAGCGGCTTCATCAATCGCATGCTATATATCTTATGCAAAAATAGCACAAAAGTACCAAATCGTATGGAATCACTCCCGGGAAGGTCCCGGGGGAGTTCAAAGGAAATTACATCCAAATTCAGCCTCAGACATATCGTTGTAGTGTATGGGGCCCTTTACAATGACAGCATTTTAGATGGCCTATTGTAGCTACCTTGTCCTTTTGCCAAAATTAATCTGCTGCTTTATTTACACACACTTATAGGACAGTATGCACCTTATAGTAAATTATTGTATATTGAATGTTCATTGTATAAAAAAAATATTTAAAACATTTCTTCAAAGGAATCAAAGAAAGTTAAAGGGGGTGCAGAAAAAGAACGAGAAAAAAAAAGAAGGAAGTTGCTAGAAGCTGCTAGTCAGTGTGTTAAGTTGGATCGTTTTACTGTAAAACAACCTAGCGCTACTCAGTCTGTTCCGTCAGTAGAAGTGGAATGTGTACAGCCAGGCGAGCTACAGCCGTCAACTGGCCCTGTTGCTGATTCATTGCTTAAACATTCTGAATCTGAAACACCAAGTAGCTCCGCATCTCTGTTAGATATCTATGTGCATCCTGATAAACCTGGCCACTCAACAGTTCATAGTGATATTATGTTATCTGTAGGCTCTGCTGAGCCTGTAATGGGGAGCGGGGAGAAAGTTAAAAGTTCTGCCATGGCAGTAGAATGTGTAGGCAGTGTGAAAGATGTTGAGGCTGTCTGTAATCTTTTTGCAAAACCACGGGTAGGTGAGAGGCCATTCTTTTTTGAAAAACATCCTATTCAACCATTTGATAGCTCTGATTTGCCATTTGCAGCTAAGAAAGTGTTTAAAAGAAAAGATGGCTCACAACGTTTTTGGGTTACTTATGACAAAACTTCAAATGCTCTGTATTGTTCTGTATGTTTAGCATATAGCAAAGATACAGAAAGCAATGCATTCATTCTAGGTATGAAGTCTTGGACACATGTTTATCAAAGAATTGATGAACATGAAAACTCTAAGCATCACAATAAATGTGCTGAGGCCCATATGTATACTGTAATGCACAAAGATGTTGGAGAGCTGGTATTCTCTGTACAGAAAAAGAAACATAGAGAAGAGGTCATAGGTAACAGACAAGTTGTGGAATGAGTGATTGATGTCATTAAGCTTATAGGTAAACGAGGTTTGAGCTATCGTGGTAAGACTGCAGAAGCCGCGTATACCTTAGATGATCCTGTTTTAGATCATACAAGGGGTTTTCAGCTTGGCTAGGCAAAGAGTCACCAAATCAAGTTCACATTTGGTGTTACAGTCATGTTTTAAACCTAGTCATTGGTGATGCAACTCGTTCCCCCTTAGCTGCTGCATCATTCTTCTCCTTGCTTAATGCAGTTGGTGCCTTTTTTAGGGAATCCTATCTCCGTATGGACATACTAGAAAGCTTCATGACTGATTAAAGTGGAAACCAAATGCGATTACAGACCATAGGCCAGACACGATGGTGGGCTAAAGATGCAGCTTTATCCAAAATTTTTGGTTCCTATAAAAACATAGAAAAAGCACTCTTTGTGGATGTCATACTAGCCTTGACCAATGTTGAGGAGTCAGATAAATTTTCACCTGAGCTACGTGCCAAAGCCAAAACACAAAAAGAAGCACTATTAAAATATGAAACCATCATGACTGAATTTATGTATTTACGAATATTTCAAATTACAACACCCTTATCTAAGTATTTGCAAACAAGTGGCCTTGATTTGTTGAAGGCTCAACAAATGGTTACCTCTTCTCTAAAGCAACTGGTAGTGATTCAGCGAGACCTTGCTAATATCAAACTTGTTGTTGACAACTTTATCACACACGTAAAAGAAGAACTAGTTAGACGATTACCTGAAAACATAATAGAAGTCCAGGAGGATTTCCCTGAGAAGAGAATCCGAAAGAAAAAAATGATGCCTGGAGAACAGATTCCAGATGATGTCATTACTGATCCTCTGAAGGATTTTGAGGTTGGCATTTACAACAGGGTCTTAGATGCAGCAATTGAAAGCCTGAAAAGCAGGTTTGCGAAGAATAGTGCAATTTACAGAGATCTAGCTTGTTTATCTCCTACACAGTTTGATGAGGTGAAAGTGCATTTGCCAGCCGATGCCTTGGAGAAACTGGGAGATATTCTGACACAATATGATGAGGAAGCAACCAAAGCCAATCTGCAGTTAGAATTAGTTAGTTTAGCTAAAAACTGGGATCGATTAAAACTTACGCTACCAGAAGAGTATTGTCTTACCAGGCTTGATGAGGAGGTAGATGAAATTGAAGAACTGTCATCCACACATAGATCTGAAGTGACTTCTGATCAGCAACAGGTAAATTGCAGGAGATGCCTAAACTGTGCTATATGAGTATATGACACTCTGAAACGCTACAGTTTATATTCACTGGCCTACAAGAATATTGGCTTAGCTTATAAATACTTGCTAACACTCTCGGCAACACAGGTAGCTTGTGAGAGATCTTTTTCAACATTAAAAGTAGTTAAAAACAGGCTACGGTCCACTCTTGGAGCAACACATTTGGAAGCTTTTATGCTGATGGCTGTTGAGAGAGATGTTTTGATGAACAATGTGGACAGTGAAACTGTCATTGACAAATTGGCTTCCCAGAGTTCATTATTACAAAAAGAATTGTTTTTGGATTGAGCTAATGGAGACCAGGAGGTATATATTTTTGTTGGCTGTTCTTCATTGGTTTCTAAATCTGCTGCTTAGTAAATACAGGGTTACAATTCTGAAACATTGCTGGTTAGCCGACGTTCAATTGTATTCTAATGCCGGAATAAGCCACATTTTTCTGTCATTTTGGGTTTCATTAAATCTATGGCATGCAATCACAGAAATAAATTGCCTAAAGCCAAAAGCGACGCATAGTAAATATACCCCTAGGTAAGACTTGTTTCTTTAATTTGCTACTAAAAGGATGAAAATGGGTTGGGTTTTCATTTTTCTGCACTTTTTTTTTATTAAAAATATTGCTGTTTTGAGGTTTAAAACAGTAATTTTTTGTTGATTTTAGTTACTATGCACAGTGTTTACATTTTTCAGCACTTTATTGGTATTTTAATATTGCTGTTTTGAAGTTTGAAATGTTTGTTTTTTATTACTATGCACAGCGCGTTTTCAGTAATTACCAACTGTTATTTATATATTGTTATGTGTTATGTTTAACCTACATGCAAATAAATTATTTTATCTGATATCCATGTCTGGGCAATAAATATAAGAAATATAGGCCCTCATTCCGAGTTGTTCGCTCGTTCTTTTTCATCGCATCGCAGTGAAAATCCGCTTAGTACGCATGCGCAATGTTCGCACTGCGACTGCGCCAAGTAACTTTGCTATGAAGAAAGTAATTTTACTCACGGCTTTTTCATCGCTCCGGCGATCGTAATGTGATTGACAGGAAATGGGTGTTACTGGGCGGAAACACGGCGTTTTAGGGGCGTGTGGATGAAAACGCTACAGTTTCCGGAAAAAACGCAGGAGTGGCCGGGGAAACGGTGGGAGTGCCTGGGCGAACGCTGGGTGTGTTTATGACGTCAAACCAGGAACGACAAGCACTGAACTGATCGCACAGGCAGAGTAAGTGTGGAGCTACTCTAAAACTGCTAAGTAGTTTGTAATCGCAATATTGCGAATACATCGGTCGCAATTTTAAGAAGCTAAGATACACTCCCAGTAGGCGTAGGCTTAGCGTGTGTAACTCTGCTACATTCGCATTGCGACCGATCAACTCGGAATGAGGGCCATAGTGTTGATGTAGATCAGAATAGCTATTGATAAAGATTATTGTGTACAGTTTGTACCACTGATGCATCCTACATGGGGGAACACATGTATACCATCAGATTCCAGGAAAACAAACAATGGAAGTTTCACTTTTGACAAAGCTTTTGCTTCTGGGAAGAGATCATCCTGCCTTGTCACCAGGCCCCGCCCCTCAACAGACTCCTCCCCTCAACAGACTCCACCCGCATTAGGGCTGCTTTGAGAAATTTCCCGGGCTGGTTTTCCAACCCAATCCGCCCCTGCCTGTGTGATATCTTTGATAAACTGAATGCATTGAACCTCACACTGCAGGGAAACAACACCCACATTCTTAAACTCTCAGAGAAGGTATCAGCATTCAGGAAAAAGCTGTTTCTATGGAGAAAATTAAATGAAGATTGTTACAATGACTGTTTCCCCATGTTGCATCAGTTTATTACATCCAATGATGTTTGTTTGACACATGAACTTAAATCAGTTTTTGAGCTGCACCTAACAAACCTCAGTTACTGGTTTGAAAAATATTTTCCTGAAAATATGGAACAGTTTGTCTGGATCCAGGATCCATTCAGTACTAGGGCCCAATGGAATTTACTTTTGTAGAAGAAGAAAAACTGATCAAGCTCTCCTGTGACAAGACCTTGAAAGTAAAATTTAGCAGCATGGGACTTGAAGAGTTTTGGATATCCATTAAAGATGAATATCCAATGCCAAGTGCTAAAGCACAGAAAATCCTTGTTCCTTTTGCAACAACATATTTGTGGGAACCGGGGTTTTCAGCAGTTGCTGTAATAAAAAGCAAGTACCGTTCAAAAATCAATGTGGAACAGGAAATAAGGGTGGCCGTGTCCAAGCTGATACCAAGGTTTGAAAAGTTGTGCAGTGCACAACAGGCTCACATATCCCATTAATAAGTGCTGTCGTTTTTGAACACTCTAATACCTGCCTACATATTGTTGTTTTATTTTGTTTGATGTTATTCCTGTTAATGAGTGTTGTCAATTGTTCTTTAAAAGAAATCAAATTAAATAAATATATTTTATCTTGGATTTATGTTTATTATTTTTACAAACAAGTTTATAAGTAATTTTTTTCCTCATCTAAATACTGATAGCATTGTTTTGACCCAACTACTTTAAAAAAGGGACAGTTTGGTAATTATTTTGGCGTAAGGGTGCCTTGAAAAAGTCAGGGAGACCCAAAGTGTGCCTTGGACTAAAAAAGTTTGGGAACCACTGCTCTAGGAACAAAAAACAGGCTCAAACTACTTCTAGATGTTTTTAGCATTTAAAAAAAAAAAAATCAGATCCAAAACTAAACATGAGGGTGGTTTTGCTAAATTAGAACCAAAACACAAAATGAATACAGATCCAAACCAATCCAAAATATGGGGGTTGGTGCACATCTCTAAATAGAAAGACGAGTGAACTTAAAAAATGGGAGAAAAATGTTTTATTGAATAAAATTAATAATCACTCAGCAACAAAGATTAGGCACTGCAAGTATATATAAAATTGTATGTATATACAGGATAAACTCAAGAATTACTAAACAGATTTGGATTGGGTTTTCACTGAAATGTTCCTTGAGATCCTCTGAGTAACATAAGCTATGAATCATTTTGCTATCATGTTGATTGGCTACACATACACATAACAAGGCTTACCATACGATCCCTTTAAACTGGGACACTCATGAATTACACAGGTTCTGGGGCTGACTGACTTTGCCTGCATTTCACCTGGTTTTAATCAGCCACAGAACCTGTGTAATCCATGAGTGCCCTGGTTTAAAAGGATAGTATGGTATGCCTACACATATACATACACACACACACACACACACACACACACACACACACACACACACACACACACACACACACACCACACCACACATAAACACAAATACATACATCCACACATCATGTATACTGTACATACACACACGCCACATACAGTATATACACTCTACACACAATACATATACACATACCACACACATATACACCCACCCACACATATATACACACAGACATCATACCACACATACTGTTGCCTAATGCCATTGAGGCATCTACCTGGAGTGGTCTGCAGCAGTTATAGTTGTCTTTATTCCTAGAGTCTCAATGATTATGTCAGATTTGCCAGGTGAATTAAGTGCTTACAGTTTCTCGTTATGATATGTTCTGGAATTACAATAAACAAGCGTAAGACCAATCCTTTGATGTCGTCTGTGTGGACTTGCGCAGCGAGCTCTCCTCATGGTCACTTATATGTGGGTCTCTCCCGTATCGGTAATACTACCAATCACATCATATTCATAACTGATGACAGTAATAAGACACGTAATGTGGTTTACAATGAGGTATACTATTTACAGACTGAAGAAATTGGTAAAGAATTTAAAAAAAGCAATACATTTTTACTACAGAAGATTTTAAGACAGATGAGTGAACTCAGAAAATGGGAAAAAAATGTGTAATTGAATAAAATTAATGATCCCTAGGCATCATTGAATAAAATGAATAATCACTCGGAAGTGATGGGAAGGTATTGCTAGTTCATTCATGAGCCCACAGGTATTTCTGAGGTGGTCACATTTCCTCGGCTGGCGTGCAGCATGTAGGGTAATCTGAGGGTCACACAGAGCAATTTGACTACAAGAGTTTAAGTTCAGTACCTGGTGTCACTCAGTAGAGACGGATGTCGAATACATCTTTACAAAGACCCCGCTTTCCTGCGAATAGACCGACTGGAACATATCCTTTATGATACGCCTGTTTGCATTTAACCACGTGACCTGTTTTGGTGCAGATAATTAATTGGAGGAATCAGCCGCTGTGTTTTGATGTGCCTGCTAAAAATCCAACTTCCGGTACGCAGATTACCTATAGACACTTCGTCGTAAATAACCAAAATTGGTGTGACGTTACTGCACTATTAGGCGCTTGTCCTCTCCTTGTTTTTCCAGATTTACTTGTCACTAAACCTAGTGACACCCCGAAGGACTGAGCTGCCGTCTGCAGGGTATCCTGTGGAACCAGGGTGCAAGTTTGACAAACCTAAGACATTTCTTGAATATATTATACTGATTAAGAAGGGAAGTAGCGCACCAACCATACTTTTGATCCATAACTTTACAAATAACCTGGAAAAATCCTGAATACCAGTTGTTTCCAAGCAAACCCACAAACCAATATTCACCTAGCATATAATAGTTCAAGATGGTTGTAGTGGAACGGCTGCTTGTTTGAGTTTCCTGATTAGAGGCCCATTGTTGTCCTTTAGAATGTTGTATAACTTGCACTTGTCACCGTCAGCCCAAGACCTGACAAAGTCATAGAGAGCTCTCATCTTGTCCTGGGAGGTCGTTCTGTTGCGCACAAAGTCATATTGCTCATCTGTCAGAAGGTCTTCACTATTAAGACCATCTAGGACTGGCTCCACCAGGTGCACCTCGCGGATGAGAACTTCTCGATGTTTATCCACAAATGATCCCTTAGATGGATAATTACCTGTAATTATATAAACTGTTAGATTACATATATATTATATAATCACATATATTGCATACTGTATATTGTCTAATATTCTTTATGGATTTATTTATTTTTCTGCACCAGGATACACTGTGTTCCACAGGGAATACATCGGGTGTAAAGTGGATCTTGATCCAGAGAGGCACCAACAGACTAAAGCTTTAGGCTGTCCCAGGATGCATTGAGGGGCCTCCTCTATAACCCCCGCCTCCAGGCAATGTGAGCTCAGTTTTTAGTTGGTCACTAACAGGAGGGCTGTGCTGGGCAACCCTGAAGAAAGCTTTCTAAGACGACTTCAAGAGACGCAGCACTGATATGTCAGGGTGTCATTCAGCACTGTGTCTCTATCACCTCCCAAGTGGCGTCGCATACTCCCGCGGCCTGTTCCCAGGTACTTGCGGCGGAGACTCTCTGGCTTTAGGCACACGGTCGCAGACGGTCTACTGATTTGCATGGCTTCTGCAGGGAGGAGGTAAGAGGGTCCCCCAGGCGGGACCGCCATAAATCGCATTACGATCGCAGTCTAGGGAGATGGACTGCGACGCTGGCATGGATACTGTCACCAAGCAGGGACCCACTAGACCACCAGGGCATTAGAGTACAGGTCGGGTGTACTAACGCCCCATTTTATAAGGCTCGCCAGTACCTGGGGTGGAAGACCCTCATAAGGGAGTTGGCGCTTGACCAGTAGCCCCTCCCCAGCCCAGGGCGACATCAACTGCAGATTTACCCGCCCTGGAGCTACCTCGTACTCTCCCTCACTTCCTGACTAAGACGCTGGGCGCCATCTTAGAGCATAGCTGCAACTGGTGTCCGGGACTGCAAGGTCTCCCTTGTAAAGCCGCCTGTATACAGTGCCGTGACTTTACAAACACTTGAGTATTCTACATGTCTCTATATAGACAGCGGTAGTTAAGAAAAAGTGTACCATTACAGGATACATTGTACGAGTATTCTTATATATACCACTGGTCTAGTTTTATATATATATATATATATATATATACTAGGTGCTTCATCGCGCCCTACGGGTGCTCTTCACACCGTCGCAAGGGGCTATGCCCCCTTAACCCTTGCATGCCTTTCTGGGGTTTAATATTTGTATTATATGGAGTATTACCTGCATTCCTTTGTTAGTTGTTAAATATTGCACAATGAAAGGGCGTGCGATGGTGAAGGAGGCGCAGCCCCTTGCGACGGCGTGAACAGCACCTGCAGGGCATGATGTACAGAATGTAGCGGGTGTGGGGGGGATTGCGGATGGTGTCTGTAGATGCTGCGGGTGGAGGGAGGCAGAAGTGGGGGTGGGGCCCGGATGGGGAAGGTTCGGGAGGTGCTGCGCGTGGGGGAGGGGCAGAGGAGTGGGGGATGCAGATGGGGGAGGGGTCCGGAGGCACTGAAGGTGGGGGAGGGGCAGGGGTGCCACGGGTGGGAGAGGGGCAGGTGTGGGGATGTTGTGGATGGATGAAGGGTTCCGGAGGTGCTGTTGGATGGGAAGGGACGGGAGTGCCGGGGGTTGGGTAGGGGACCGCAGGCACCATGGGTAGGGTAGGGGCAGGTACGGGTGTTGCGGCGGATGGGAAAGGAGGTCCGGAGGTGCTGCAGGTGGTGGAGGGGCAGGTGCGGGGGTGCTATTGGTGGGGGAGGGGTGGGTGAGGGGGGGACCGCTGATGGAGGAGGGTGTCTGCAGATGCTGCGGGTGGAGGGGAGCAGGTGTTGGGGGAGACATATAAGGGGGGTGAATGGTGGAAGGGGCCTGGAGGTGCTGTGGGTGGTGAAGGGGTGGAGGAGTGGGAGCCACGGGTGGTGTAGGGGGTCTGGAGGCACAGCATGTGGGGGAGGGGTGGAGTGCCGCATGTGGTGGAGGGGAAGGTGCGGAGGTGTGGTGCATTGGGGAGAGGTCTTGAGGCGCTGCGGGTACTGTACATGCCATAAAAGGTAGTTGGAGGGTATGCAGTAACAGAGCCAGGACAGGGGTGACAGGGTCAGTACAGGGTTGACGGGGCCAGGACAGGGGTGACGGGGCCAGGACAGAAATGATAGGGACAGGATAAGGGTGACAGGGCCAGGATAAGGGTGAAAGGGCCAGGATAAGGGTGGCAGGGCAAGGCCAGGGGTGACAGGGACATGACAGAACACAGGGCACGGGAGAGATTGGTATTAGGGACAGAACAGTGGTGACAGACAGATGTGTCTTACCGGAGTCACTGCTGCTGGCTGCTGCTGTTCCATTCCAACCTGTTGGGATCTGCTGCTGCTGGAGACTTGGCATGGCTGACTCTCTCAGGCTGGTGTCCTGCTTCCTCTGCCCGTCCGCATCCCTCCCCCCCTCCTCAGTCACACACCGCAGACCTCGCGCAGCTGCCGGGCACTGTGGTAAGGTGGGACTGGAAATGACTGGTTAGCCCCCAGGAGATGCTGCGGCTGGAGGGAGGAGGGGGTCAGAGCATGCACGTGGCGCGGACCTCACGGCTTCCGGGCACTGTGGTAAGGGGAGACTGGGAGTGACTGGTTAGCTCCCAGGAGACGCTGCGGCTGGAGGGAGGAGTGGGTCAGAGCCTGCAAGCAGCTCGGACTTCTGCAGCGCTACCCGCCAGCTAAAGTGTGTGAAGGAGCTGGGCGCACTCCACTGCGGGTGGCAGCACTGCAGCTAGCGGTGGGGTTGCCGGGGCTGGAGATAACAGAGGCAGTATGGAACCTGCACAGCGGCAGGTGCCCCACTAAACTGCAGCTAAGAAACGTGGAGTGTGCCAGAAAGTGACGCTCCTCTGCACCAGAGAGACCCTGCTGAGTATGCCGATGTGGGGGGTCAAGCACGCAGCGAGCCGGTGCCCGTCTGTCTGTATGACATACCCCTCACACACCCCCATACCTCCCAAATGTCCCGATTTTCGCGGGACAGTCCCATTTTTTGGGGTCTGTCCCGCTGTCCCACCCGCGAGTCGCAGTGTCCGGCGGTGGGGGGGGGGTTGCAGTTGGAAAGCTCCTGTACTCGCTGTTCTGCTTAGCAGAGTAGCGGTGAATAGTGGAGACAGAGGGAGAGGGGGCATCAGGGGGTACGGATTAATGGGGGGGTTCCAGCAGCAGAGCCGGATTAAGGGGGGGGGGCCAGGGGATACGTACC